>NC_068374.1:11424894-11735394 GCF_023724105.1 Carassius gibelio
GCCAAGAGGGCAATGAAGTTGGTGCCCTGGCTCAGGTGTTCTGGTCCCTGGCAGAGGGCATGGGCTACAACGATACGGCCCTTAAAGATTATTTTAATGGCGGTCTGGATGATCCAGTGTCTCTGGAGGAGATGGCGCAGTTAGAGACACTGGCATTTTGGGAATTTGTGCGCTACCTGCAGCATCGGTGTCAGTGGGATGCCCCAGCCACTCCTGTCTCTTCCGGCGGTGTGGTTGTCAGCCCAGCACCGCTGCCCAGGATGGCCACCAGCCCAGCGCCACAGCACAAGATGGTCGCCAGCCCAGTGCCACAGCACAAGATGGCCGCCAGCCCAGCGCCACAACACAAGATGGCCGCCAGCTTAGAGCCACAGCACAAGATGGCCTCCAGCCCAGCGCCACAACACAAGATGGCCGCCAGCTTAGAGCCACAGCACAAGATGGCCTTCAGCCCAGCGCCACAGCACAAGATGGCCTCCAGCCCAGCGCCACAGCACAAGATGGCCTCCAGCCCAGCGCCACAGCACAAGATGGCCGCCAGCCCAGCGCCACAGCACAAGATGGCTGCCAGCCCAGCGCCACAGCACAAGATGGCCACCAGCTTAGAACCACAGCCCAAGATGGTCGCCAGCTTAGAGCCACAGCACAAGATGGCCTACTCAACTTCTGAGTTGCCAGTCAAGGTGCCCCCGACTCGCCATCGTAGAGGGCGGAGGATGAGGAGACAGGCTTCTACCGTTCCTCAAAGCCTGGAGAACGTTCCCGAGCGGGCTGCTGCCGTCCAGAGGGATGTTCACGAGCGGGCCGCTGCCGTCCAGGAGGACGTTCCCGATGCAGTGACCGAGGCGGTGCCCAATGCTGTTCCGAAGACCGAGGTGGTGCCCGATGCCGAGGCAGTGCCCAATGCTGTTACGGAGGCCGAGGTGGTGGCCGATGCAGAGGCGGTGCCCAATGCTGTTCTAGAGGTCAAGGCGGTGCCCGATGCTGTTTCGGAGGTTGAGGTGGTGCCCGATGCCGAGGCGGTGCCCGATGCAGTTCCAGAGGCCGAGGCGGTGCCCGATGCTGTTCCGGAGGCCGAGGCGGAAATTTTTTTTAACCAACTTTCTTTTTAATTACAATACAAGCATCAACTTTTTGATTGATGACTTCCTGTTTGACCTCTGACCTCTTGCCCCAAGGGGATTGACATCCATGACTGGATTCGTCTGAAAGAACGAAGTCATATGTCTATTATGGCTTGAGGGTGAGAAAATAATGAGCTAATTTTCATTTCTGGGTGAACTATCCCTTTAACGTTTCTTTCTGTGCATGGTGTCTATGTAATGTTACATATTGTTTGGATGGTTATAGATAGCTAGCTAAATCTATGCTAAAAATGCTTTAAGGTTAACAGTAACTGATCAAGTTTAACTCACATTAAACTAGTTATGTTGTTAACGCATGCTTATACTTATATATTTTGTGTTCTGATGATTTCAACTATAGGGAGATCATAGGTAAGGGCAGTTTTGGACTAAGACTAGACTAAAGACTAAAATGTTGAGACTTTCAGTCGACTATGACTTGACTAAAACTAAACAGTATAAGGTTGACTTAATATAATAATAACTAAAAAGGAAATTTTAACATGGGTCTAAAACTAAAATTAAATTAGCTGACAAAAATAACCCAGGATACATTGTCCCTTTGCAAGTAAAAATTCATGACATTACAGCCTGTATTTTTGCTTTATTTTGTTTAGTTTGTTTAGAGTGTCAGGCTAGTGACATCTGGCATCTGGGAAGTCACTGACATGAATGAAGGACTCGGCGTGAGCACATTTTTCATAGTTACTTCTCGGAGAAACCCAACACCACAGGGACGGTCCATTTAACTTCTCAGTGATGTAGTTCTTGTGGATGAAGTTCTCAGAGGCAAGATAACATTTGCAGCTAGCCATGTCGGATAATAGTGTTTATAATCCAGAAACTTTATGTAAGTCTTCCCAAACAAAGTCATTGGATGTATTTTCTGAATTCTTAGTAAAACTTTGTTTGTTGTGCTGACACTAGTTGAGGGATTGTTGTTACTTAAGCCACACACCAGTTTGTCCTTTTTGGGAATTACAAAATTCTCAGCTGGTTTCTTCCTGACAGTCAAGTGATACCATACAACAATATCTGCACCGTGTCTGTAGCTGAGAGTGAGATTGAACAGGTTTTCCAGTCCTGGGGCCTGTTCTTTGTACGTCGCTAACTCAGTTAGCTGGATTTGATTGTTGATGATTTGGCGTGATCTTGGATCGTTTGGTTCTTCGAAGCTCATCCCGGAGCTGCTGTCATAGCAACAGGTCCGTAAGCTTAAACCTGCTCGGGAGCAGCTTATTTCATGTAAACAGGATTAGATCGCTTCTTTTCAACCAGAACTGATACTCAAAATATGCTTGCTACCACCGCTACTTTATTACAAGAGTATCGTACTGATCCAGGGACAAAAATTTAAAATAATAATCATTTTAAAAATTATTTAAAAATAATATTAAAATGTTGTGTAGTCCATAACAGCCTGCTATAGACACAGCCAGTTTTACTCACTGAAATATTTATTTTTCATAAAATTATTACTTCATAATTGTATTAGATTGTATTAGATTAGATGATATTGTCCCTTAAGAAACTTTCATTAATGCTGTCACGTAACAAATCTGTCCAAATATAAAATTAAATAAATAGATAATTTCTACATTGAAATAAAAATGTAAAGACTGCACAACTATTATAAATTGTGAATCTAAATGATTAGGAATCATGAAAAAAAATTATAATAAAATAAAAACATGTATCTATTATCTGTTTCATGTATCTATTATAACATTTATGTAGTTTTGTTTGCTTGGCTGTTTCCTTATAAAAGTCCAGAAATTTGTCAAGTTTTTCATCAGGTGTCATTTTAAATTATATGACGTCATTACATTGCCGTCTTGCCACCAGCCAATCGCTGCACTGCTGATCATTGTTTCGAGTATCGATACATATCCCCTTTTAAGACAACACATGAACGTGCAATTATCTCAGATAACTCAATCCAGCGATACTAATCATACACAACAGGTGTGTTCGAAGAACAGTAAGCATTAAAAAAGTTAACAGCTTAAGTCATTTGTGGATTAATGCTTATCGGAGACGCGAACCATTTAAAACAATTCAGTTTGATTTGGTGAACTGGTTCAAGAAGATCCGGTTACATCAAATGATTCATTCACGAACCAGATATGACAAACTGCTTTGTTTTGAACTCTCTCACAACAGACACGTAAGAGAAGACAATGCTGAATAAAGTCGTAGTTTTTGCTATTTTTGGACCAAAATGTATTTTCGATGCTTCAAAATACTCTAACTGACCCTCTGATGTCACATTGACTACTTTGATGATGTTTTTCTTACCTTTCTGGACATGGACAGTAGACCGTACACACAGCTTCAATGGAGGGACTGAGAGCTCTCGGACTAAATCTAAAATATCTTAAACTGTGTTCCCAAGATAAAAGGAGGTCTTACGGGTTTGGAACGACATGAGGATGAGTTATCAATAACATAATTTTTATATTTGGGTGAACTAACCCTTTAACGCCATAAAAAAACACTAAATGTTTTGTGCCTGTCTCTTTCTATTCTCTGTCAAACCCCTATTCCTAACAAAGTCTCTGATATTTTGTAAAGAACGATGAGCCAATGCAGGATGCTCAGCATTCTTGCACTGCTGGCAATCAATTTTGGTTGCAAGTTTTCCCTGGGTAATGTGTTTTTTAAAGTGTCTCATTACTGCTGTGATTTCAGTTGTAGACCATTGCCGCTTTTGTTTCCTTCTGGCATCATTCTTTTCAGCAGGATTTTCAGGAACGACTACAAAAAAGAGAAAACAGATTCCTAGGATAAACACAATGATGACTAGATCTCATCTTTCTATTCTTCAAACCAGTCTAATTATCATCTGTAGTCTTAGCCCAGTGGTTCCCAAACTGGGGTACATGTACCTGGGGGTACGTGATGGGACAATAGGGGGTACGCAAATAAAATGCTGAGTAGTTCATTTAATTCTACCTTAAAATATTATTAAAATAGAGTTTGTATTTCCAATTGGCAAAATGAAGTAAACCCAGTACATTTAATCAGATTACCTCATAATTTGCAGTGAAAAATGACTATCCATAGAAGCTGCATGCATTTGATAGATTGTGTGCCAAATCTGCTGCCTTAAATTACACTACTGCCGTTCTTGACAATGCACCTTTGAAAGAGTGGGGATTCAGCACTTACTCGCATGAAGAACAAATACAGGATTGATAACGATTTAAGACTCAAATTGTCTACGATACAAAAACATACCTTGTGTGAGCTCTTGTATTTAATTATGATAACGAGCAAGAATGCAATTGTTCCCAAATATCCACATGACTACAAACGTGACATTATTATACAACAGGTCAAAAATAAAACATAACCTACATTTTACACATAGTGCTGTCAGTATTTACTCTGTTTTACAATGAAATAATAGTTCTAATGAAAACCACAGCAGTAATACAACGCACATCTGTGTTTCAAGAACACTTCTGCGGCTTTGAATGAATCGTGAGTCAATGATTCAATGATTCTTTCACAGCCACTCACTTCGTTAATGAATAAATGACTCGATGACTCACTCATAAAAACAATGACTTGCTGCCACCTACTAATATTAAAAAGTTTTACTTAGTTTTACCATCATTGCATTTTTCTCTATTGAACATTTTTTCTTTAAAACATAAAAGTTATTTAAAAACTTAAAATAAAAAAATTTACTGAAAAATCAATTTAGGGAGCAAATATTTTCCTTTAATGGTAAAGGTGTGACTGCAGTCGAAGTGGAAAAGAGGGGGTATGCAGAAGGATAGTAATCCCTTCAGGCTAAAAAGTTTGGGAACCACTGGTCTAGCACATTATATATACATGTCCGCCATCTTGGAACGCTCCACGTCAGCTACAGCTGAAGTCACTTACTTTTTGGTAAATATGCCACAACACTGCAGTAAAAAGCATTGAGATATATATATATAAAAAAATGGATTAACCTTTCACAGTTAAGTATGTATTATTTATTTTTACTGTTTATATCTATCAACTGATTATTATTTGATATTAAGGGTGTGCCGGTTTCAGAACTGGTGATGACGGTTATGATGTGAATCAAATGTGACGGTTCATAACATAACTGTCGGTTAGGGGGTTAGTGGATCTGCCGTAGAGTCAATTGGTTGATCTTGGAGATAGCGGGTTAACTCCGTGTCAGCGCGCGCTCTGATCAGTAAAGGGGCAGAGATTTCAGACCTCCGTTTGCGTTTCCGTTTATTAAGGAGATCTGTCACAAAACTCATTCGCGCCAACGTTTTTTGAGCAAATTTCAAAGCCGCATCCGCCCGCCATCCGCTGATTGTTTTGCGGTCTATGGCGATGCAATGCTTTGCTGATGCGAGCCGCAAAAAAAATCCATTGTCTGTTCTAGAAAGGATGCAGCAAAGATATTTAATGCTAATGTATGAGGCATAGGCCTACGCTGAGTTTCGTTTACGATGAGATGCGCTCTAGTTCACAGTGCAGTGCAAGTGAACGCGGCGCGCTGGCGCTTCCATGTCACGGTTATCTCATTGTCTGCTATATTTGCTTTTTATTTATTAAAATACATGCAATTGGTTGATGAAACATTTATTAAAATTAAGATAAAATTTGTACAAAACGAAATTCGTTTTTAAGAAAGGTTTTCTACAAAGCTAAATTTTATGAAGTGGTAAATATCATGTCTGACGATTTACAAAACTTCATTAAGTGGTAAAAACCATGTCTCCCGATATATTGCACATCTTATGATCCTATCTAAAAAATGAAAATAATTTTTGATAAAAAATGTTTGTAAAAAATATTTTAATGACACGGTCTCACGGTTTTATACTAACCATCACACCCCTATTTGTTATCATACTTTTTTAAATGATTGTATTTTATGTCATGTTTAAAAACGTTCCTGTTTAGAAGTAAAAAAAAATTAATACAATTTAAAGGTTTTTTTTAAAGCTATTTTTATTACAGGGTCTATACAGAACTTCTTAAAGGGGGGGTGAAATGCTATTTCATGCATACTGAGTTTTTTACACTGTTAAAGAGTTGGATTCCCATGCTAAACATGGACAAAGTTTCAAAAATTAAGTTTTATGTTTGAAAGAGTATTTTTGTTCCAAAAAAATCTGCTGCCTTAAATAACGCTACTGCCGTTCTTGACAATGCACCTTTGAAAGAGTGGGGATTCAGCACTTACTCGCATGAAGAACAAATACAGGATTGATAACGATTTAAGACTCAAATTGTCTACGATACAAAAACATACCTTGTGTGAGCTCTTGTATTTAATTATGATAACGAGCAAGAATGCAATTGTTCCCAAATATCCACATGACTACAAACGTGACATTATTATACAACAGGTCAAAAATAAAACATAACCTACATTTTACACATAGTGCTGTCAGTATTTTTGTTCCAAAAATACTGTTTTTGTTCCAAAAATATCAACAATCTACCTCATGAACAGTTAAATGTTCCTACTTATGCTTATAAATGTGCAATATCCTTATATTTATTTGTTAACCCTCTATCCTAGAACATTCCTGCATCTCACTCAATCCTATTTCCATTATCATTTATAGCACAATTGTTTATACACTTATTTATTTGCCAATTTGTAAATCTCTTTTTTTTTTTTTTTTCTGTGTGTTGTTGTCTCTGTGTACTGGAAGCTTATGTCACTAAAACAAATTCCTTGTTTGCGTAAGCATACTTGGCAATAAAGCTCTTTCTGATTCTGATTCTGATTCTGATAAGGAACCATCTACTCTTCTCTTGTAAATGTCACACAACGATCAACCTGCACAGTGCAAACAGCAAAAACCTTGATATTTCAAACAATATTAAAATCCTGGCCATATGAATAGCACATATAGCCACTGTTTTTATTCATCCATCTACTCACTCATGAATTTATTCATTCATTCATTTATATCTGCAGTTTCAAGTATTTCTATATATGAAACCAATAAACTCTTTCTGTAAATAAAAGTTTTTAAAACAAAACTGATATTGATTACAAAAATTGTGAGGTATAATAATATTTTACGATACAAAATAAACAAAATTTGTGTTACAAAGTATAAAGAACAAAAAAATTAATTAATTCATTAATTCATTACAATGCAGAACATGTAAAATGTATTTTGAAATTAAAAATAACACATTAGTTAACAAAACCGATATATATGAAGTAATACATTTAAGAAACAAGAAATATCAACATATCAGAAGCATTAAAAATGTCTAAGAATTAACCATAAACACTTTCTTTAATAAAAATTAAACTGCATTGAATGATATGGTACTAAAAATATCTTTTTGAAACAAACAACATATCTAAGATCCTCACACACAGCTCATACAACTTGTAACATATATAAATGAGTATTTTTAAAGATAGATGTATTTAAAAAATTGCAAAAAATACAGCTTTTTTTTTTTAAAATAAAGTTCTGAGCTGTTATTGTATAATAGTAGTATCTTGTATGTCAGAACACTGTCAATGGAGCGAGGATAGAAAGATTCCAGAAATTGCTGTGACAGATTTATGTTCCTGAGTTCTCATCTCTGATTGCTATCGTTGACATGTATGCGATCATTTGCATGAAAGTCCTCATCACAGTCTTCTAGAACTCCTGTGCTGACTGACATAAGCGAAAAAGCAATGAGAGTCCATCGTTAATGATTATGGTTTTGTTGTTTATAAATGTTGTATGCACAGGGACAGCTTGTGCTGGACACCTAGGTCAAACATCTTGGAAAACTGTCTGCTGAGTATGATGATATTAAAACCAGAGCTGGTGTTTTCATGTAGCAACACTTCATATGTTGGTAAATGGTAAATGGACTGCATTTATATAGTGCTTTCAACAGACCACATGGCCATCCAAAGCGCTTTACAATTTGCCTCACATTCACCCATTCACACACACATTCACACACCAACGGCGGTGTCTGCCATACAAGGCCCCATCCAGCTTGTCGGGAGCAGCTGGGGTTAGGTGTCTTGCTCAAGGACACCTCGACACTTGGTCAGGTGGAGCCGGGGATTGAACCACCAACCTTCCAGTTTGTAGACAACCTACATGAACCACTGAGCCACTGCCGCCTGATGATATGTTCATCATCTTTATAAGTGCAATATGTCAAGCCTTCTGATGTTAGGGCCAAACTCAAAGATTGTACTTCAGCCTACAATTCAGATGACAGTAAGGTATAAAGAATGCCCAGACATGATCTTCATAGAGCAATTAAGTCTGCAAAAAGAGCCTATAAAGACAAGATGGTAAAAACACTTTCAAGAATGTAATCTCATCTTCTTGTGCAACAGCTTAAACTCAATCATGTACCACAGTGGAAAAAATAATGGAAAAACTTACAACATGGATCTGTCTGCCTCACTGCCAGATCAGTTGAATGACATCAAGAAATAATTTGAGATAGCAACAATTTCCCTGAAGTGAAACTGCAAACAGATAATCATTACCATGTTAAAAAAAACACAGCTTCCTTGACTATCCGACATATATACAGCCAGAAGTTTTTGTCATGTGGCACACAGCATCACATTGCTACCTTCTGGGAGGCAATATAGGGTTTTTCAGGCTCACACCTCCAAAATTAAGAACAATTTTATCCAAGTGCAATTAAAGATCTAAATGCATAAATTATATAAAGGATTTATTTTCAAACATAATATTACTGTGCAATATTTACATATGTGCAATACACATATACACATAGTTTTTCCTGTGATGTACTGTTGATATATTTCTCTTTCTTATATGTATTGTTTACAGTTGTAAATTGAATCTCATTGTACAAACATGCAATGACAATAAAGTATTCATTCATTCAGAATAATACCTGTTCTTTTATCTTGTCCTTACCTGACTTAACCAAATCACTTACAGAAGTCAACCCCCACAAAGCAGCTGGTCCTGATGGTGTTCATGGCCATGTCCTCAAATCATGTGCCAACCAGCAAACAGAGGTGCTTACAGAAATTTTCAACCTCTTCCTTAGACTATCAGTGATTCCCACATGCTTTGAGAAAACCACCATCATCCCTGTCCTGAAAGTCTGTAGTTACCTGCCTGAATAACTACCAACCTGTACCACTAACCTCTATCATACTGAATTATTTGAAGTTGCTCATTAAAGACCACATCTGTTCCTTCTTGCCAAACCCCATGGACCCTCAACAGTTTTTATATAGTAAAAACAGATCAACTGATGACACCATTGCTCTAACTTTTCACAATCCACACACTTAGACAAGAAAAACCCTGAAATAGATCTGTCTGAGCAATAATATGACAAAATTAGAAATCAATATCTCTAACTGTTACAAAACATTTTTGAAATATATTACAAATCAAAGTAATAACTCACTAATTACTCAACAAAAGCACATTAAGCATTTTACCTCACTAATATTACAGTACGCCTAACGTCAAACAAGCCCAAACACACAAAACAGGAAAACCCTAAAACACTCTAAAAAAACTAATTAATGAACATTAACGTATGCATTTAAGCAAATAACATTTTACAAACAACAAAAGGTCAAAAATCAAACAAACACAATGTTACATTAACAATATCCATACCATCTTACATAAGCAACACCAACATATTAATGCGCCTAAAGACAATAATCAAACTAGACTTTGCAATAATTCAACATTAGCGTAAATAGCCTATTATATTTATAATCGTTAAAAAACGTTGTACTGTCATACGACCTGCATCGTCATGTGATTTTATCTCAACAGCTCTCTTTTTTCCGCCTTTTACACTAAAGTTTATTACAACATTGTAGTCTATTATAAAGTTTATTAGCTGAACATTATTAAAAAGAAAAACAACATACAAAATATTTTTAAACAATTACAAAAAAATGTATCTAAAAGTTATTAGAAACCAATTATTCTTACTATGAAATTTCCGAAAAACAATACCCCTACATATTAAATCTAAATTTAAACTAACAGCATTATAAAACATAATAGGCCTACTCTAAAATGATGACATTTAAATGTATGTTCACTCACTAAAAAACAAAAACTATAATAAAACTATTAAAAAATATATAAATATGTACACAAAAGTCAATCACACAAAAAATTATCTGTAAATATAACTCTTTATTTAAATGCCAACCAGAAAAACGGCATATAAATTCAAAACACCAAATATAACATACAAGACAAGTATAATACAGACACAACAAAAATATAGCCTTTATAATATAAATACACGGTTTACTAAAAAAATAAATAATAACCTATCTTACGCACAATTTTTTTTTTTTACATTTGAACATTAATTTACATTAAAACATTGTGCTATAACTTAAACATTCAAGCTTAACCTAGATGAACAACAATTAATTCAACATCAAAAAACTTAACTTATGTAAACTTTGCTTAACTTTAACATAACTTAACCTAGGCTACTTACATCTCGGATTCACCTGTAGAACACACTGCCTCGGCTGCACCTGTTACAATCTCCAATTCACCTGTTCTACACGCCAGGCCTGCTTCATCTGCTGCACCTCCTGCACACACAGACTCCACATCACCTGTTGCGGACACAAACTGCACTCCAGCTGATCCAGACACGGAAGATTTAGAGGAGCATGCCTCAGACGCAGTTTGCTCCGGTGCCTTCACCATAGCGACCACATTGTTGTTCTGAATGTGCAGTTTCAGGAAACCACATTCTAACAAATGCTCCTCCATATCTTGAGCATCCTGCAGCAGATGAGTTATGTCACCGTTCCGTAAATACCTGTGCAGCACAGAATTGTTGATACAAACATTAAGCTCTCCGGAATCTGAGAAAAATTCCCTGAGAAAAATTACTTGTATGTTGTTTCAGGTGCACTTTTCACTGCACCTGGCAGTGGACTAATGCAGCTCACTTTTAACACCAGCCTCCCTGCTCAGTCTGCCGAGACATCAAAAGCTCCACTGCCCCTACATCATGGTGATCACAACACACAACTGGAATGTGAGAAATGTAGGGCATTCTACACCACATACATTGACATGACCACAACCCAATTTATGTACATTGAGCAGCACACAAAAGAACAGAGCAGGGAACAACTGTGGCATGACATGCGACGGGTACGGATAACAGCAAGCACAGCCAAGAATGTGCCAGTTCGGGCTACAACAGCACCAGATAAATTCTTGTCTGAACACCTCCATCCTACCTTTCATGGTAACGCAGCAACCCGGCAAGGAGCAGAAGGTGAAGAGCACGCCAGGCAATACCTGCAAGACCAAGGTCATGACATCGATGTGAAAGGTTTGGTGGTTTGTCCGAGTGAGCCATGGCTTGCTGCGAGTCCGGATGGTGTCATGAACAGAGACACACTACTGGAGATCAAGTGCCCTGTCTTAGTCAAAAACCAGTTCCTTACTGAAGCACTTGCTGCTAAAAGCAGTGAGATCAAACGTATGCCCACAGGGGAATTCCATCTGTCCTTCAATGGGCCAAAGGGATATTACATGCAGGTGCAACTGGGCATGCACTGCACAGGGCTACGGCAAGCCTTGTTGGTGATTTGGAGTAACACTAAATGTCTGCAGCTCAACGTGCTCTACGACCAAACCTTTGTTGAGGGACATATCTCAAGGCTACACTCCTTCTATTTCACCCACATGTTGCCAAAAGTTTTCGATGATGGAAGGCTGGAGTTGTATTCCAGATATATGGATGTTGTAAAATCAGCATGACCTTCATATGTGTACTGGGGTGATTAGTCATTCATTTTTAACCCCTTGTCCCCTGTTGTCACAAATTTGTGACAAATCCTTTCTAGCTTTTATTTATTTTTATCAAACTGATTTATTTTCTTTTACTTACTCTTATTTATTTTTATATCAGTCACTTATTAAATAAATTAAATTAATAAATAAAGAAATATTTTATTCCAGTCTTTTTCTTTTTGTGATATTGTGAGATTTTTTTCCTGTATTTACTTTGTTTTTATTTAATTATTTAAAAAAAATCATCCATTAAGGAGTTAATGAAATTGTCCCTTTGTTATGGAATAGGATCAATAAAAATTAATTAATTTCTTTTCAAATCAATTTGTTTATTGTCATGTGTCAATATTTACAATACAAGAAAAAGAATAGCACTCACATGTTTTTCTTAGTTAAAACTCTGTTTTGTCTTATCAATAATCACAACACCAGAAAGGGAACAATAAATGTACACAGGTTTTTCTAGCTGAAAGATATATATATATATATATATATATATATATATATATATATATATATATATATATATATATATATATATATACATAAAATAAAAAAGGAATATGTACAATAATTTTTTTTTTAAAAAACTGCAGGTAACCCAGGTTTTACTTTTCATAGGGACCTAAACCTCATGTGGCAGTCGGATGAGTCTGGACCTCATGTTTGCTAAAGCAGCACATATGGTAAGAATCTTGTCCAACCGCGGGGTCATGGAGATGGGGACAGTTTGGGACAGAATTTTGAAGACTTTTAAGTCTTCGGATTGCCCTCTCCACATGTATACGGACATTGGCCACTCGTCTAGTGTGCGTTACCTCCTCATTGGTCAATTGACCACGCTTGTGGGTAAAGGCAGGAATATTCAATTTCACCATCCTTACATGTAGTACATCTCGAATCGTGAAACCCCTGTCAGCCATTACCTCATCACCAGGCCTTAGGGCCTCCAGAAACCCACTGTTCATAGTGATAAACTTGTCACTGCTTTTACCAGCATAGGCCTCTGATATAAACATTATCAGCCCATGAGGTGACACAGCAACAAGATATTTGGCAGTATTGGTTCCCTTGTAATGACTGAAAGTGGCACTCCTACAGTTAAGGTTTGTTGCTCTCTGAATAGCCGTTTCAGCACAATCGATGATGCAAGTGGTCTGGGGGTGGTTCTTTTTAAAGGATGGTGGCATGTTAGCATGTATAACACTTCTTGGCAGCCAGGCAACCATGGGTTCAAGCTGCTCACCCAATGTATCAATCCAGTGAGCAATCACCTTACTTACTTCACCTTTAGACACTTTAAAGCGCTTTGCCACATCCCCTAACACAAGGTTCAGTTTAAGTTTCATGAGGGTCATCAGTATTTGGTCAACAACAGGAATACTACATGATGGTTTACTAAATGGCAACATCGTTTTCACCAAAGTAAAAAAATATACCAGACGCAGTCCTGTGTACAGCAGCGAGGTATCATCATCCAGGAGCATATCATCAGCCACAGTCTGACCCCCAGTCTGCGTCGATTTGTTCACCTGGTCCAACTTTGCCGCGTAGCTGTGGTCAGTTTTTGTTAGGTCCTCCCATTGTGTTGCAGCATCTTTAAACTTCGGCTCGATGCACACTTCTAAAAGACAAACAGCATCAACTATAAATGTATATACCAGTCTAACTAACACAGGACAGAGACACATATATCAACAGTCGAACTTATGAAAAATATCAAGATACACTTACCATCCGATTGCGTGTCACTTGTGTTTCTGTCTAGTTTACGTCTCTTTTGCTGGGGAAGTCGCTCGTATCCCAACCAAAGTTCTGGGAAAGGGTTTTCCTCTGTGGGCTTTTTATCAATGAAGTGATAAGAACAAACAAACAGTCTTTTGGGCGGATTCTTCAACTTCAAAGCCGCTAGCCACTTCCGAGATTCAACATCTGTTTTTGGTTTCTCATACAAGGCATACGGGGGAGCACATCCACATTGGCGCCTTGTAGATGGTTGATGGTCGAAACATTCTCCTTCCGACCAAACATTCAGCAATTGCCACGAGTTGTTGCAACCGCGAACAGCACAATATGTCCCGGAGCCATGTTGGCGTGTAACACCATCCATAATTTACTTTTTCTGCACGCTAACCAAAGACAGTAAAAGACGCTAACTCGCTAACCGGAAATTATCGGCAGACACAACCGGAAGACGTTGGCAGAGTGAAAGGATAATGGCGGCCCGCCTATTTCACATAGGAAACTCGTCTATACATAACACACCGAAACACGTTTAAACTAACACTACATTCACTACACCCATTAACATTACAAATATTTAAGTAAACTAACCAACATCCAATAACCTCCCATCTACACACACATATATTAAAACCACACAGTCTATGATTAAAACCCAAAAGTTCCACAACTTCAATCTAAATCCTAACGTTAAGTTACCTAACGTTAGTGTAAAACGATTGATTATATCCTAAGGAACTTTTCCCCACACATTAAACATAGCTTTATATACGCTTTATAAACTCAATATAAACCCTACCTATTACACGTACAAAACATTTAATCATTTTTGACTTATTTAACTTATCCGATTTCAAACCTTAAACTCACCTGAAATAACTGAAAACAGCAGCAACGCAAATAGGCCTACGACTGTTACCACTCAGTTTCCATAGCAACTCCCTCCGCTCCACTATTTGAATGTCAATTAGCCTTTTTCACACACAACCGGAAACTACGTCACGCAGGGTAAACTTATTTCCACCACAGCTGCAACACCGCCGTTTTGACAACATGGATCATTATTTCACTGCTTCTCTCTCAACGCTGCCGCGACTCGGATTCGAGGATGTTGAAAGAATAGTTGGACGACATTCAACAACTAAAGAAGCAAGGCTGAGCAAGGGCTATAAATTCTTTGTTGAGGAGTTTATTCACAATTATCAAGGTAAGTTGACAACTAGCTGACGCTAGCATATGCAACCTTATGAATGCTAACCATTTCGTATGTGTTCAGTCTCGAATGTTGTTGAACGGAAGGTGGTAGTGAGAGCAAGGTGTTATCATTCTATGAGGAAAAATTAGGAGCCCCACACACTTGAGGTTATATGTAAATAATATGCCTGTTGGCTTATGAGTTCATCAGATCAGCTATTACTGTTCTGACTGCAGGTCACTCCATTTTAGTTAAAATAACTGCGGTTGCAGATTTTCAATTCCCTTTCTTTTACTTTCACCTGTCGTAACGTTTTCTCTCTCTCTCTCTCTCTCTCTCTCTCTCTAAGTTAACGTTACGTCTCTTAAATCTTATGCGGTTGCAGACTTTTTCTATATTTCTTGCCTTTGCTGCTGTTTGCAGCTTTCAATTAAAAGCACGTAATGTATATTACTAATAAAAATTACAATTCATTAGCTAAACAATTGTCTTCTCAAACAGATCGCATTGGAATCGGAGGGGGTCGTTAGTGTTGCTGACTATATTTGCAGCTGTGCAGCTGGTAAAGGATTGTGCAACCATCTGACAGCACTTTTGTATCAGACAGCCCACTACGTGCAGCTTAATTTACAAACCGTCCCACCACCACTGGCCTGCACGAGTGAGCCACAGAGATGGCATCGTCCAAGAACACAGGCATGTATTTTTCTTTTCTGCACTTGGTAATAACACTATTATCTCAAAGAAAGTATATGTTAACATTAAAACATAGATTAATAATGAACAAGAGTTCAGATTAAGTAACAAAAATGAAAATCACCAAAGATCAATAAACAATTTGTAACTATTACTGTACATGTTTTATATAAAGGGAGTACTGTCATGATTCTGCCCTCGTGTCCTTGATTTTTCCTAGTCTTGAGGCAGGATCATGACAGACCCGTGTTTTGTGTACAAGCGCATGGCCTTGTCTTTGGGCCATGTGCTTGTGTTGTCTAGTTCCCTTGCCCCGCCCCCCTTGTTAACCTAGTCGTGTCTTGATTGTCCCATCTGTGCCACCTGTCGTGTCTTGATTGTTCCCCCTATTTAGATCTCCTAGTGTGCTCTGTCTTGCGTCGGTTCATTGTGTTACTTATGTGTTTCTCAGATGTGTTCCACACTTGTGACTGTGATTGTATCCTGTATCCTGTATACCGTGAGTGTTTGTTTATAGTTAGTGTTTAGTGTCTTTATCTGGTCAGCCCTGTCTTGTTTGGTTTTAGTCCTTACCCTAGGTATTGTTTTCCCCCTCGTGGGTTTTTGTTTTCCCTTTTTGTCAAATAAATCCTGTGTGTACCCGATTCCTGTCTGCACCTGAGTTCCTCCCTTACCAAAACCCTGACAGAATGAACCGACCACCAAGGAACTCAGCAGACAGGAGGCAATGCTGGATGGCATCAGCCAGCCAGCGAGATTGTTTTGAGGGCTCTCGCCTTGTGGTGTTCCGGGGGACCAGGGGAGGTCGTTCCGGAGCGAGCGGGCGAGAGGAGGAGCCCCAGAGGTCCCCACCTACCCAGCTGCCGGCGATCCCGGAGGGTCGTGTCCTGGCCGTGGCAACCCTGGGGGGTCAGGCAAGCCCCTCCCAGAGTCCTGAGGTGCCCTCCTCAGCCAGCAGTCTCCCCATGAAACGAGGGAGACGGTTTTCATGGGAGTCAACTTCTGAGTCTTCGGCGTCCGAGACTGCCCTGCCCGAGACCAAACTCCCCCAACCCGCCTCTGACCCAGCTGTGGCCTCTGCACCGCGCCCAAGGAGGAAGAGGAGGAAGAGGGGGCCTGCCGGTCCTGTGACCCTGTCTCCTCCCGTGCCAGCAGCGGTGAGCGCTGGCGTGCCCGTGCCAGCAGCGGTGAGCGCTGGCGTGCCCGTGCCAGCAGCGGTGAGCGCTGGCGTGCCCGAGCCGGCAAAGAAGAGGGCAGTATGCAAGTCGGCAGTCGTGAGAGCGCAGGAGAGTGCCGCGGCCGACTCTGCAGCAAAGACTTTAGTTCAGTGTATCTCATATCGTAAGGAGATGCCAATTGTCTTAGCGGCTAAAGCCTTTTCTGATTATTTGTCTAGTCTTGTCCGTATCCTAGAAGTCCCCGTCAGTCCTGTCTTGTCCTCAGACCCTGTCCCCAGAAATCCCGAGCGTCCTGATGTCGTCTCCCCGTGTCCCGTAGATGTCGTCTCCCCGTGTCCCGTGAGTGTTGCCCCGTGTCCTGCTGATGAAGTCATGTATCCTGTTGATGTGGCCCCGTGTCCCGTAGATGTCCCGTGTCCTGTTGTCCCCCCGTGTCCAGTAGATGTTGCCCCGTGTCCCGTAGATGTCCCGTGTCCAGTAGATGTTGTCCCCCGTGTCCAGCTGTCGTCTCCCCGCGTCCCGTAAGTCTTGCCCCGCGTCCCGTAAGTGTTGCCCCACGTCCCTTGTCTGCTCCTATCATGTCCCCTGTCAGTTGTCCCGAGACCCCTCCCCGCCCCTCACCACCCAGACCTGCCCGTACCCCCCGTCGTCAGCCTTCGTCCTGTCCTCCTAAAACTCCTGCCCCACCCACTCACCCTGGTCTGTCCCCCATGAACTTTGTGGTCCCGCCTCCTCCCCTTCCCTGTTTGTTTTTTTTGATTTGTCACCCTAACCCTGCCGTCGTGTATTCATGTCTGCCTTTGTTATTATTTGTCATGTCTTGTTGGTTTGTGTCGGTGTCCCAGTCTGTCATGTCAGTCGTGTCCCGTGTTTGATGTTCCCTTGAGGAGCGTCTGGAAGCCGCTCCTTAAGGGAGGGGTTCTGTCATGATTCTGCCCTCGTGTCCTTGATTTTTCCTAGTCTTGAGGCAGGATCATGACAGACCCGTGTTTTGTGTACAAGCGCATGGCCTTGTCTTTGGGCCATGTGCTTGTGTTGTCTCGTTCCCTTGCCCCGCCCCCCTTGTTAACCTAGTCGTGTCTTGATTGTCCCATCTGTGCCACCTGTCGTGTCTTGATTGTTCCCCCTATTTAGATCTCCTAGTGTGCTCTGTCTTGCGTCGGTTCATTGTGTTACTTATGTGTTTCTCAGATGTGTTCCACACTTGTGACTGTGATTGTATCCTGTATACCGTGAGTGTTTGTTTATAGTTAGTGTTTAGTGTCTTTATCTGGTCAGCCCTGTCTTGTTTGGTTTTAGTCCTTACCCTAGGTATTGTTTTCCCCCTCGTGGGTTTTTGTTTTCCCTTTTTGTCAAATAAATCCTGTGTGTACCCGATTCCTGTCTGCACCTGAGTTCCTCCCTTACCAAAACCCTGACAAGTACATGCAGAGGCAGTGAGTTAAATTTGTGTAGTGAAACCAAAATCAGTTGGGAAGACTGGAATCAAGTCTACCCTATACAAGGCTTACACGGGTAATTCACAACTTTGTTTATGTGTGTGTGTTTGTTTGTTTTGTTTCTGTTTGTTTGTGTGTGTGTGTGCGCACAGCTACAGCTTAATGTCTTCACGACTCATAATTTGTGTTGATTTCTTTAGGTCCCCTTCCAGATGCTGATGTCTTGGCTTCTGGTGCAAAACTAAATTGGATAAATCCCAAGCCTATGCTGGCACACATACTTGAGGGTATGTCAAAAGTAGAGTTGGTCCCCTCACAATTTGGTCCTGTTCCTTTTGGCAGTCCACTGTCTTACCAATGTCCCCCTATAGCTGCAGGTGTTCCTGATGTTAATTTTCCCCCACTACCTGTGCTTGGTTATGAGTTTAGTTGTAATTTTAAATTTGTGCCCACACACCATCAAGCACTTCATCTGGAGTCTATAAAGGTTACCCATAGCTCAGCTTGCCAGATTGAAGAGGCCACAAGACTACAGTCAAAATGCACTGCTTAGGGACAAATTCGGAAATCAAGGGTTACTGCGAGCAGGTTCCGGGAGGTTTGTCATGTGGTTGGGGATTCAGCTAGTCAGTCATTGGCCACAAGAATCTTTAAGGGCACAAGGCAGACAAGTGCTATGAAACGTGGCCTTGAACTTGAGCCAGATATTTTGAGAAAATATTCTGAGACAGCCAGTGTTAGTGTCCTACCATGTGGCTTTATTATCAACCCAGAAGTACCACATCTGGGAGCTAGTCCAGACGGACGAGTCCACGATCCATCTGAAAAATTTTCCAGTTTGGACTAGTGGAGGTAAAAAGCACCTCTGCTGACAATATTGCTCAGGTTCCGTTTGTGAAAATTCAGAGAGGAATAGCCAAACTTAAAGAGACCCATAAGTACTACTGGCAGGTACAAGGTCAGCTTGCAGTTACTGGTCTTCATTGGTGTGACTTTGTGACTGACATGAAATCAGATTGCACAATACAGAGGATCTGGCGAGATGATGCGTTCATAGCATCAATGAAAGACAAGCTAGACATGTACTATTATAACGTTTATATGGGTGTCTGTCTGTCAGCGGTATGAATGGACAGTTTCTTTTCATATTATACTATGAATTTAAGATTTTTTTCTTATGTGTATATACTTTATGTAGTTGAGTAGTATGTAGCATATTTTGTAGTGTAGATCTTTTGTAACATATTAGAGAAATCACAAATTATACTGTAACATTAAATATATAGTGCTTGCTCTTAATTAGATGTAAATATGTACATACCAAGCTGAACACATTTTGTATTCAATATTCTGTAATGTATATGATATGCATACACATTTACTGGTTGTATATATTTATTTAATACAATGTGTGAAATAACAATGAACACCAGAGCAGAGTTGACCATTTTTTTTCATGAATTATTATAAAAAGACTTTTTTCAGCTATTTCATTTTGTCTGTCCAGTTAATTAATATAAATTGTTTCAATATACACAGATTAACTTTTAATTTACAATAAAAAGTAAAAGCACATTTATTGATGGTAAGTATTAAAAGTATGCATTGCAACTAACTGAAAAAAATTATATATATATATATATATATATATATAAATATATATATATATATATACACACACACACACATATATATATATATATATATATATACACACACATATACATATATACACATATATACATATACACACACACACATAAAACCTGCAACATCTTGTGATATAATTGTTTTTTATTTATTTCTAGTTGTCTGATGTGTAAATTCTGCCACCATGAAATTATATTATTAAAATAGAGTGAGAATATTAATAGTATTTAAGAATTGAGTCATGCTGTGGGTCTTGATAAGTGCAAAATTAGGCTTTTTAATATTCTGATTTTCAGTGCAAAGAAATGTATACTTTTAAAATGGATATCAGATAAGGCTCCCTCCATTAGGATGTGGCATCAAACTATTCTTGAATATCTGTCGTTAGATTACCTGACTTGTATTGTACATGATAAGACTGGAAAGTTTCATAAAATTTGGGAACCTTTTATGACATATGTTGAATTTGACATTGCTTCCATCCTGACAAGAGGATTTATCTGAGGGTATTATAATCTCTAATATTTTTTTTTTTCCCGACTTAGTGAATTCCCATGTATGTGTATAGAAACTATGTAACCCTTACTTTTAGGGTGTGAGCTGATTTTGTGGGGTTTTTTTGTTTTTTGTTTTTTTTTTCTGCTTTTTGTTTTTGTTTTGTTTTTGTTTACCTGTTATTGTCATTATATTATCAAAATTTTGTAAGGATGTTATTTCTTTGTGAAAAGTGAAAAAAAAAATAATAATAATAATATAAAAAAAAAAAAAAAAAAAAAAAAAAAAAGAATTGAGTCATGCACAGACATCACTGTCATTTCAACAAGATTATTATTTCCGGCTTTACAGAAAATATTATATTTTTATGGCCTTATACATCCTGTGATCAACGACAATGAGAAAATTATAAAATGATTAATATTATTTGAAAACTATTTGAAAAGGCTTGAAACTTTGGACAACAAATGTACCTGCAATTATAGAATAAGCAAAAAAAATGTTTACCTGGAGGTGGTTGTGCCGCGTAATCATGTTCCTCAACTTAAATGGATTCATTAGGTGCAGTTTCTACCACCTGCTGCTCCTGAACACGAACGTCCACTCCAAGTCGCAAGGCAGTTCTCTCAAAAGCTGACAGCCTTTGAGGGGGTACATGGAAATTGTTCCACGGAAAACGACTGGGAATGGAACCAACTTTCAGCCGCGAACTTCCTGGAACGGAATCGGCAGCGGTAAAATGCTGACTACAGACATATGTGCTACCTCTCCGAATTACGAAAGTACACCCTTCCTCTCGTCTAATAGCAACGATCCATTTCTTTTTGTGGTCTTCCTTTAAAGGAAACCCGTGAAAACTCAAATATGGTTGTTTTTGTTTAGAATTATTGCACTGAGGGACGCTACAGCAACACTTACTCCTCGACTCTGCCATTGTTACCGGAAGTAACTTTACCCTGCGTTGGCGAACGCCGGAAACACAAAACCCGGAAGTGTGAAAAAGGCTAATAAAGTGCCGAAGTTATGACGTCACTTTGTACGCCAAAACGCGAAGTGAGTTATAATTTTAGCGTCAGGTTGAATATACATTATTTATATTTTTGGTTTTATTGTTCATTTGTATGTGAATCGTCACTAAATAAAGCATTAAAAAAAAAAATTAGAATTTTAGCACTTCTGGTTCCCTTGCTATAAAGGGTTTTTTGAATGGGTTCTTGCTAAATTGCCTGAAATAATGTTTGTGGTTAACAAAGCCTATTAATATTTTTCACGTTTTGATCTATGACATAAAACACACTAGTTATAACCTCCTTGGGATTTTTTTTTTACTTTATTGTGTCTTAAAAACTGTGGATGCTAACAAGATGCTAAAAGCTCCAATAAAATGTGTCTCTGCAATTCAATTAAATTCAAGTTTATTTGTATAGCGCTTTTTACAATACAAATCATTACTAAGCAACTTTACAGAAAATTATCTTTCTACAATATTTAGTAGTAGCTTATAAGTGGTGACTGTCAGTTTGTGCACGTATGACAGGATTTGTAGAAAAATTAATACAAGACATAGTCAGCTAGACGATGAACTATCAATATTAATTAATAGTTATTATATGATGCAGTCACACATTTAGCAATAATTGTTAGTTCTGTTGGTGATTCAGGGTCAGCATCATCTGAGGTCCTCTGAGGGTCATCTCTTCTCAGGTGTTCTGGGTCCAGACTGGAGCTTGTTTAAATCCTAGCTACGCAAAACAGAGAAACAAATAGAGACATCATTAGCATAGCTGCTGATCCTACAAAGTAAAATTAATTAGTTTAACCCAAGCTAATGAATAAGAATGTGCATTTGATCAGATGCAACTGTGGGATCTACTGGTCTCTCCATACAAGAGGCATCTAGAAGCTGTAATTACCAACAAAGGCTTTTCTACAAAGTATTATATAAAGTGTGTTCAATACTTATTCCCTGTGTCGTTTAACTTTATTTATTATGACTCAACTTGTCTACATAAATGTTTTGATTTCTTTGTATGAATTCAATATTTGGCTTGATGGCTACATCTGGTGGAAATTTTGTGTCAATAGCCCAAATTCCCTTACTGATAAAAATATTGAAGTGTCAAATACTTATTTTCCCTGCTGTATACATATATATATATATATATATATATATATATATATATATATATATATATATATATATATATATATTATTAAAATACGCATTTATTAATATCTCAAATTGTAGGTTTGACATTGTACAGTGCATGGACTGGTCATCAGTAGTTGATTCTACATATAAAAATGTAAATATTAGGTTATTTATAATAATTTCATGTAGCAGATTAATTTGATTATGCAGGTGTATTGTTAATCAAAAGGTGGGGTTAAGTAATTCATTTTGTATTTTAAAAATCATGTTATGTACTAGGGCTATGCAATAAAAAAATGGGGGAAATATCTCATTTGCAATTTTTGACTAAATAGACTAAAAAATAGAGTCAGTTGTGTTCAGGGCTTGACAAGGGAACATTTATTAAATTAGTTGTAACTGATTGCTAGTGATAAGTGCTATGAACGTCTCGTGCATGAAATTATTGCATTGTTCTTTAATTATGCGTGTGAATGATTGCCATTTACCAAGTATTACAATTAAGTTAATTTAGCTCCTTAAAATGTAGTATAGTAAAAGTGTAGTAGAGGAACAAATATATACAGTAATGTAATATATGAATATTGTACAAAAGTTTAAAGCCACAACAATTTTTTAAAGAAGTGTGTTTATAAAATAATTTATATTTTATAAATGTATATAATATATTTGTAAATAATTATTACAACATAGTAATCATTTTAATCAAAGGATAATGTTTTAATTAACGTGTTTTATAAATTAAATATATTTAATGTTATTTTTAACATATTAGATATAATTGGTAATTATATCTGATTGTATTTATTGATTTGTTTTACTTTATCAGTCAATCATTTTTATCGTGAAGGATTGAAATTTTGTTTAATATAAAGTTAAATTAGGTGTAAAGTGAGACATTTGTTCATGTAGAAATGTAATATATTGCTTTTGGCTTATTATTAGGAGAGATGGATATTTTGGTGAATTCATCTTCATCATTAAGGTGTGTTTGACAGCTGGACTTTGTGTTCGATGAGAAGCTGCATGAAGTTGTTCAGGATGTGACGGTTGAGTACATTGTGAAGGATCCCTGCGAGTATCAAAGGGTAAGATATGAATGTTTGTGAATGGTTTGGATAAGGAATATATAATGTTAAACGTGCTGGCAAAAGTTTGTACTTATTTGCTTACACGTGAGTGCATCTGCCTAATGTATATGAAGACAATTGTACTGTAGTTTTACGTTATTAGGCATTTTAGTTATTCCATAATGAAATGAATGGCAAAAGTAGTGTATTTTAAATTGAGATATTGACATAAGCAGATTTCTCTGTAATAATGTATTAGATTATAATAATAATAACTATTATTTTTATTTTTATTAGGCTGCTTATTATACTTAGGCTATCAAACTGCCCAGCTATTTCACTTCAGCAATGCATTTCACACACACACACACACACACACACACACACACACACACACACTGCGAAGGGGGATATAGTCTGTAGTCACTGAAGTTGTCTGCTTTGACTCGGATAACTCATTTAATCTACGAAATGAAAGAGACAAAAAATGAGGAGTTGGTGTCCATCACATTTAATGGCTGCTACACAACAACACGCTCTTCTCATACAAGAGAGATTAGCTCTTTCACAGCATTACAAATAAAGTAAAGACAAAATAATAACAAGGCGGAAGAGCGAACTTAGGACAACATGAGAACCACTATGGATGATAAGTTCGCTCTGCCGCCTTGTTATTATTTTCATGCACACCGCACTATAATGTGATGCATGCAAAATACATAGTTTTGCCGTTACAAGTCTCCATCCACAAACAGACGTACATCGTCTGCAGATAGAAGGTATTTAATTGCATTTTAACAAGTAATCTGAACGGCCTATATATGTGCAATATTTTGAACGTTCCCTCACTGAGTTTAATGCCACAGTTATGTTAGATGCATCTCATTCTTGTTCCTGTGGTGGTGCGTCGGTCTCGTCATGAGGCGCGCGGTCCTGAGCGCTGTATGACTGATGTTGAAAATTTCAAAAACCATGAAACCACTAGGAGAAACAGCAGCTTTAATATGTCTTTATTATCATAACAGTCTGAGTAATTCTGATTCCTGAACAGTAAACTTTGAAGTTTCAGCTTTGTGAAAATATGTTGATTATGTATCTAGTAAGAAAGACTCATGAGCAGAAACCTTTTTATTTGGGGTATGTCATTGCATGTGTCTCCATGCTGAAACTGGGGGGTGAAAGCCAATGAGTTTCCATTGTGAGATGTATGTTATTTACACGTTTCTAATTGTGTAAAAAAATTATTTATATTAAATTGTTTAAGATGCTATTTTAATAGCATTTTACAATATTTTAATCATGATACCTATTATAAAATCTAAAGGTATATGTTATCATCATTAGCAACAATAAAACTAAATACATTTCGCTGCTTTATCACGCGGGAACAATTCCTATTGGTAGTTTTATTTTATTAATTTGATCATGATTGGTTAATCTGGCTGTCATTCAGGAAACTGGACAATGAATCGTTTCGCGCCTTCTGAATTTGAAAATATTACCGTTAATATCGTCTTTCTGTGAGTGAGGCGGCTGACTGTGAGCTGCTGCTCGTTGTAACTGTTTGGTCGGTCCCACATTATTTTATATTTGCCTGTAATTTATTTAATTTTACTTATTTATTTTGAGCGAATTTGAATCATGATATGTCAATGGAGAACAAAAACTGTAATGTGAACACAAGAAGGGTCAGATGTGTTCTGCGAGGTGCTGCAAACATACTGGCAAAATGAGGTAAGAAAATCGGAATCTTTATTATCTTTTGAAAATAGTAAAGTATAACCAGAGTTTACAAATGGGTAGCTTAAAGGACCTGTAACTGCAGAAGATAAATAAATACTATAAAATATATTTTTGTATTGCTTTATCACAGATGATCAAGTTACACTGTAAAAAAGTGAGCATGGGTCTAAGATGGATTACTAGAACTATTTGAGTCTATTTACTTCATTTTTCTGCATTACTAATCGTAATTGATTATTGTACTCTCATTCAACTTGAGCGCATAGAAATTCACAGATACTCAAATATCTCACTTTCACCCAAAGTATAATTTCCCTTTAAAATTATCTCCTGTCACGAGCCCGATTTCAACTTCTGTTGCTCAACTGACAACCGGCATTTTTTCTCTCCGGACTTGGATGAAAAAGGTATGTTGAAAGTTTATTTTAAGTAATATACTCGAAAATTAAACTTTTGGACATGTGTTTTAGTTATTTATGAGTTTATTGATGTTGTTTGTGAACATGAATACTAACAAAATCATAATTAACCGAATTTTTTAACGTACGTTTGCGATATAGCGTTACTGAACATGTTCTATGTATACAATATGTTGCATTTACTCATTTGTTTGATAAAAATGTGTTCAGTTTGGATCTTGGGAGTGTGTGTATAAAATTATTTTTTAAATTGAGGCCTCCTTAAGTTAACCTTAACCATCTGTGCGCGCGAGATATTAGAAATGCGTTGGGTGGGAAGTGCTCGGAGAGCGGGATAAAATGCTCGAATTTGATTTCCTGCAGTAAAGTATTGAGTATGCTTTTAATGTAATGTTTGTCTGTTTTTTTATTTGTCTTTGAAAACGTTAGCTCTGATTTATTCATCGATAAATTTTTTCGCCCAGAAATATGATGATGATGAAAGTCATTGGGTTAGGGTGACCATACGGAACACGTCCCAGCCATTATTTTAATAATGCCTAAAACATCCAGAGCAGTTTGACCAATAACATGCAGGTATTGTACATAATCGACGAATCGTAGGGCTGCGTGTGTGAGAAGGTGAAATCTAGAGGGAACAATCAAAGTGATTAAAATATGCGTTTGTTCGTTCGATTTTTTTTTTGTAGTTATGAATGAAAAATGTTAAAATAATAATAATGTACACTACTCTAGGAGAACCAGCAGATGATTGCGAGGGTGAGTTGGAGCAGCTCACCATGGCGGTGTATGTTATTCGGAAGGAGGGGGGAGAACATCATGAACCACAGGCTGACATAGGTGTTATCATCAAGGGTGTTAAAGTTCTGAATGAGCTGCCTTCGTCCACATCAGCTTGTGCCTTGCTTATCGGGATGATATACATCAGTCTGGCTTATCCAAAACCACTTCAGTTTACATTCGAGGTATTCCAGAAAGTTCTCTTGCAGCTCGATCAGAACAAGTTGACACCAAAAGTTCAAAGTCTTTTCGGTAGACTACAGTGAACTTGCAATAATGTTTGAATGTGCATGTGTTTGAAAGAATGTCTCTGTTTTAGTTGAACGGTTCATGTGTTCTTATTGTAAGACAATCTATTTGTTCAGTCAAATGTATAGTGTGTATTTGTTCGGATCTGTAGTTGATTTGTTCCTTTTACATTGGTGAAAGGGTAATTAACTAGCTGTCAAAAACATTTTCCATGAGCTGTTTAAGGTTTATATATATATATATATATATATATATATATATATATATATATATATATATATATATATATATATATTATATTTAAACATGGCTCAGTTTAGGGCATTATATATAAATATATATATATATATATATATATATATATATATATATTATATTTAAACATGGCTCAGTTTAGGGCATTAACTGTAAGCTGTTCTAAAGCACTTATAAATGCACTTATGTGGTTCTATTTTAAGAATATTAAAGGGATAATTCACCCAAAAATGGTTCAAGTTGTTCCAAACCCATTGACCCATTGACTTTCAATCTTTTTTTTCCTGCTGGAAGTTGATGGGTACGGTTAGGCAGTAAATAAAATCTCATTGGCACAACAAATATGAACAGTTTGTAATGATTTCTCAAAGTTTGTAATATGGAAAACACTGTTAGCGTATACATGAATTAATGGTAATAAATATCTCTAAAGCATTTTTAGTCTTGTGTGATTGACCTAGTGAAATTAAGTTGAGAAAATAGAATTATTTAAGTTGAGGAAACATAATTTTTTTAAGGTGTTACCAACTGAAGTTTTTTTTTTTTTTTTTTAAGTAGATCTAACTGTAGTACAAATTAATATATTTAAGTTGGAATGCAGTGAAATTAAGTTTGACTAATTTCAATAATAGGATTGAATGACTCAAATAATATAAGTGTGATTAACCTAGTGAAATGAAGTTGATAAAAGGTGATAATTTAAGTTGAGAAAACTTAATTTCTTTTGGTGTTACCAATTGAAGTAATTTTTTTACGTTGATCCAACCGTTCACTTTTTACAGTGTACATGAACGACATGAGGGTGAGTTATTAATGACACAATTTTGATTTTAGGGTGAATTATCCCTTTAAGTAATGACAATTGAGATGTTATGTCAAATTTTTGTACATTTTTGGTATTTAAGTGTTAAAAACAACACTGTAATGGGGAGACATGTAATTATATCCTAGGCTGTAGTCATATGTGCTATATCACAACTGTTGCAAATTTTATAACCGCCCTAACAATCTCAAATTCTCACCACATTCATAAAAAACAAAACAAAGGATTGAGTTACAACCACTGATCTATAATATAGAGTCATATAGTTATATATAGATCAGTGGGAACAACGCAGATCCTACTCGTGTTTGGCATTTTGTATCACATGAATGCGTTTAACTATCCTACAGATGGCGCTGCAAGCTCGTACAGCGTCCTCAGGAGCACTCCGTCCAATATGTTTTAGAAAACAATATTTTGGTAGTTTATTTAAGAAAATAGCTTAAGACCATTTGCACGGTTTCAATTATCATGCAGTAACCAACCGAACCATTGTAATATATTTTGCTGTCAAGCTAAAAATAAACTCATAACTAGCAGGGATAAACCGTACATAATCACAGGTCACCTCAATTACACACATATAACGTTTATATATATATATATATATATATATATATATATATATATATATATCTCCCCTCCACACACATAAATGCCCAAATTCTCAAAACAAAAACTATCAAAATCAGATTGTGAAATAGCAGATTTGACGTCAGTTAAAATCTAACAACTACCCAGATAGCCACTGGACGCTGTAACGGAACAGGGCCGCAACCGCAAAACGATAGAGCCGGGTCTGGCACGCATCCGCCTCACGGACTCGTTCCTGAGTCCAAACGCACATCGGGCCGAAGCCGTTTCTGGTCTGTTTTTAGGGATTGTTGCGGATATGTGCCAGCGCCGATCCAGCACCGCCTGATCATCCCGTTAAAGATACGTAACAGGTGCGTGAAATGATTCCGCCTACCGGAGCTGTGCCGGATGTGTTACGAATCCGCTTAAATCACCACTGGATTGACCTTTTGCCTTATTTTCGGCATTTGTCATTTGTCATACTAAAACAACGTGAAAAAAGGTAACAAACACAGAATTAATGACCACGAAATCATATATTTAATTATAAAAAACGAACAAAGCCATGAACAAAGTCAACAATTAACACAAAACACAGTCAACAACATACACAGAATTAATGGATAAAAAAAACCGCACAGGCTATAAACACAACGTGGAAGAAAAACATGCACTTAAACAAAATCACTAGGTGGTTGCTGTGGCTGTTGCTGCTCCTGCTGCTGACGCGCCAGTCTCTCCTTGCGCTCTCCTCTCCTGTCCACCGAAAGGGCAAACCACCTTATAGCATGCCTCCATATTTCAGCTTCAGCACCCGGAAAACAGCATTACTGATTAGGATGAATGAGACCTTTTGATCAGTGCTGGTCCTACATGACGACAAAACAGGCAGACGTATATTACATTTGCTCAAAATGAAGATATGCCCATCCTTCTCGGCCTTACTTCTATAACGATTTGTGCATTAGTTGATGGAACTGTAATAAAATAATAGCCTAATAATAAAAAGAATAAGAAGAATAACAGAATGCATTATTGTTGGTCTATGCTGTTTTACGAAGACGTCAAAACTCGAAGAATTAAATCAATGGAAATCAGTGGCGGAAGGATCGATTGTCATCCTCTTTTGTATGTCGTTTATCCTTGTACTTCTTAGCGAGTAAAAGTAGGCTACTTCACTCATCTCCATACTACTAGGTCTGTCACTTTTGTGAAAAAATCATTTTAAGACATAAAAATCGAAAAATCGAAAATCATTTTATATATGATAAACATATGTCTAAAAAAAGACGTTTCCTTTTTCAACATCAAATAACAGACGAACGTAAAGAGAGCGCTGGAAATGCACAAGTCAGCAATAAGCTATTTCTTATTTATTGCCATGAAGTTCCGTGCAGAATAACAGCAACAGTGCAACATTCTCGAAAATATATAGCCTATACTGCCATAACAAAAGAAAAACATCGCTGCAGGCTTATGGCTGCATTTATGATTTAGGCAATTCAAAAATCTCCAAGATTATTTTAAATAATGTTTCAATCCATTTCAAACAAGTTCAAAAAATGAAACTTGGACTTGAGAAACAAGCCATGTGTGGGTTTTTTTTTTTTACGTAACCGACAGTGCGCAATAGGCAAGCATACTATTAAACTGCGCAAAAAGTTTTTTACTCGTCTGGACATCGCTAAGACTAATAATTGTCTATTCTGTGCTACACTCATAGGTTATTTGTATAGCGCAGTAGCGCAGTAGCGCTATAGCAGATGCGGCTTTAACATAACACAGACTGGTGCGCAAATAACAGCCTGTAACTGCTTTCTACAGAGCAAACAGCATTTCATTTGCACGTTTAAGTAATAGACAGTAAATTAGAATAAACGCATAAAAATAGATGTACATAATAAACACGTAGACACATAAAAACTTACGTGTGATAGCCTAGCTGGTCAGATAAATCTCCGTTGACAGCTTGGTTTGATGATATTTTTTATTCTTTTTTGGTGCTTCTGATTGAAGTCCGTAGTACGGATGTGGACCGTATCTGCAAGACGACAGTCAAGCGAGACCCAACGTTCACTTGGCACTTTTGGCGCTGTCGTAAAACGGACCTAAAACGGAGCTCAAACGGACCTGTGCTGTAACGGACCTTATAGCATCACAAAATGTTGCTGTATAATTTTTAAACACTGATACTATTGCTCAGCGTAAAGACAATGCATTTATCTCATGCTCTAGATAGAAAAAAAATGCAGACAGGTAACCATGTTGTTTTGAAAATGTTTATTCCACGGAGTTCTTCACACAGTTTGAGATAAGTATTTCGGATGTGGTCCACATCAGGTAGTCTCTGACAGTCTATGATCAAAAGAGTGTTGGCTCAAATCTGTTTTGCAGATATGGGCCAGAGCAGTTTTGAGCCCTTTTTTAAATGCAGTCGGCTCAGATATGTATCACAGATTCGGGCCACACCAGTGTAGCCTATGTGAAAACAGTATCGGCTCAGATTCATATTGCAGATCTGGACCAAATCAGTGTCAGACACAGCTAATGTCTTTCGGTTACCTATGGGAAAAGTGATCTAGGCCAGATCTGTAAAATGATATAAATACTGAACTGATGGCAGTTAGAATGTTTAAGCTGAAACCTCTATCTGGCACGGATCTGGTTCACAATCAGAAAACGTCTCTAAGATAGAAACGGAGGCAATGGGCTTAAAACGGATCCGGGCCAAATGTAATTGCTATCTGGGTAGCCTTAGCAGTTCTTTTATCTCCTAATAACACTTTTAATACTTAATATAGCAAACTCATTGCAATTGACAATTTAGCAAGATAAAACCACATACCTCATCAATAATAATTAAATTAATCATCAAAACTCACTGTGTCCTTTGTCGTTGTTGTTCTTGATCGCGTTAATGTCAAATAACTTACTTGAAAATGAGCCGTAAAATTTCAGAAGTATCTCCATTTGTGTCATTCTGAATTTGCTGAAAGCAAAAAGGAACATAAAACTAACAGCAATTGACTTTTAACCCATAGTAAGGAGTGTCTTTTAAATTTTAAATTAAGCAAATTAGACATGCCATAAAAAAGAAGGCGGGACATGATGAGAATTCCGAATCTTTTTAGGGAACCGGACCATTTAGCTCTGCTCAATAATAGGATCCGACTCTTTCATCATTCCAAAGGCGATCATTACCACCTCTAGCTTTTTTAAATTAACTCAAATTTAGTAGTGTTTGGCCAAGGATTAATGTGCATATTTCACTTAATTTATTCAGTGTAATATAATATTAAACATGAATTCTTTTTACATGTTAATAAAAAAAAAGCTAATGTAAAATCGAACACCATGTACATGTGTTTTGAATATTACATTTACGGAATATTGAACTATACAAAGTAAATGCCTTATGTTGTCTATTTTATTAAAATGCATCCAAATGCTAGTTCATTTTCTTTTTACTCATCTTCTTTTTTTGAACTGATATTTAGAGTGATCACTGACTATGATAATTAATATATAGTGGCCCGCTGGACTAAAGTTAGATGCGATACATTATCATACAGTCAGTATTTACCCTGCAGTTCAGAAAATAAGACGATTAAGACACAAACGAAGTATCATTTTAATAAAGATGAATTTTAATAAAATAGACAACATAAGGCAGAAGTGTCACGGTTGGTAAACCGTGATCTCGGGTTGTTTACACTCTGTGGTGAATTCTGTGTGTTCTGCGTCTGCACTGATTAGTTGTGGGCGTCTCCGTTAATTGTGTCACGGAGTGACTGTGACGGGGCAGATTAGTTCCGCCCGGACCTTATATCGCAAACACAGTGTTATTGGGAACAGGTGTCTTGTTGAGCGTGGCGATCACTGATTGGGCAATTCGGTGAAGAGGAGACACATAAATAGGGCATCAGAAACACAGGAAGTGGTTGGTGATTCCCAGTAGTTATTGTGGGTGCAACGGAGCGGAGGAGAGAGTCGGAGAGAGTCAGAGAGAGAGTGTATGGTGTACTGTGGAGCTTGGGCAAAGAGAGATACACACACACAGGGCTGAGTATATGAATATCTTTATTGGAGCATTGTGTTCAGATGCATTGTGTGATGTGAAGTTAACACACATTGAAGATCTGCTAGGATTGCAGGAAGGAGATCGTGCTGCCAGTTGTGTCGGATGTCGGTTATCTGGAAGAGAAGTGGAAAGATCCAGTGTTAATGAAAGTGTGAATACACTGAAATATTCATCGAGTCAGTTATTTTGCAAGTGTGGAATATCCATATACCTCTTGTGAGTTGTGACCAGTGTGATCGGCCCCACCGTAATAGGATTGGTGGGTGAGCCGGAATCCGCGAAAAAGGAGTCTGGTGCCTTGTCGTGGCTGTGACGTTTCCTCTGGCCATCTGCTGCATCGGTGCCCCCAACGTCCAGGAACTAATCCCCGGTCCTATGTGGTTTTGACCCTAATTCACTGTGAGTGTGTGGAGTGCAGTGGGTGAGTCCTTTTCTTTGCTGTGTGTACACTTGAAGTCTGCAGTGTCGTGCTGTGTCATGTTGTCAGTAATCACCCTCTAGGATGGGAGAGAAAACCCTGTGGAGAAGAACGTGCACCGGTGTTGTGAGACGACCGTCTTTTATATACATGCCCGCTCGTGGCTTTGGACCCCTACTCCGCCGAGTGGTGACGTGTCAACAATAGCAAGTAAGGAACAGTGTGCATATTGTGGGGGACGACGACTGAGAGAAGTGTTGGCTGCTATATGAACATCCAGCTGTGTAGCCCTTGTGTATGAATACCTGCTTGTGGAGCGCTTTCAGAGGTTCGCCCCTGTCTAGATCTCTGGTCCGTTGTCTGGAAGAGAGGAGAGGGAAGCGTTTGAGTCATTCCTGAGGTACATACCCGGTGGCACAAACCTACCTGAAGTCACCCAGCATGGTGGCCCCAGCTGAGGCCGTGGAAGGCCCAACGTGCAGCAACTTCAATCTGTACTCCTGTCCACTCTTGGTCAAATTCGAGAGGTGGTGTGTCTTTCTCCATATATTCACTGAAGCTAAGTAAATTTGTGAAGGAACTCTGTCTGTCTGTTACCAGTCCTACAGGTCTGAGCTTGAGGCTCTGAGTCGTCGTGGAAGTGTTTCCACGGTTTGAGGTGACCGTGTTGAGTGTTGGTCTGGGAAGTCTGCCCCGGTGAAGAAGACCACAGTTGTCGTGACATATACACCTTCTCTAGACTCCCGAGCTGAAAAGGGCTAAAGCCTGATGTCCACGTCTTCGAGGGTCTGTGAGTTGTATCCATTCAGTATTGTCATTGTATACCCACCTGCATGCCCAGAGCAAAGCTCCAGTTGCTCTTTGTATGCCCACAGCTAAGAGCCAGCATATTGCCCTTGTATACTCATCTGTACGCCCAAAGCTAAGAGCGAGCGTATTGTCCTTGTATACTTACTTGTATGCCCAGAGTCAAGCTCTAGTTGCCCCTGTACGTCCAAAGTAAAGACCCAGTTGTCCTTCTGCATGCATACTTGTACGCCCCGAGGGAAATACCAGTGAATCGCCCTTGCATACTCACCTGCAAACATCATCCGTAGGGTTTACCTGGACGAAAATCGAAGTAAAGGATTGTGTATCTTTCTTGCATACTTACCTATACACCAAAGGCCAAGACCCCAATATATTCACCTGCATACTTACCTGTGGACCTTTTAGGCGTTTCCAACCGTGGACCCAGAATCTCGTGGCGAACGGCGTCAGGTACGCACCCCACCCAATTCATCAGAATTACTTACCTTCTTTACTCTGTGTGCAGGGACTGGAAGGGCCCCACCGACGGTTCTCCTGCAGGAGAAACACAAAGGCACTACTGAGAAAAACCCTGTTGAGTCATGTGAAGGAAAGGACACAAATTACCTACAGGCTTACCTGAGAGTCCCCGTGACAGAGTCAGAAGCGACTCGGACCTATACTCTCTGGCCCCGAGAGTGGATTTTAGATTCCCTTTTTCCTTCCCTTCACACCTTTTAAATAATTTAAATCAAGTTTGTTTTAATTATACTCCCTCTCTCTCTCTCTCATGTGTCTGGTCATTGGGGTGTTCTTGGGACCTCCTCGAGGTGGAAACTAGGGAGGGGCGAGACTCACGACATCTGTGGTCCGCTCCGACCTGTGACATAATTTTAATACTAGAAATTCTAAACAGCAGTCAAGTGTGGTAGGCTACAAAGGCTTTAATTTGTCCTTTCTACAAGATGACAGATAAGTAATATTAACCAATGACATTGCAAGTAAAATTACAGCTAACTTTTAAAAGAGTCACTTTAAATAAGAAACTGGGCTGACATTTTTTGCATGTATTTTTGTCTACGGAGGGATCAAGCAAACAGGTTGTGCATGATCTGCTTCCAAAGAGAGTTCGTGTTTATAGTTATGGTTGTATTTTATTATAAATGCATGTGTCTAGTTGGTCGCGAACAGCGCAATGCAATAAGATAATCGCTGATATCGCCTACACTGGAAGCGGGCGACTTGACAAATCCCCGTCAGAAAAATGATTCCTCGTTATATTTCGGGCACAGCTCTTTGCAACAACGGTCGCGTCTGTGTGACATGGTAGTGCTTTAAAAACTCTAGTTTTCCTCATTTATTTGCTTGCTCTGATCGGCGCTGCGTGGCAGTAATTTCAAATGTTGACTTATATGACATCGTATAGAGGTAAAGACGGCTCATTAACAGCTAAAAACATTCGATCGAATGCGATGTTCACCAGATGCTACGATCTTTCACAGACATCTCCGCGACTTACCTGTGCTATCTGGGAACTGCACAGATGCAGATATTATAACAATCTATCGTCAAACACACCTTAAAAGTTGCACTATTTTGAACTTTCCGCGGTATGTGCGCTTTCGTCGGCGCAGCAACAAAGCCCTCGCACGGCGCAGCCATTGAAATCAATGGGTTTAATAGCGCAGCGCTGTTCGCATCCTGTGTGAAAGCCGCATTATCCTCGGTTTCTCGCTCTGCACTGCCGCGGTCTGCGATTGAAAAAAATCGAACTGCAGTTATTTCTACAACTAGAAATCTCAGTGTCACAGACGCTCAGCTGATTTACTCCAAAACACCTTCGCAGTTTAACAAATCAAAGCTTATTGTAAAAAAACATACTGCGTTTTCAGATACATTTCGGATGGATTTATTTGATGAATGAACAGAGTTTGAGTCTCTTATAACACACATAACACACACACAACACACTTCAACCATCTTCACACATTTGTGATGAGAAGAATTTATAAATCTGTTGAAAACAAACCAGACGCGTTATTAATATTAACTACATATTCAGTTTACTGTTTTTATTATATCAAATCACTAAAATGGAAACTGATGCAATAAACATATAGTACTGTAAATAGATCAGTATAAAATAATAATAAAACTGTTATAATTAATTTTCTTTTATGTTACAATAGTATAATTTCAAATATTTATTATAATTAAAACACTGAATTTTTATTTTACAGTGGAACAGGATTATTGTAATAATTCTTATAATTTAAATAATAAAAATATATAATTCATATTTTGGTTATTATAAAATATAAAATTATAATATATTATAGATAAATATTATTGATATTTATGTTATTATGTCATAGTACAACATAACATTTATTTATTTATTATAATATTTGTTATAATTTCAATTATAGTAATAATCTGGTATAAAATAAAAAGAAATTACATTAATATTTATAGTTATAAAAATAAAAATTCAGTATTTATAAATTAAATAAAATGATTATATCGGTTAAGTGCTGTAAGAAATATTTTATAAACTGGTATAAAATAAAAAATAAATAAATTACATTTATATTTATTCATAATTTTCATTGATAACGACAATACATGCATACACACTTTATTTAAGAGTACAATAGTAGTATTGTAATCATGTTTCTTTTGATTTGTTATAATTTAAATAATTTAAAAATCATATTATTATCAAATCAGCATATTATACACATTTTATCACGTTTACATATTTTAGTAAACAAAAAACAGTAAATAAAATCACCGCTTGAAGAGATCCCATAGTAATTTAATACAGTGTTTCTGTAGTTACAGTATATTTTATGAAATGCTATGATGAATGTTTTATTGTATAATGTCAGAAACTCTCCTGAAGCTCATGTCAGTCTTGTGATGAATCGATTATATTCACGATACAAACATAAATTCAGATCTGATCTCAAGTTCATTTCTCGTCCTGTTTTATTATTTATGCACAAAAACAATAGAGAAATATTAATTACATGTATTGATGTCATGAAGAGACTCTATAACGTCTCACTGTCACTGATTTATCATGCAGCTCAAAGCATTATGGGTAGAATCTCTCGTCAGTCTCTGATTCATCAACACAGTTTCACTGATCCATGAAAAACAGTAAACCCAGGATAGAGCGGCTGAGTGAATGTGGTCTGGACTGTGTGGATGAGGCTCATTGTGTTTTCAGAGACGCTGTAGAAGGACAGAATTCCTGCTCCGTGATCCACATACACACCTATTCTCCAGCTGGTGTACTTCACAGGGAGATAAGTCTGTTTGTTATCGTGCATGAATAAATATCTGCCAGGAAAGAAGATCAAACTCCAGGACTGATCATTATTTCCAAACGCACACTCACCACCCACTCCCTTCCTACTGATGCTCTTATATGACACTGATATACACACACCAAAAACTCCACTGCACTCTATCTCCCAGAAACAGCGTCCACACACACTCTCTCTACACAACACCTGACGCACATCATCAAATCTGTCTGGATGATCAGGATACGACTGAGACTCTTCAACCTGTGTCACCTTTCTGTTCCCCTCAGACAGACTGAGTTGAGTGTGTGCGGTGTTTGGATCCAGTGTGAGAAAACAGCCATCTGAAAACAAGAACAGAGACATTAATGACAACAACAATCACTACTGCTGTGTGTGTGTGTGTGTGTGAGAGCGAGAGAGTGAGAGAGAGATAGAGAGTGTGTGTGTGTGTGTGTGTGTGTGAGTGAGAGAGAGAGAGATAGAGAGTGTGTGTGTGTGTGTGTGTGTGAGTGAGAGAGAGAGAGATAGAGAGTGCGTGTGTGTGTGAGAGAGAGAGAGTGTGAGAGAGTGTGTGTGTGTGAGAGAGAGAAGTGTGTACTTGTTTTTCTATTCTGGTGGGGACTTAAACCTGAATACACACAGACTCATGGGGACTTGTGTCACGGTGGGGACCTAAATTGAGGTCCCCACGGGTAAACAAGCTAATAAATTACACAGAATTAAGTTTCTTGAAAATCTAAACATGCAGAAAGTTTCCTGTGAGGGTTAGGTTTAGGTGTAGGGTTGGTGTAGGGCGATAGAAAATACGGTCTGTACAGTATAAAAACAATTATACCTATGGAGAGTCCCCACAAGGATAGCTGACCAGACGTGTGTGTGTGTGAGAGAGAGAGAGAGAGAGAGAGAGAGAGAGTCTGTGTGTGTGTGTGGAAAGTCATGATCCACTTGAGCTCCTAAATTTTTGGCAATCTTTTATCTCTAGAGTGAAGCGGGCCTTACAAAACATATATCAAAAGAAGAAAAAAGTGAGAGGAATATTAGTGAGGCAGGACTAAAGTTATTTTCGTTACACTGAAATATAATAAAGTATAGATGACTAGCAGCAGTCTGTGAGTGACAGTTAAAAAATGACAGTTACAGAAAAAAACAAAAAACAACAACAATGGAAGCCATTGCAGGAGAGCCCCTCCCCCACTGCATAACTTACCCACAGACTATCAAGAGAGCAAAAGACAAGAAAACCTACAAATACAGTCTGCTAAAGAACAACCCAGACACCCTGATGTTTCTCAAAGAGGGGACAGAGCCATCATCACTAATCTGCTCCTCTACACAACTGACTGCAGTCTTTGGCACACGGTCATCTGTAAACACTACAAAAGCTATAGAAAACTAGGCATCTGTAACGGCAGACAAATCCAAATCTTTGAAGAAAATGACACTAACATGGCATTTCTAACAGTAAATATCGACCATAATGGAGCCATAATGTTCTAGGGGACTGAAGCATGTCTCAACTCTGTCCAGGCAAACTTCCCCATCCTAAAAGCTCTGGCAGAGGCTATGAAACAAGCACAAGCAGCAAACAGTGACAATTTTATCTTATCTTAATTTGACTATCAGACAATTTTCTAGGCAGAATTTATCCTCACAATTGATATGGCATCAATCTAGCTGTGGAGAACATAAGTTATGTATTTAAATATTTGGCCATTTTATCTAACCTCACATTCTCTAAGAAAATCCATAAAACAACCCAAGAAAATGAAAAATGGCTTGATTTAGGCTGTAAAACCATGAGGAAAAATTAAGACAATTGTCAAATCAAAAACACAGACATCCAAACAATGCAGATTTACGCCATCAATATTGTAAAGAACTCAAACAATATAAAAGTACACTCAGAAAAAAGAGAACAGTACATCCAAAATCAACTCAAAACTACTGAAGTATGTCTCAACTCTGTCCAGGCAAACTTCCCCATCCTAAAAGCTCTGGCAGAGGCTGAGAAACAATCACAAGGAGCAAACAGTGACGCTGCAGGAGACTGTGACCCCCAGAGCTCAAGAGAGAGGCTCGAGGAGACTGAGCATAACCCTGATGAACACGATCACCTGGTCTGTTTGTCCAGTGTTATGGCTCTTCAGGATAATTTTACAATTTATATAAGTGCCCACTGGAATTTTAAAATTGTAGAGATACATTTTAAAGATTATAATATTAAATCATTTAGGCAGAGGTGCTTAAAGGGGGGGTGAAATGCTCGTTTTCACTCAATATCCTGTTAATCTTGAGTACCTATGGAGTAGTACTGCATCCTTCATAACTCCAAAAAGTCTTTAGTTTTATTATATTCATAAGAGAAAGATAGTCTGTACCGATTTTTCCCGGAAAAACATGACCGGTTAGAGGCGTGACGTGTGGGCGGAGCTAAAGAATCACGAGCGCCAGTAGGCTTTTGCGTTGAGAGCGTTTGGAAGCTGTGACACCGTGAGGACAAAACCAACCAAAACAAACCATGGCTAACAGTCAGATTCAGCGTATATTTATGATCCAGAATCAGATCCAGAGGCTGAAATTTAACAAAAGCAGCAGCAACAATGACGTCTCTATGTGGTATGTACTGAAACTGTATATATTTGCTTAGCGGTTTTGGAAAATGACTAAGTTTCACTTTGTCGTCTTTTTTTTTTTTTTAAGCTGTACATGTGGAAAGTGCAGTTTGAAGACAACATCGCATGTTGTTTACTTGATGTGCTTACGCGCCGATAGCTAAGTTAACAACACAGAGATATTTTAAGCAGTTTTACTCACCGCCTGTGGTTCCAACACACGATAGTGACCCTTTTTCGTTGGGACTGCATTATCCTTAAGAAATAAACGATATGCAAATCCGGCATCAAACTGGACCTTGTTTGTAAAACAAGCATCTTCGAAATGCAGGGGAACAAACACAAACACTTGCACAACTCCGTTGATGCTCTGTAAAAATAAACTCCATCCACTGGTCCCTTAATGCTGTTTTTTTGGTAATCTGTGCAGGGTTGTCTTGCCCTGGCAACCAAAAACACACTTCTTTTGTGACATTTCGCGACGCTCTCGCTCTGATCAGTGAAGTCTGTTGTGCTCTCAGTGCTCTGCTATACGGGAGCGCGCGCTCTTCCAGCAGAAGTGCCCTTAGGACCCATATAAGGAAATTCCGCTCCATCTAACGTCACACAGAGCCATACTCGGAAAAAACTTTTTTGGAACAGAAATACTCCTTCAAACGTACAACTTAATTTTTGAAACTTTGTCCATGTTTAGCATGGGAATCCAACTCTTTAACAGCGTAAAAAACTCAGTATGCATCAAATAGCATTTCACCCCCCCCTTTAATTGTTTTATTACTTTTGATCTCTGGAAATGTTCAACCTAATCCAGGCCCAGTCTCTGACTCTGTGTCAAGTTTAGAAACCCCTGCAGATTTTAGATCAAGGTGCAGACTTGGTTTTATTCATTTGAATGTTCAGAGTTTAATCTCTTAAATGGATATGGTTCGTATTTGGGCACAGTCCACTGATGCAGATGTAATTGTTCTAACTGAAACCTGGCTAAGCAAATCTGTTTTAGACAAGGATATTTGTATTAATGGTTATAATGTATATAGGTCTGACCGACCAAAAAAGGGTGGGGGCATAGCAATATTTATAAAAAAAAGGTTTTATGTTAAAATACTGCTTTTTAAATCCGTGAGTAAACAATTAGAATTTTTAGCTCTCGATCTTGAGGTTTCTAAATCTCTCAGTATAACAGTTGTTGGTTGCTATAGAGCACCGTCTGCTGATAGAAGTGCGCTGCCTTCTTTATTCCAGCTCTTTTCACCTCTTAACGCTAAAGAATTGGTAGTTCTTGGTGATTTGAATTGGAATTGGTTGCATTCAGCAAGTGATGAATTTAAAACCTATTGCGATGCAATTAATCTTTTTCAGATTTTTGACAAGCCCACTAGACCGAACCTCAAATGTCCAGAAAAATCATCACTAATAGATTTAATCTTAACAAACACTCCCCATAAGTATTCAACTCCATCCATATTTGCGAATGACATCAGTGACCACTGTGTCATCGCAACAGTTAGAAACACAAAAATTCCTAAAACTAAGCCAAACGTCATAACCAAGCATGACATGAAACAAGGGTTTCTACACGATTTGAATAATTTGGAATGGGAACAAATTAATTTAATTCCTGACCTTGAAATAACCCTTTTTTTAATGTAAAATTTTCTGCTTTAGTCAACAAACATGCTCCTCTCAAAAGGTACAGGGTGAAGGGTCGGAATAATGCATGGTCTTCTCTTCCTTTATCAATTATGCTTCATGAGCGCAACCTGGCATGGGCAAAAGGTAGAAAAACTGATTTAAATTCAGACTGGCTTGATTTTAGGCGATTGCGCAATGCATGCACGTTGCAATCAGAAAAGCTAAAACGGAACATTTTCTTATACAAACATCTCAAAATCTAAATAATTCATCCAAATTTTGGAAAAGTGTTAAATCATTAACTGAAAATACTAAAGGTATAGAACTCCCATTATGTATTAATAAGGGCTCTAATACAATCATTAATGAAGTAAACATGTTAAATTGTTTTAATGAACACTTCATAGCTTCTGGTATTTTGTTTGATTCAGTTAACAGTGCTCATGTGAATCCTTTGATTGTTCAATCAGAGAGCTTAGTGTCTGGACAGTCTTTCAACTTTTCACCAATTGCAATCTCTGAGGTTTGCATAGCCCTTAAATCTTTAGATGTTTCGAAATCGGCAGGTCCCGATAATTTAGAACCTTATTTTTTAAAGCTAGCAGCTGATTTAATTGCCCCACCTCTGACTCATATTTTTTACCTTTCACTTGACTTAAATGAAATTCCAATTATATGGAAATCAGCTTTTGTCCTTCCCCTGTTTAAAGGTGGAGATCCCACACACCCAAATAAGCTGTCAGTTTTGGCCAAAGTCCTCGAAACATTTGTCAACAATCAATTGAAAGAATTTCTGTCTGTTAATAATACCCTGTCTGATTTTCAATCTGGTTTCAGAAAACAACATAGCACAACTACGGCAGCCTTAAAGGTACTAAATGATTTTATTGAATCAGTTGATTGTAAGAAACACTGTGCAGCCTTATTCATCGATCTATCAAAAGCATTTGATATGGTTGATCATACTTTACTGATACAACGACTTGTCAGTATTGGATTATCTAAACATACGATTGGTTGGTTTAAAAACTACCTTTCAAACAGAACTCAGTGTGTACAGGCAGAAAGTTTTATCTCTGGTTCACTCAATGTCACTAAAGGTGTGCCACAAGGGTCAGTCCTTGGACCACTCCTATTTACTCTATATATAAATAATATTGATCATAATGTTCAAAATGTAAATTTTCATTATTACGCTGACGATACAGTTATATATAGTTCAGCAGCCACACCCAATCTGGCTCTTTCTCAGTTACAGCTTGCATTTGATATTGTTCAGCGTAACTTATTTGAATTGAAACTAGTTTTAAATGTTGATAAAACAAAATTCATGTTGTTTTCTAAATCAAACTCAATCCCCCATAATAATCTTCTGCCTATTATTACGTCCCAAGGTTCAGAAATTGAATTTGTGTCTCAGTACAGGTATCTGGGGATATTAATTGATGACGCTCTCTCCTTTGGCCCTCATGTTCAGCAACTGGTGAAAAGATTGAAAGTGAAATTGGGTTTTTACTTCAGAATCAAATCGTGTCTTTCCTTTGAGGCAAAAAAGAGGCTTGTTGCAGCCACTTTTATGTCTGTACTGGACTACGGTGATGTTATATATATGCATGCACCTTCAAAGTGTTTACATGCTTTAGACACTGTTTATCATGGTGCACTGAGTTTCATAACAAATCTTAAAACCCTCACTCATCATTGTGTGTTGAATGCTCGGGTTGGCTGGTCTATGTTGTCCATTCGAAGACAAAAACACTGGCATGTTTTTATTTATAAATCTGTTCCATATGGTCTGTTCGAGTGGTACATACAGAGTTGGGGAAACAACATTTAAATTTGCTGCTCCCTCTGCCTGGAATTCTTTGCAAAGTATATTGAAACTGAAGGAACTGATTTCGTTAGACACTTTTAAAGTAGTTTTAAATGATTTGGAGAATGAAACATCGGGTTGTAAATGTTTTAGCTAGTTATGTATTGATATTGAAATTAGATGGATTTGCTTGTGTGTGTGTATATGTGTATGTATTGTTGGATGTTATTTGTTACACTCAAACGTGCTGTGTCTGCCAGTCTTGGCCAGGATGCTCTTGTAAAAGAGATTCTTAATCTCAATGCGCTTCTTTCCTGGTAAAATAAAGGTTATAATAATAATAATTTTATCTAACCTCACATTCTCTAAGAAAATCCATAAAACAACACAAGAAAATGAAAAATGGTTTGATTTACGCTGTAAAACCATGAGGAAAAATTAAGACAATTGTAAAAAAAAAACACAGACATCCAAACATTGCAGATTTACGCCATCAATATTGTGAAGAACTCAAACAATATAAAAGTACACTAAGAAAAAAAAGAGAACAGTACATCCAAAATCAACTCAAAAACTATTGAAGAATCTGTAAATTCTAACCATTTCTGGGACAACTGGAATCATAATTGCAAGCATAAAAAACATCATGAACAAACAGCCATACAAAACGGAGACACCTGGAAAAATCACTTTGAACAACTTTATAGTGACATAACAATGAACCCAAAACAAACCAAAAAATATGAAAAAATTATTCATATGGAACAAACAATTGGTAAATATCAAAACCCATTAGACTACCCAATTGAAGAAAACAAACTGATTGATAAAATCCAGGCCCTAAAAAACAAAAAAGCAAGTGGACTAGATGGCATCCTCAATGAAATGCTCAAGAACGCAGAGCAAAAATCAAGATTGGCCCTACTAAAACTGTTCAACTTGGTTCTGAGTGTTGGTCATTTCCCTGTAGCCTGGAATCAAGGACTCATAACGCCCATATTCAATAGTGGACACAAATCAGACCCAAACAACTACACAGAGGCATCTGTGTGAGCAGTAATCTGGGGAAGCTGTTCTGTAATATCATCAACACAAAACTCGTACACTTCCTCACTGAGCACAATGTTCTCAGCAAAAGTCAGACTGGATTGTTACCAAATTATAGAACATCAGACCACATCTTCACCCTACACACCCTGATTGACAAATACATCAACCAAAACATTTGCTTGCTTTGTAGATTTCCAGAAGGCCTTTGATTCAATTTGGCATGAAGGTCTACTGTCAAAACTTCTAGAATCAGATATTGGTTGGTAAGACTTACAATATTATAAAAACAATGTATTCAAAGAATCATTGCGCAATTAAAATTGGAAATAAACGAACAGAGTTCTTCACTCAAGGGCGGGGTGTGAGGCAGGGCTGTCCACTATCACCGACCCTCTTCAATATCATTAATGAATTGGCAACACTCCTAGAACAATCAGCAGAACCTGGCCTCACACTACATGACTCCAACATAAAGCCCTTGCTGTTTGCAGATGATCTGGTTCTGCTGTCTCCAACAGCAGAACCTAGACATTCTGCACACGTTCTGTCAGACCTGGGACCTGACCATTAATACTAACAAAACTGAAGTACTAACATTCCAGAAAAGACCCAGAAAAGAGTTCAGGGAAAGAGACACAACTTCACCCTTGGAATGACCAAAATTGAAAATGCAGCAAACTACACATACCTCGGGCTGAAGATAAGTGCAACTGGTTAACTAAATTTGGCTGTAAATGAACTGAAAGAGAAAGCGAGAAGGGCCTTTTATGCCATCAAAAAATCTATTTAAATTGAAATACCAATTCGAATCTGGCTCAAAATATTCCAATCAGTTATTGAACCTATTGCATTTTACGGCAGTGAAGTGTGGGGTCCTAAATCACGAATTTGAAAAATGGACGGATTGATCTGTCCACCCACGGTTTCTGGTTTGAGAATGTCCTTATAGTTATTGTATCCGTAGCTTGTTCGGCTAGCGTGTTTACAAAACTTAACGCTACATCCGTGAACTCGCTGACGTCAGATGAACTTGCGCGAAACATGTCCCAGTCTACGTCATCAAGAGCAGCCTGTAACCTTGCTTCTGATTGGTCGGACCATCGAGTCACCACCCTCTGCACCAGGGGGATCTTGAACGAGCCGTTGTTTATATTCCGGTGTGAGGAAAATGGCGGCATGGTCCGATTTGGCGAAAGTGGGTAGTGAGCCTGCTTTGTAGGCATTCTTAAACTGAGTGTAGCAATGATCCAGTGTATTAGGTCCTCTGGTCGGACAGGATACATGTTGATAAAAATTAGGCATGACTTGCCTGAGTTTGGCTTTGTTAAAGTCCCCAGCAATGATAATAGCAGCGTCAGGATGTTTGTTGATGTTGCCGCTGAGTGCATCGTGAAGCTCAGACAAAGCCAAGCCAGTGTCTGCTTGTGGAGGGATGTAAACACCAGGTATGATGATCGATGAAAACTCCCCAGGCAGATAGAATGGGCGGCAAATAATGGATAAATGTTCCAGATGAGGCGAGCAGGAGAGCGACAGAGTGGAGATATTCCTGGGGTCACACCATTTCTTGTTAATCATGAAACAAACTCCTCTGCCTTTGGATTTGCCGGCCTCGGCTGTCCTGTCCATCCGTAAAACAGAGAAGTTTTCAGACGGCGTTACAGCAGCGTCCGGGACCAAGGGCGTGAGCCAAGTTTCAGACAAACAAAGGATGTTACAGTCCCTAATGTCCAGTTGTCCCGTCCCTATTTGGCCCTAAACAGAGACTACACAACTGCAGAATATCTGAGTACAGTGAAAGAGTGTAAATTAGGACGACAGCTTACGAGGTACAGACTGAGAAGTCATACTCTGACTCAGTGGCATAGCCACGGGTGTGCCAGGGTGTGACTGTGCCACCCACAGTGGCATCTGGCACGCCTAAAAATGGATGCAGAATTATTTTTTATAGTCCCAATAAATTTTTTTTACTAAATTTGGGCTATTGTTGTTTACTTAGAAAAAAAAAAAATATATATATATATTTTTTTTTTAAATCAACCCTTTCACACGTAAGTTACAAATATTTTAACTGACCCCTTGTTTCCATGGCGACACGTCATGATTGTCACGTGACACTATAACAGATGTATCGCTATTCGTTTTATTTAGTTTTTCATTTTTTATTAAAAAATATTCACAAATTTGCTTACCATGTCAACTATCTGATATTCAGATTCTTCGTTTAAAAACCTTTATAAATTATCTTGATCGAGATGAGCGCTGCAGTTCGAGCGCTCAAGATGGGTCCTGTCAGCCGGGTTTAACGTACAGGATTTGAATTTCCCAGTTTCTCCCGAAATACATGAAAGTAAGTGGCTGTTGAACTGGACGAAGAATAGAGTTAACTTTATTGTTCTGCTATGTGTGTCTAATATATGAATGAACGTTGGCAAATTACATTTGAATAGATAGATAGTTTTTGCTGCTTCCATAGACATCAGTGTGTATTTTACAAACTACCAATGTATTTTTTTACTAATGATTATGTATATTTAAATGTATGAAACCTAAAATAAACATTGTGTGGTTGAAAACACTGCATATTAATTGTGATATATGACAAGCGCTGAGTCAACGAATCAGTGATGCGCCTACACACACACACACACACACAGACACACACCACACCACACTGAATTATAAATTGTTAGTAGAATTTTAAAATGCATGTTTTTTGTTGTTTTTTGTATATATGTCTGTTTTAAATTGAGTGTAAACTATACTTTGGCGATACATTGTAACAACTGTCATGCCAATAAAGCACATATTGAATAGAATTGAGAGAGAGAGAGAGAGAGAGAGAGAGAGAGTGTGTGTGTGTTTGTGTGAGAGAAAGTGTATGTGAGAGAGAGAGAGAGTGTGTGTGTGTGTGTGTGTGTGTGAGAGAGAGAGAGATTGTGTGTGTATGTGTGTGTGAAAGAGAGAGAGTGTGTGTGTGTGTGAGAGAGAGAGAGTGTATTTGTGTGAGAGAGTGTGTGTGAGAGAGAGAGTGTGTATGTATGTGTGTGTGTGAGATAGAGAGAGAGTCTGCATCTAAAACCCAAAACAAATGTCTCTGCAGAAAATAACTCATCAAAACAATTAAAAAGCCCATTTAAAACCACAAATAAAGGTTCCGACCTGAAACACTGCACAAAAACATAAAACACTGTTTCTCTTTTGGAGCAGAAAGGACATGTAGTACAAACTTCTAGGTATAAAATAGAAATAAAAAAGTTCACTGCAATAAAACCATTAAGTACTTGCCACTATATGTCCCCTATCCTTTTAGATAAATGTGGCTCATATTATTATTATACAAGGATCTCAATTCAGGTTTTACAGTATCATCTAAACCAAGAAAAGATCGCCATGGTGTATCAAATTTATTTTCAAGACTTTTCTTGTTAAAAGCAATAACGCAAGCACTATACAAAGTTTTACCTTTACCTGTAGCATAGACTACAGAGGCTTGAATGACATAACAGTTAAGAACCGGTATCCGTTACCCCTTATGTCATCTGCCTTTGAGATCCTGCAGGGAGCACAAAACTGGACCTCACCTTGTGCGTATCAGGGAGGGTGACGAGTGGAAGACGGTGTTTAATACACCCCTTGGGCACTTTGAATATCATGTTTTCCCGTTCGGGCTAGTTAACGCTCTATCCGTGTTTCAGGCTCTTGACCTTAGTGACATGTTAAACCTGTTCGTGTTCGTTTACCTCGATGATATTTGGATTTTTTTTCAGAATCTCTAAATTCACATGCAACATGTTAGACAGGTCCTCCAACGACTATTAGAGAACCGTCTTTTGTTCAATGTTCAATGTTCAATTTATTTATAAAGCACACAATAATACAACAGAAGTTGACCACAGTGCTGTACATAGAATAAGCTAACAATCATAAAAACACATCCAACTTCTAAACATTGCCGTAGACAACCTTATAATCCAAGCGGCATTAATAATTACCTATTATACCACTAGCACAGCACTCATGAATGATCAAATGCCAAAGTGAAAAAGTAAGCTTTCAGTTGTCGCTTAAACTCTGTAAGAGAGGACCATTCTCTGATATAAGGAGGTAAACTGTTCCACAGCTTGGGAACAGCGGCTGCAAAAGAGTGATCTCCTCTCATTTTCCTATACGTCCGTGGGACTACCAAGAGGTTTAATGACTCAGAGCGCAATGCTCTCTTTGGTTTATTTACCTGGATTAGATCAGCTATATATATCGGAGCATTACCTAGTGCCTGTCAGTAACCTTGCGGCCGCATTTTGGACTAGTTGCATTCTGTTTAAACTTTTATGTGGAATACCATAATACAATGCATTGCCATAGTCCAATCTTGAGAAAATAAATGCATGAACTATCTTTTCCAAGTCCTTCCGTGTTACAAAGGGATTAATTTTAGCAATTAATCTTAACTGGAGAAATCTCATTTTGACTACTTGATTTATCTGTTTATCAAATTTCAGTGCACTATCGCAGATTATACTTAAGCTTTTTCCATGAAGCCTCAGATAGGGGGATAGTGTGTCCAAATTTAATTTTTGATATGTCATTGGACTCTGAGGGACCAAATAAAATCATTTCAGTTTTTAATTAATTTAGACACAAGAAATTTTCAGACATCCACCTTTTAATCTCCCCAAGACACTCTGCCAGCCTTTCAACAGCAGCAGGGCAGTTGGTTTTGAGGGTAGATAGAACTGAGTATCATCTGCATAGCAGTGAAAGGAGACATCATATTTACTCATGATCTGACCTACAGGAAGCATTTAAAGAGAAAAAAAGAGTCTTTTTGTCAAGGCGGAGAAATGCACCTTTCTCGCTCAATCGGTCATGTTTCTCGTTTCCGTTATCTCTTCCCAGGAGATTAGTATGGACCCTGTCAAGGTTCACGCTGTTATTGAATGGCCCAGACCAGAATCTTGTGTCGCTCTTCAATGCTTTCTGGGTTTTCCTAATTTTTACCTACATTTTATCCGAAATTTTAGTCACGTAGCGGCCCCCCTAACTGGGCTAACATCGGTCAAGACCCAATTCTCATGGACGGAGGCTGCCCAGACAGTGTTTGAATGTCTTAAATCACTCTTTTCATCCACTCCTATCCTTATCTCCCCCGACCTAGAGAGACAGTTCATCGCCAAGGTAAATGCTTCAGAGGTGGGTGTTGGGGCAATCCTCTCTCAGCACTCCTGGTCAGATTCATCCCTGTGCCTTTTTTTCGCATCGCCTTACTACTGCTGAACAGAATTATGATGTAGGTGACCGAGAGCTGTTGGCTCCCATTAGGGGAGTGATGGCACTGGTTGGAGGGAGCTGCGGTTCCATTCGTAGTCGGGACTGACCATAAGAATCTCGAATACATTCGGTCAGCCAAGAGACTTAAAGCGCATCAGGCTCGTTGGTCCCTTTTCTTTACTCGTTTTGATTTTACTATCTCCTACCGGCTGGGGTACAATAATCTAAAGCCTGACGCTCTCTCTCGCCAGTTTCCTTGTCTTGAGTCCATACCATCTGCAGAAGGCATCCTTCCTCAGCGGGTCATAGTGGGCGCGGCCGTCTAGGGTATTGAACGCCTGGTTAAACGCGACCTTGTCTTGCACTCGCACGCCTAGATTCTGCCCTAGGGGGCTTTTGTTTGTCCCTCCGTCCGCTCATCGCGCTGTCCTTCAGTGGGGACACTCATCTAAATTATTCGCTCACCTGGAGGTCAGGGGCACCATTGCCGCCATTCGCCAGAGATTTTGGTGGCCCTCCTGTGAACGAGACATCTGCCGCTTTATCGCGCTTTATCTGGTCTGTGCCCAGACAAAGGCCAGTATTAGACCTCCTGCTGGGTATCTAAGACCCTTGCCCTTGCCGTCTCGACCCATGGGCGCATATCGCACTTGATTTCATCACTGGTCTCCCCCCCTCCAGGGGTAACCAGGTTATCCTCACCGATATAGATCGCTTTTCTAATGCTGCGGAAGCCCCATCCTTCCCGAAGGAGGTCTCGGAAGCAAATACACATAGAGCATCTGTTTAGGTGTATATGGAGAAATTTGAGGTGATTAAACCCCCTTGGGAAGGCAGAAGTCTGCCAGGGAAACACGAGTTATGGCATCCACAATCCAGTGGGGCATCTTCTGCTTAGAGAGGGCATTCCCCTTCTGCCGGCCTTCGTAACAGACAAAGAGCTGGTCTGAGGTCCTGAAGCTTTTTGTCCGGTCCACATAGCATCTCAATGCTCGGACGGGACAGAGCAAAGCCAGGGCTGGGTCTACCTCCTCTAGGGGCAGCGCTTGCAGGTTCATCACTTGGTCTTTGAAGGGTGTAGTGGGAACCTGGAACCTCTGCGTCCTGTCCAGGGAATAGACATGGAGTTTCCAAAGGTCCAGACGCAGGTGCCAAACGTTGCCCCGTCTCTGAGTCAGGTGATCCTTCCTCAGAGGAATCGGTCAAGGAGGGGCTGTCGCGAGGAATATATGCCCGTCCTACGAATGTGAACCGCAGAAAAGGTCTGTGGTATGGAAGGATGGATACATGAAAGAACATGTCCTTCAGGTCGATCGCTGCAAACCAATCTTGGGGACGGACGCACCCGAAAATGCGTTTCTGCGTCAACATCTTAAATGGTAGCCGATGAAGGGCCCGATTCAAAACTCACAGATCCAGGATCGGACATAACCCACCCCCTTTCTTGGGTACAATCGGTACATCGGATGCTTTCACTGTAGTAAATCGGATAGCACTGAACTTGGGGGGACGCCGGGCAAACTGAATCGCATAGCCGAGGCTGGTGGTTGGTTTCACCCACAGACGAACGGTTAGGCCGAATGCGCTAATCAAACTATTGGTCGACTGTTGCGTACTCCTGCATTTCGTAACCCCGCGTCTTGGGTAGAACAGCTTCCTTGGGCTGAGTATGCATACAATTCCGCCCCCCGCGTCTGCTACCAGTCTGTCCCCTTTCCTGGGTTGTTTGGGTTACCAGCCCCCCCTCTTTCCCTCTAACACTGAATCCAAGGTGCCTTCCGTACGTGCGTTCATTCAACGTTGCAGACGAACTTGGAGATAGGTCCGATCCACCCTTTGTAGATCGCGCTCTGTTATGTGCCGCTCCGCTAACAAACGCTGTGTCAGAAGCCCCCGTTATGTTCACGGACAGAGAGTTTGGCTCGCTACTACTAACCTTCCCCTTCAGTACCCATCGCATAAACTGGCTCCTAAATTCATTGGACCTTTTTGCATCATTAAGATTCTTAGCCTGGTCTCTGTCAGGCTCCGGTTACTGGCCAATCTCCGACGCGTTCATCCCGTGTTTCATGTCTCTTGTTTGAAGCCTGTTATTGGCGCCCCCCCTCATCCTGTTGTGCCCCTGGTTCGTGTTGAGGGCTCCCACGTCTACAGAGTACATAGGTTGCTCGATGTTCGCTCCAGGGTGAGGGGCCATCAATTTCTGATAGATTGGGAGGGTTATGGTCCTGAGGAGAGATGCTGGATCCCCTCCCGGGACATCTTGGACCGCTCGCTTATCGACGATTTTTACCGCTCCCGTCAGTCCCCATCTTCTAGTGTGCCTGGAGGCGCACCTTGAGGAGGGGGTACTGTCATGATCCTGGCTTTCCTCCCTTTTTCCTTTCCTCCCTCTGCTGGTTGTTTTACGCCCTACTCTCACTCTTACCATTCATTACCACCAGCTGAATTCCATTCTCTTATCAATCACACCTGTTCGCTATCTACCCCTTTGCCTTCGCTATATCTAGCTCTCTTTTTCGTGTCTGTGTTGTCAGATTATTGTTAATACTTGATGTACGGAGCTGTGTGTGATCGTTTTTTTCCATTATAGTCTTGTCTTGTCCTGTCTAAGTCTAGTCCTGCATTGTTTCAGTGTTTATTGTAGAGCCTAAGTTTAGCAGTCGTGCTTTCCTCCTCTGTGCTGTGCCCAGTGGGATTCGTAGAGGGTTGCAGAGAACTGCGCTTCTCACCTGTGTTCCCGATCTCGCCGCTCAAAAAGTCGCTCGGACCTCCGGCTGTATTCCTGAGTTTCCCTTTGAAGAAGTGGTCAAGGACCCTGTTTACTTTGTGTATCCTGTGTATCCTCAGTTCTATTAATCAGCCGTGCGGCGCATCCTTATTTGCTTCATTAAAGAACAAGACTGAACCTGCCTTTGTCTCTGGAGACCTCTCTGTATCACAGAATCCTCTGCTACTAGGCTTTTTGTCTTTTCAACAAACTGTTTGATAATCCAGAACATTAACACCTCTCTTATTTTTTGGCGCTCTGAGGAACAGCTTTATGTCATCAACATCATAACTATGAACAGAAAAATCGCTCTGGGAGAGTGCCAAACTACAATCAGAATCACGGTCACTTTCTGTCTCATGATCCTCACTAAATTTGGAGTAATTTTTTAAGGCTGATTTTATTTCATGATACTTCTCCTTTTTTGCTTTTTTTGAGGCACTTTAAACAAATTCTGTCCTATTTCCTAATCAACACAATCCATCTCGCAAACACTCTGCTATACAGTCAGAATAGAGTTTTCTAAAGTACCACCTACTTTTTTTTTCATTTTTTTTTCCTTAAAACTGCCCTCCATTAACTGAATTCTCAATACCATTGTTAGCAGCGGTCTGTCCCATTTCTGAAGGGTCTTAAACCGCCCCAGTTGAGCTAATCTCAACCAGGCCAGCAGCATTTGGTCTACTACCAGGAGACTCATTCCCAGCCACAGACTCCGCCTCAGCCCGCTCTCACCTAACGGCCTCAAGGCCAGCAGCTCAGGTTCCACTGCGCATGGAGCAATATTGCTTTCAATATTGCTATCACTTTCCCCAGTACTTTCCGCTACTTTCAATTTATCGAGACAATTTTTTATTAGATGTCCCGCTTTCCAACACCCGAAATACTTTGTTCTTGCAGTTGTGACAAAAAGTAACATACTCTGCGTCATCAATACAAAACATAAGTGACAATAATGAGATGATATGTTTCAAAAGAGGGGACTCAGTACTTATCAGGATTTATTTAATTAGCCACATCAGTTTTCCATAACGGGACAGGACCGGAGTTAAAATACCAGCACTCACGAACTGGGGAACATTCGATAAAGTAACCCCATTAGATGCTAATGCGAGGGGAAGTACAGAAATAAACTCGCCTCCAACAGTAACAAAAAATATTTGCTTAGCTCCGTTATTCACCGACAAGGCTGATAAAAAAACCTCTCCAATAATCTTTTTTTTTTTTACTGTTTTTTGTTTTATTTTCCAAAGCACCTAAATGCCAATTCACACTGCCATACTCCAACAGAGTTAACACACCGGCAATCAATGAAAGAAGTCCAGGCATGATATTGTTTTTTTTTATTTTGTTTTTTTAAATGGTGAATAACCAGAAGAAAAAAAGAAAAGATTTTGCTTATTTTCACTTAATTATTTGAAGTGGGTTGGTTAGCTGATGTATTATTGTGGAAGCATGTGATTAGTTGCTGAATTGTGTGCATGGTTACTGATGGCTATTAAATATGTAAATGCAATGTGTTGAGTGCCTACTAAGACTTGCATATTTGTGCATAATATTTTGACCCTGGATGCTTACAGAAGGACCTTTTTTTGTGCCAGAAACATCATGAGCATTCAGAATTTTTGTTGGTTCATGGTGAACCGGTGTTGATAAATGTACTTTTTATATTAATAAATAAATTAAGTTGACATTGTCACTGTTTTTAAGTTGCATTGTCTGAAAATTTTTACTTTTTTTCAGTGTCCAATTTCTGTTTGATTTATTATGAAGAAGAAAATTATAATTTATATAAAATGAAAACATTTACATACAAGTAGATGAAATTTATTTACACTGTTGAGTAAACAGGAATATATTGTAAATATATTGTGTGAAAACATGTTTAGGTTTATTTACTTATATGCAATGTACAGTATAAAGTAGCATTAATTGAATATTTGAAAGTTTTAAAAATATATTTACATTTATAGAAATTTTATATATTTACATTTACATAAATGTAATGTTAATAAATATTAAAAATTACAATACTTATGTTGCAGGTTAATATATTTACATAGTCTGATATCTAAATGTATTTTCATACAAAGGAAATAAATATATATATAAATATTTCCAATAAAAATATATTTACATATGTTTAATATATGTGAAAAATATTAAAAGGCAGCAAAAATCAAATATTTATATATTTTTTGTATATATATATATATATATATATATATATGTGTGTATATATATACATATATATGTATATATATACATATATATGTATATATATATATATATATACATATATATATATACATACATATATATATATATATATATGTATATATATATATATATATATATATATATATGTATATATATACATATATATGTATATATATATATATATACATATATATGAAAATGTATTTATTATTAACATATTTCAATCTATGTGACTTCTGTATGGGGTCCCCAAAATGTCACTTAACAGAGTTTGTGTATCCCAGAGTTTGTGTTTTTGTTGTATTCCGAAACATTTATAATGGAGACACAATAAGTCATTGATAATTGCTATAGAGCGTTTCAAAGAATTTATACTTTTACAGAAAATTATGCCTTAATGTCTTACAGCCTTCAGGGAGCGGAAAAAGTCACCTTTCCTGAGATAATACCTCCACAAGATACTAAATTTAGTATGATGCAGGTAGTGGTCAGTGAAGTGTCATCTGTCATGCAGACACCTGATTTCAAATTACTAGTCTGAAAGAACATAGGTTGCATTATCAGTGATCTTGGAAAAAACATCTCGGTTACATATGGTAACCGTCGTTCCCTGAACGAGGGAACGCAGACGCCACGTCGGTGACCGACGAAAATGGGATATCGCTTTGATAGACCAATCTACTTTGAGTGTAAACTAAACGAGCCAATGCACATTGGCATGCAATTATTGCATCCAGCTGCCGCTGATCACAGCGTGAGTATAAGAAGGCAGCAGGTGAAATGCATACCAGTCGAGCCGGAGACCCGGCAGCTCAGCGGCGGTACAGCAACCATGGCGACAGGACGTGGCTTCTCCATTCCCTCCTTCAGGGAACAAGGGTTACTATACGTAACCGAGACATTCCCTTTCAGTCGGACACTCTCGACGCCACGTTGGTGACCGACGAAAATGGTCTAAGTGCCCTGTGTGAGCCACCTGCGCCCCTATTAGGCAATTGATGTGCCAATGCAGCTGCGGGCCCGTCCAAACCCCTAAAACTGTATGCCCGTCATACATGACCCCCCAGCCGGTGGTAGAGGCCACCGTGTAAACCACAGCATGCCTGGAGATCTGCTCTAGGGCCACCCTTACCCAGAGAAAAGCAAGATCAGACCACGGGGTGAGGGCTTGGCGACAGGCCGGTATAACTTGGACCCAGTGAGTGCCGTGCTTCCACACCAACCTTGGGACTCAGCCATAAATCCAGTGCTGGAGCGGTCTCATATGCAGCAGGCCGAGCGGTGTAAGTGCCGCTGCGGCAGCCATATGTCCCAGGAGCCTCTGATAAATTTTCAGTGGGATCCACTGTCCTCCCCTTGAACGTATTCCAGCAGGCTAGCACCGACCACGCACGTTCCTCACGTTCCTAGTATCAGCCAATCGTCTAGATAGTTGAGAATTGCGAATACCCTACTCTCTGAGGGGAACAAGAGCCGCCTCTTTGACTTTCGTGAAGACACAGGGAGACAGGGACAGCCCGAAGGGCAGGACCTTGTACTGATATGCCCGTCCTACGAACGCAAACCGCAGAAAAGGTCTGGGGTGTGGAAGGATGGATACATGAAAGAACATGTCCTTCAGGTTGATCGCTGCAAACCAGTCTTGGGGACGGACACCCCCGAAAATGCGTTTCTGCGTCATACATCTTAAACATCTTAAATGGTAGCCGATGAAGGGCCCGATTCAAAACTCGCAGATCCAGGATCGGACATGACCCAACCCCTTTCTTGGGTACAATGAATTAAGGGCTGTAAAACCCTGTCCTCAAATCAACTGGAGGGACCGGCTCTATCGCATCTTTCGCCATTACGACTGCAATCTCTTCCCGCAGAACAGGGGTATCGGACGCTTTCACTGTAGTAAATCGGATACCACTGAACTTGAGGGGACGCCGGGAAAACTGAATCGCATAGCCGAGGCTGGTGGTCCGTAGAAGTCAGCGATATGGGCTAGGTAGCACTGACCAGGTGCTTAAAAACCATACAAGCAGGACTAGCGGGACCACTGCCTTGTCCACGGTGGGGCAGCGAGGTGGAACCCAGGGACCCAACTCAGGCGGCTTGTGAGCAGGTCAGAGTGTGGTGTGAGTGTGGGGTGCAGGGCTCACTTGATTCTGATGATTGGCAGAGGGTGCATGAGTAGGGCTTTCGTTGACGCTCTGAACCGCCTGCTGCTGTCATCTGGCGAAGGTGGAGGATGAGTGAGGTCCGGTGCTTGGCTGTCCCCAACTCTCTGTGCCCTCCTGGGACCCAGAGATAGAGAAAACCGCTCTCGTTGAGATTTCTAGATTCTCACCCTGGCCTTCCTCCAGGGGAGGGAGAGGTGCCTTTACCAGGTGACCACTGTAATCCTCAAACCACCTGCGCTACTGCTGGAAGTGGTTATCGTCTGTCAGCCGCCAGAACGAGCCCCAGATTGCGGCAGCTGCAACGGGACTCCGCGCCCCCTGAAGGTAGCAGAGCCTGGTTCGCAACTCCGAGACGGTCATCTTCCCACAGTGGGAACATGACCCATCCACAAAGGCCTCCTCAGCGTGCTCGATGACCAGACACGCGAGGCAGCAATCGTGACCATTACCCGTTGCCAGGTAACGACCCCACCCAGAAACGCATGGGTGAAACGGCATCCTTATAAGGACGATCCTTCGTTTTTACAAAGACGCACCCGTCGAGCTGTTTTAGAGAAATTTGCTCTTAGGGAAATGCTCTTTTAATGGTGAGGCGCACAGGGGAATTGCCCACTTGCAACACGACAGGGGGTAGTGCAGCCTGAAGTGTGCAATCCACTCGACACTGGAACTACCACCGCTGAAGCGCTGTCTCGCAAATACAGAAAGCTTCAGAGACAACCGTAGACACAGTTGAGCAGAACGATACTAACGCTCGGCTCTGAAGCGAAAAGCTGAATTCAATAATTGCATGTCAATGTGCATTGGCTCGTTTAGTTTACACTCTTAGTAGATTTGTCTATCTAAGCGTTATCCCATTTTCGTTGGTCACTGAGGTGCCGTCGAGAGTGACTGACTGAAAGGGAACTAATTATTCTGTGTATTATGCATCTCTGCACTAACTTGTTTTTTGTTTTTTAGAAAATATTGACACTTTAAATTGTTATTCTACTACTTTTTCTTGTTAGGATGGCTCATTTGTAGCAAGACCACAAAGTCCTTATAGCACTCTAAATATTTCTCACTCATTTTGTGTGTAGTTTGTGAATTATTTACACTGTTTGTATTGTTCTTGAGACAATTTGTGCAATTGTTTTTACTTCTTGCTGCATGGTTTGTGTTTATTGCTCATACTCAGATTGAAAATATATTTATATCTAAATTGTAGTAGTTTCTGTTTGAGTACGCAGTAAAAAACAACAACACCCATTTATAGCTAGCGTTTTTCTTAAAATTCTGTAATTTAATTCATTCTTAGAGAAAACAAAAAGACAGTTTGGACTTTAAATTAGTTAGACTTAAATTTCAAGTTCTCCTGTTTATAATGATATATGACACTTGATGCTGACTTCTAGAATAGTTCTGAAAAGCAGAGAAAACTGCAGGTGTGTCAGGCGCCCCAAAAATGTTCTAGGTCTTTAAGGGTTAAAAGAGTAATGGAATACAGTAACAGTATTTTTTGTTATTTGAGCTATAGCCTTTGTTTATTTAGACTACTGTTTTTCATACAAATACCTAGAAGCCATATAGTCATATTTTTAACATGGTATTGAGGTGCTATACAGTATGTGTGATTGCTCATTTAAAACCCCCACAGGTCATGTTTTCAATCTCAAGTTTGCTTTTGATTTGACATAAAGTGTTAATTTCTAAATGGGTGAGTTGTTGTTTAATTTTCTTAAGGTTTATTATTGACATTTTTGTCTTTATTTGAATAGAAAAGTATAGAGCTGACAGGAAGTGAAATGAGAGGGGGGCGAGATCAGGAAAGGTCCTGGTGCTGGAATTTAAACTCAAGATGGCTGTAGCACAAGGGCACTATATGTTGGCGTCGCTACCCACAAGACTATTCGCCGATGGTATCTTTACTTTTTAACTAGTCCTCCTATTAACAACCATAATTTTTTTCATTCAGACTGATTGGTGAATACAGAATGATTTATTGTGTGAATCAGTAATAATCATATCCAATCTTGTGATGGAGGCATTTCCTCCTGTCACGTGACTTTGCCCCATTCATTCTGAATTACCTCCCACCAAACCCAGCACATGCTGTAGGAGTCTGTACAAACTCAATAAACAGAATACAATGTTTATGTAATGAAGGGTTATTGAATTTTTCTTTTACACTCAAAGTAGTGTTTCAACTTGTCCAAAACGCTGCAGCCAGACTTCTTTTAAAGTGTCGTAAACATGAACACATCATTCCAATTCTTAGATCCTTTCACTGGTTGCAGATTTGTCAGAGAATTTACTTTACAATTATCTCCTTCGTATATAAATCCCTACATAACAAAGCTCCTGTCTATTTATCTGAACTTCTTCGTCCTTATACTCCATCTAGAAGCCTACAATCCTGTGACCAGGCTTTGTGGGTGGTCCTTTGCGTCAGACTAAAGCATTGGGGGGAGCGTGCATTTGCAGTGGCAGGGCCATGACTCTGGAATACCCTGCGTTTAGAGATTATTTTTATTTTTCCTTAGTGTACTGACTACTGTGATATGTTACATTTTTAAATGGATGATTTTAAATTTTTCTCTGGTCTGTTTTCCATGTATGTGTAATATTTGGTCAGCCTGGGGGCTGTTGTAAATGTGCTATACAAATAAAATTTTAATTGAAAGTGACATTTTTTTTCCTTTGAACACAAGCATAAAAGAGTTTTAGTTGTTTGTTGATTTGCTGACTAGCTACTAATATATGAGTTTTCAGAAATGGTTTAGATTACAGATGACATGTTTATCAAATGTTCCCTTTCAGTCGGTCACATTCTACATTACGTCAGAAAAAAACTGACGAATGGGGTCTCGCCTGAGAGCCCAATCACCTTCGAGTGCTAACAAAACGAGCCAATGGTACACAATGTACCTTGGTCTGCGGGATTTGGATCTCGAGCTCCGCCCCGCTGAGTGGGTATATAAGGAGCAGTGCAAGCAACTCGCACTCAAGGCTTTTGTTTACATCGCTTGCTGCTTTCACCCTGGAGTGTTTTCAAGCGAGTGAACTGGTGTTGGTGTGACAGCACGATTCTGCAGTTCGTCTGTGTTTCCTGCATTTAGCTCTCGCGTTCCCTTGAGTGCTTCAGCACCACTAAAAGAGCTTTTTCCATCTCTAAAAGAGTAAACGGGTTGAGTTTGCGTCTTTTTAAAGATGTCGTTCCATCCGTGTGTTTCTGGGTGCGGTCGATATAAGGCTCCTAGCGACAGCCATGATCGCGGTGTACACGTTGAGAATGTGTTTGTGGATGACTCAAGTTCTAATTGCGGGGACATGACCATCTCTGTGTTAAGATTGAGACTAGACTACCTTAAAAGGTATAGAGTCCCCTCTGTCACACGCCTTCTCGTAAGAGGTCTACTTCGACTGGTGGCCAAGGTGATCTGAGGGTTACCGTGTGGGCTTTCCCGACAAGCCAGCCTCCTCGGGCCACACCCCCCTCACAAATGCAGCTGCTGGTTGAGTTTCTGGAGTTTCTGGTTTGCTGGACCCTCTCAGGCTCCTGACATCTCATTCAGGGCTCGGGAGGAAGACCTAATGTCGATCGCCGCATCACAAGGCGGGCTTGAGACCTCGGGAGATGCGGATTCAGCTGCGTTGCCTCCCTCGGGAGTGCCAGCATTGCCAGAGTCTGATCACGAGCTGAAGGCTGCTGAGAGCATCGGGCTTGAGTGGAATCCTCCACCCTGTCCCGATTGCTCGAGGCTGGATGATTGGTTCCTGTGGGCTGCTCATGTAGATCGCCAGCTCAAGTCTCCCTGTGTCTTTACTAAGGTTGCGGAGGGAGCCCTGGCTCCTCTCGGGAATGAGGTGTCCGTATCCCCAACTACCTCAGTGACTGGCTGATTCTAGCTCACTCTTGAGCACGGTTGTGTGAGCACAGGGATCTGGTGCTCAGGCACCTCATTCAAAGGGTCCCTCCAGCCATCATGAAGTCCAGCTTTTACAGCCCATACTTCATAGTACCCAAGAAAACAGGTGGGTTACGGCCAATCTTGGACTTGCGTGCGTTGAACCAAGCCCTTCACAGACTTGTCCATTGGATTGGTTTGCAGCTATTGACCTGAAGGATGCATTCTTTCATGTCTCTATTCTTCCTTGACACAGACTGTTTCTTCAGTTTGCTTTCGAGGGGCAGGCATTTCAGTACAAGGTCCTCTCATTCGGGTTGGCCCTGTCTCCCCGTGTCTTTACTAAGGTTGCGGAGGGAGCCCTGGCTCCTCTCGGGAATGAGGTGTCCGTATCCCCAACTACCTCAGTGACTGGCTGATTCTAGCTCACTCTTGAGCGCGGTTGTGTGAGCACAGGGATCTGGTGCTCAGGCACCTCGCCCGTCTGGGTCTTTGGGTCAACTGGGAAAAGAGCAAACTCTACCCTGTGCAGAGGATCTATTTTCTCGGTATGGAAATAGACTCAGTCACCATGTTCATGCAGCTTACGAATGAGCGTGTGCAGTCACTGCTGAATTGCTCAAGACAATTCGATGGCAGGAGATCGGTTCTACTGAAACTGTTTCAGAGGCTCCTGGGGCATAGGGCACTCGCAGCGGCATTCATACCGCTCGGGTTGCTCCATATGAGACTGGATCAGCACTGGCTTCACGACCGAGTTCAGAGATGGGCATGGCAACAAGGGCATGGTCCGAGTTACTGTCACTCTGGACTGCCTCCGAACCTTCACCCCGTGGTTGGACCTCTCGTTTCTAAGGGCTGGCGTTCCCCTAGAACCAGTGTCCAGACATGTCGTGGTGTCAACAGATGCCTCTGCCACGGACTGGGTTGCTATTTGCATCGGGTATGCTGTGTCTGGTTCCTGGACAGGACCCCGACTTCAGCGGCATGTCAATTGCCTCGAGTTGCTAGCAGTTCGGCTTGCTCTGCACCGCTTCCGGGCCCTGCTGAAAGACAAGCATGTTCTGGTTTATATGAACAACACTGCGACCGTAGCGTACATCAACCGTCAGGGTGGTCTACATTCCCGTCGCATGTCGCCACTTGCTCTCCATCTCCTCTTGTGGAGTCAGAAGCATCTAAGGTCGCTTGGTGCCATTCACATCCTGGGCAGGGGACAAGCTTTCACGGCAGCAGTCTTGCCACGGGGAATGTAGACTCCACCCCCAGTCGGTTCATTTGATTTGGGAAAACTTCGGAGATGCTCAGGTAGACCTGTTTGCCTCTCCAGAAAATTCCCAATGCCAGTTGTTTTACTCCCTGAGGACAAGTAGCAGGTCCTCATGGTTGTGCCTTTTTGGCCCAGCCGGACATGGTTCCTCGAACTTGTACTCCTCGCGACAGCCCCTTACTGACCAATTCCTCAGAGGAAGGACCTTCTTTCTCAGAGATGGGGCACCCTCTGGCACCCGTGTCCCGATCTTTGGAACCTACATGTGTGGGTTCTGGACAGGTCACAGAGGGTTTAGGTACCTTGCCACCTCAGATGGTATCTACCATCACTTCAGCTAGAGCCTTGTCTACCAGACATGCCTATGCTTTGAAGTGGAACCTCTTTGTCACTTGGTGTTCTTCACATCGTGAATACCACTGGAGATGCCCAATCAGGCCAGTGCTTTCCTTTCTGGGTTCTTCCTGCTCTGTTGATGTCCAGCACTTGCGTGCATGCCCTAACAGTCAGGCACCTAGTCCCTGTGTGGGACTAGGTGCCTCCATGTGTTGTGATTCCTCTTTCTGGGTAATCCCACGTGTGTATTTCCACAACAAGTCTCCTCGTAGCATGTGTCTCTTCGTAGCATGTGGCAAGCACCTTACCAGCTCTGTCGTTGAAACTTCCACCCTGCGGGCTAGGTACCTCAGAATTAATGTGTATCACCTCCTTCGGTTGATACCTACCTTTGTTAGTCCTCCTACAAGCAGGCAACCTGCTAGCATACATCCAGCTTGTATATGTTACCCAGTGGATTCTGTGTGAGCTATGTGGCGTTCTGTAAGGGACCCCATTCATCAGTCTCTTTCTGACGTAACATAGAAAGTAAACGACCGAAAGGGAACGTCCAGGTTATGTATGTAACCCTCGTTCCCTGAAGAAGGGAACGGAGACGTTACGTCCCTTTGCCGCTGCTCCTTATATACCCACTAAGCAGGGCAGAGCTCACGATGCAAATCCCGCAGACCAAGGTACATTGTGTACCTCATTCCCCACATCGACTATAAACCGGTTGTGTGTTTGGAGGAGCCCAGATATACCCAATACCTGGAATGACCCACAAGTAACCACTGCGTCAGGTTTATAAATATGTAGTGAAATATTTGAAATTTGAAGTGAGGAAAACAGGCTTTGTAGTTTTTGTCACATAATATTGTATAGGTCTGCTGTAGGATCATAGGAAAGGGTGATTCCCGCTATGTAACAATTCTGACATGTGACCCCCACGATGCAGTGTGTGTGTGTGTGAGCGAGAGAGAGAGTGTTTGTGTTTAGGCATACATTTCCTTAGTCCTGCTTTAATCCTGGATTCTCCTCCATGATCCACACTAGAAAACACACAAAGTCACATTCAGTCAGTGAACAAATTGCTGTTGCTATGCAGTTACTATAAAAGGTACTCGGGGTGGTTGCTAGGGAGTTGCTATGTGGTTGCTGAGATATGTGATTTGGTTGATTTGCGGTTGATAATATGTTCAGGGTGGTTTACCACTAGGGTGTTGCTGTGCAGTTGCTAGAGTACATGTGATGGTTGCTAGTAGGGCCGTGTATCACCAGAAAAATTCTTGAATCCAGTTTGTTTGACAATCATCATAAGGATGCAGTTTTCTCGGTTGGTTGTGAATCTTTTTCTTCCACACTTTTTCGTTCCACTCAACTTTCTGTTAACATGCTTGGATACAGCACTCTGTGAACAGCCAGCTTATTGGCAATTAATTTTTGTGACTTACACTATTGTGAAAGCTGTCAACAATTGTCAGAGACCATTTTTAAGGCTCAGGAAACCTTTGCAGCTGTTTTGTGTTGATTAGTTGATTGGCATGTCATCATATTCTAATTTTTTGAGATCGTTAATTTGATGGGGTTTTGTGAAATGTGAGCCAAAATCATCACAATTAAAATAACCAAAGATTTATCCTACTTCAGTCTGTGTGCAATTAATTAGTTTAATACATGAGTTTCCAATTTGAGTTAAATTAATGAAATAAATTTACTTTTCCTCAACATTCTTATATATTGTGAAGCACCTGTATGAAGTATGTAGTACTAAAGAATCATACCAACTTGTGGAAAATGGGCATTTGATGTTTGGGCTTTTTTGTTCCTTCATTTACAATCTGTTAATATTTGCAACATAAGTTATCTTTTTGAATATGTTTATTTCTACCTTTTATGGAAACTGTAGGGAAGAGGCTACTATTTTTATTGTGTTTCCACTGTTTGCTATGGTTTTGTGGTCAGTTAGAGGGTGAATTAAAGTACTGTTTTGTTGTTCATTTGTTTTGTCTGAGCAGCTTAGTTAAAGGGGGGTGAAATGCTCGTTTTCACTCAATATCCTGTTAATCTTGAGTACCTATAGAGTAGTACTGCATCCTTCATAACTCCAAAAAGTCTTTAGTTTTATTATATTCATAAGAGAAAGATAGTCTGTACTGATTTTTCCCAGAAAAACACGAGCTTCTGGAGGCGTGACGTTTGGGCGGAGCTAAGGAATCACGAGCGCGAGTAGGCTTTTGCGTTGAGAGCGTTTGGAAGCTGTGACATTACCCTGAGGAAAAAAACATCCAAAACAAATCACACGATAGTGACCCTTTTTCGTTGACCCTTTTTCTATGTGGTATGTACTGGATCTGTATATATTTGCTTAGCGGTTTTGGAAAATGACTAAGTTCCACTTTATGTTTTTTTTTTTTTAAGCTGTACATGTGGAAAGTGCAGTTTGATGACAACATCGCATGTTGTTTACTTGATGTGCTTACGCGCCGATTGCTAAGTTAACAACACAGAGATATTTGAAGCAGTTTTACTCACCGCCTGTGGTTCCAACACACGATAGTGACCCTTTTTCGTTGGGACTGCATTATCCTTAAGAAATAAACAATGTGCAAATCCGGCTTCAAACTTGGCCTTGTTTGTAAAACAAGCATCTTCGAAATGCAGGGAACAAACAAAAACACTTGCACAACTATGTTAATGTTCTGTAAAAATTAAGTTTATCCACTGGTCCCTTAATGCTGTTTTTTGGGTAATCTGTGCAGGGTTGTTTTGCCCTGGCAACCAAAAACACACTACTTTTGTGACAATTCGGTCTCTCGCTCTGATCAGTGAATGTCTCTGCTCTGCTATACGGGAGCGCACGCTCTTCCGGCAGAAGTGCCCTTAGGACCCATATAAGGAAATTCCGCTCCAACTAACGTCACACAGACCCATACTCGAAAAAACTTTCCGAAACTTGTGACAAACCGGAAGAGGTATTTTTGGAACAAAAATACTCCTTTAAACGTACAACTTAATTTTTGAAACTTTGTCCATGTTTAGCATGGGAATCCAACTCTTTAACAGTGTAAAAAACTCAGTATGCATGAAATAGCATTTCATCCCCTCCTTTAAGATTTTACTCCTCAGACTAGTGGCCTTTAAATTCTAAATATTGTTGAATCCTCTAAAAACATAGACTCATATACATATACCCAGAGATACTGAAAAGTTTAAACAATACAACCTAAAACCTTTTCCTGCTGGACATACTTGATTTTATCCAGTTTTTCTGAATCTCCAGGGTGATTATAGCTGAGATCCAGCTCTCTCAAGTGTGAGGGGTGTGAAGTCAGAACTGAAGACACATAACAACATCCCTCCTCTGTCACCATACAGCCAGACAACCTACAAAAACATACAGCAACAGTCCACATCACATTAATTTGTTTGTTCTGTATATCACATTATGTGTTGTATCCTTTTTGTGTATTGAACTGATTATTCAATAAAAAGTATTGTGCATATTTGATGTTATTCTGATCTTGTCAGTCGGGTTACATGTGTAATACTAACAGAGAAAGAACAGACTTTATGACTATGTGCAATTAGCTTGTTTGTGTACCGACAATTTGATTATTCTATTTTAAAGAAGACCAAGCAATGTGCTGAGGAGGTAGGAGCATAGAAATATGCTATTCACACAAGCTCATATGAGTGCATCCTCAGACCATAGCATTAGTTCTCAGTCATCTTTGATAAACCTTAAAATCACAGATAACCACCTAAAGGGACCCAAAAGCAAACCTTACGTAGGGCCCATTTAATTTTTTCCAAAATTCTGGGGGTTTTTTTTCGTTTAATTTTTCTATACTCTGTTTAATGGTTAAATACATAATTTTAACAATAAAAAACATGTCTAATTGGTAGAAATCATTAAACATAGACAATTTAACAGAAATTTATTACAAGTTTAACAAAAATTTAATTTTTAAGGTCCTATGAGTTTTTGAGTTTTTATTGAAAGGATCTCCATTAGCTACAGCCATGCTGCAGCTATTCTTCCTGGGGTCCTGAAAAATATATACATAAACAAAAAGAAAAATAAATCATTAAAAATACAACAAATAAATGGAAAAAGATAAATACACATACACATACACATACATACATATATACACATACCAAAGTACATATGTACCCTCATACGGGCATGAAAAACACATTCATACACATACGCCTATATATATATATATATATATATATATATATATACCTACACATGTTCACACACGAAAATAAATAAATCTAAACAGTCAAATGTATTATTTTGATAGATGCTGCTTTACAAATAATTTAAATGTATTGACATTGTTAGTAAGTATAATATGAGTTTGTAGTTTATTCCATTCCTTCATACCTCTGAACATAACAATGTTTTTTATGGCATTTGTTCTTGCTATGGGTAAGGTGAAGTTGCCTTTGGTTGCATGTCTGGTACTATACTGATGATTGTCTACACTAAAAGAAAGATACTTAAAACAGAAGGAAATTTTGAAATGGAAATGTTTCTTATGAAAATTAACAGTGAATACAACAGTCTATCTTTGACAAACAACCAGTTAAGATCTTTGTGCATTAATATAATATTTCTCCTATAGCTGCACCTAAGTGCTACACGAGCAGCTCTATTCTGTATAAGTTGTAATTTATTCATATACTCACCAGTGGCATTTGACCAAACTGCTGGGCAATAGTCGAGGTACGTCAATATTAGTGCTTTCATTGCATAATTCATAATATTTGAAGTTAAAAAATGTGCATGTCTTCTCATTATAGATATACCTCTTCTCATTTTTGCAATAATATTCTTAATATGTTCTTTCCATAATAATCTAGAGTCAACTGTTACACCGAGCAGTTTGGTCTCATGCACCTGTTTAATAATTGCGTTATTAATTTTAATATTAATTACAGGATTTTGATTAATGTTATAATTTGAACCTGAAATCATGCAGTTAGTTTTTACTGTGTTTAATGCCAGTTTATTTAATTTGATCCAATCTACTACATATTGTAATTCTATATTTAAAACAGTTTATAGTTCCATTTGTGTACTTTCTCTTTCTGATGTATATATAGTTGAATCATCAGCGTACATGACAATGTTAGCCTTATGTAAAGTGTACGGTAAATCATCAGTAAAAATATTAAATAATAATGGACCCAGACAACTGCCTTGGGGTACACCACATGTGATATTTCTGATACCTGAGAGACTGCCATTAAAAAACACTGTTTGTGTTCTGTTTGACAAATAACTGTACATCCATGTGATTGCTGACTGCTCAAAACCATAACAAGATAATTTTGTTAATAACAGTACGTGATCTATGATGTCAAAGGCAGCAGAAAAATCTAAAAATACAGCACCAATAATATTTCTCTTTTCAGTCTCTCTAAGCCCATCATTAGACATGTGAGTCAGTGCAGTGGCAGTGGAGTGACTTTTTCTGTATGCTTGCTGAAAATCTGTTAATAAATAATTTGTATAAAAATAGTTGTTAATTTGATCATATACCATAGATTCCATTATTTTAGATAATACAGGTAATATACTTATCGGGCGACTGTTGGGACCAGAGAAAGGCAATTTGGGTTAGAACCAGACCTGAAGTAGCACTTGCAACTTGTCCATAGAGGATTTGTTTAAACAAGTGTACAGTACATTGCAAAAGTCAAGACGAGAAGAAATAAAAGTGTGAATAAGCATCTCCATCTCTTTTTTTAGAAACCACAGATCTAATCTTAGCGATGTTCCTGAGATGGAAAAAACAGGAACGAACCACAGATTTTACATGACTGCTAAAACACATAGATTTATCAAAAATGACACCCAAATTTCATAACATTTGAGTCCGAAGATGATAGATCCCCAATTTCCTGCCTAATCCTAGGAATAATGTTATCCGGTGCAAAAATCAGCACCTCAGTATAAACTAAATGATAAACTACAATATGAAATGCTCGTTTTCACTCAATATCCTATTAATCTTGAGTACCTATGGAGTAGTACTGCATCCTTCATAACTCCAAAAAGTCTTTAGTTTTATTATATTCATAAGAGAAAGATAGTCTGTACCGTTTTTTTTTTCCGGAAAAACACGAGCGGCTGGAGGCGTGACGTGTGGGTGGAGCTAAATAAACACGAGCGTGAGTAGGCTTTTGCGTTGAGAGCGTGTGGAAGCTGTGACATTACCGTGAGGAAAAAACATCATCCAAAACAAACCATGGCTAACAGTCAGATTCAGCCGTATATTTATGATCCAGAATCAGATCCCAAGGCTGAAATTGAACAAGAGCAGCAGCAGCAATGACTACAGCAGGACGTCTCTATGTAGTTTGTATTGAAACTGTATATATTTGCTTGGAAAATGACTAAGTTCCACTTTATGTCGTCTTTTTTTTTTTTTTTAAGGTGTACATGTGGAAAGTGCAGTTTGATGCCAACAGCGCATGTTGTTTACTTGATGTCCTTACGCGCCGATAGCTAAGTTAACAACACAGAGATATTTGAAGCAGTTTTACTCACCGCCTGCGGTTCCAACACACGATCGTGACCCTTTTTCATTGGGACTGCATTATCCTTAAGAAATAAACGATATGCAAATCCGGCGTCAAACTGGGCCTTGTTTGTAAAACAAGCATCTTCGAAATGCAGGGAACAAACAAAATACACTTGCACAACTCCGTTGATGCTCTGTAAAAATAAACTCCATCCACTGGTCCCTTAATGCTGTTTTTTTATTTTTGGTAATCTGTGCAGGGTTGTCTTGCCCTGGCAACCAAAAACACTTCTTTTGTGACATTTCGCTCTTGCTCTGATCAGTGAATGTCTCTGCTCTGCTCTACAGGAGCGCACGCTCTTCCGGGAGAAGTGCCCTTAGGACCCATATAAGGAAATTCCGCTCCATCTAACGTCACACAGAGCCATACTCGAAAAAAACTTTCCGAAACTTGTGACAAACCGGAAGGAGTATTTTTGGAACAACTTAATTTTTGAAACTTTGTCCATGTTTAGCATGGGAATCCAACTCTTTAAGTGTAAAAAAACTCAGTATGCATGAAATATCTTTTCACCCCCCATTTAGCATTATCGTGATGGTCACTGATACTAGTAGTACAGTAGAACATTTAGATGTTTGAATGAAACTTCATAATGTTTCACTTGATTATACAATTAGTCTGGAATTATAGTTTGGAAAAAGTCTAACTAGTAAAATGTACACACGTCATGTGAAAACTAATAAAAGTAAATAAAAAAAGACTTTCTCATGTTTATGATCTCTGCTGGATAAAGCGCTTCATTCTTTTTTTCTGAAGGAATCCAAAACTCAAATCCTGAGGTAATCCTCAGCACATCTTCTTGGGGTGATTTATGCCTTATTCCTCTCAGCCTGAAGCAAACAGTAAAATAAAAAATCGAACAGTCTCGCTGCTTTGTTTTCTGTGGTATGGGCGTATACATGCTGCGTACTTCACGTGAAATATTAAAATATCATATATCAATACCGTGTTCAGCGCGTGGGCGTGGTTGCATTAGATATAATGAAGGGAGATGTGAAAGACAGACATCGTGTTGTTTTCATATGGATTACTTTATCACAGAATATTTGTTTTCGGTATCACTTGCTTAGTTTTAAAGTAGACATGTCAAGCATTCTATAGATATGTCTCTCATGTCTCTTCGTTGAGTACAGTTCATTTTAATGGCACGTTTCTAAATGAAGATCACCGCAGACCAAGGCTGCAGACAGTGCACCTTTTTTGTTTTCTTTATTTTCTAAAGGCACAAAGTTTTGGTGTTACTTTGTGTGTATACAAATAAAAGTAGACCCTTTACAGTGTCACATCATCAACTGGTGAATTTAAATCTGCTTTCATCCTTTGGCTGGTGTGGAGCCAGATTGGATGCGTTGAGCACTTGTCATATTATCATAGATATAACACTAATACACACAATATCTAAAGTGTTTAGAACTACCAATTAGATTTACTTGGACATTATCAGAATCAGAGCATCAGATATTTCATACTATAGTGAGCATGTTTGTGAATATTTAGAAGAAAAAAAAAAGAAAAAAAAAAAGTGATCCATGTGTCATACAGATCTATTGTGGCTGCATTGTGTCACATGACAAGCATGATGCGTCACCATGGAAACAATAAGGTGATACATTCTAAAATAACGGTCGCCTAAAAAAAAGGCAAGGCAAGTTTATTTATATAGCACATTTTGTACACAATGGTAATTCAAAGTATTTTACATAATGTCAATGTCCCCCACAAGGTCAGGGGGAATCTTTCCCTGATTATGCATGGAGGTGAGGGACTGGAAAGGGCAAACCAGCTTAACGCCTTCTTCTGTCGTTTTGAGGGTGACAGCGGTGCTGCCCCCTCCATCCTCTGTTTCTGCATCTGCATTAAATATCAGACAATTGGATGTCTTTCACTTTTTTAGATGTTGTAATCCACGAAAAAGCCCTGGCCCTGACAATCTGTTGTAACATCCTGAAGCACTGTGCTTCAGGATGTTGTAATATCCTGAAGCACTTCATCTTCAAGAAGAAGATAAAGAAGAAACATCTTCTTCTAAAATGTCAGTGAACAGTTAGCACCTGTGTTCACTGACATTTTTAATTCTTCTCTTAATCTCTGTAAAGTCCCCATCCTGTGGAAAACATCTACCATTGTACCTGTGCAAAAACTGCCAAGACCCACAGAGTTAAATGATTTCAGACCAATTGCATTGACATCATTAGTTATGAAGTGCCTGGAACGCCTGATTAAGCAGTACATTATATCACAAACTCACCATCTTATGGACCCCTTGCAATTTGCTTATCAGTCTTCCAGGGGGGTGGACGATGCAATTCTGACATTAATGCACCTTTTGCATACTCATCTTTAGAAACCAAAGACCCATGCTAAGATTCTATTTGTGGACTTTTCAGCTGCTTTTAACACCATGCAACCCAAGATACTTGCAGAAATTTTAGCCAGTGAATTCTCTCTTAACACAGGTATTATTTATTGGATCATGGATTTCCTTACCAGTAGAGTCCAGCGTGTTAGAGTGAGTTCGTTTCTGTCTGATGTGAAGATAACATATATAGGCTCCCCACAAGGATGTGTCTTATCTCCTTTATTATTTATTGTATATACAAATTCATGCACTAGCACTTTTCAAAACAGGCATCTTATTAAATATGCGGATGACACAGCTCTTGTGAGTCTGCTACAGGATGGGGAGGTAGATCATGGGCCAGTTTTAGATTTTTTTTTTTGATGGTGCAATAATTCACACTTAATTCTAAATACCACAAAGGCCAAAGAAATGTCCATAGATTTTAGAAAGTCACAGCAAACAATCGATACTTTCATCAATGGGGAGATCATTCAGGTCGTTACAAACTATAAATATCTTGGCATTGTACTGGACAACAAACTTAAATGGGATTCTTTGACTGATCTTTTGCACACTAAGACACAGCAAAGAATGTATTTCCTAAAGAAACTGTTTGTTTTTAATGTCAATAACAAAATGCTTCAGATGTTTTATACTGCTTTTATTGAAAGTATTTTAACGTGCTGTATCATTTGTTGGTTCAGAAATGCCACACAAGCACAGAAAAACATAATTAGAAAAACAGTCACTACTGCTAGAAAGCTACTTGGGATAACATTACCAAGCATCGAACACATTTACAAGGACAGAATGTTGAAAAAAGCCAATAATATTGTATGCTATCACACACACCCATTAGCATCCCATTATAATTTATTACCATCTAGGCGTCGTTTCTGCCACCTCTTATGACCAAGAACAGATCAAAATTTTATTTTGTACCACAAGCCATTAAGGCGTTATATCAATTAAAATAAGCTATCTGTCCAGCTGGCAGGGTTAGACCAATGGTATTTTTATTTGTATGTATGCATTTTAGCGTTTTGTAATGCATCGTATTGTTTTTGTTATATGTTGTCATGTAGTGCCTTGAGACTGTGCCGCAAACCCAATTGCCCCACGGGGACAATAAAGTTCTTCTACTACTACTACTATAAAAGAAAGTAAAATAATCGTGAAGAAAAATAATAACAAAAAATAAAACAAGCAATTTTAAAACTTTGGAAATCATTTAAAAATTTACTTATTTTAAATGAATTTAAAACAGTTAAAAATGTAAAATGATTTTACATAAAATACAGTCAATACGTTAAATACAGTGCAATCAGTTTGGACATCGCACAACTCAATAAATGCACAGCTAAATAGATGGGTTTTGAGTCTAGATTTAAATGTGACTAATGTTTTAGCACATCTGATCTCTTCTGGAAGCTGATTCCAACTGTGGGAACTGAGAACTGGTGTGATATGCTCAGATTTTCTGGTTCTTGTAAGAATCCTGGCAGCAGCATTCTGGATGAGCTGCAGCTGTCTAATGGTCTTTTTGTGAAGGCTGGTGATAAAACCATTACAATAGTCCACCCTGCTGGTCATAAAGGCATGACCAAGTTTCTCAAGTCTTGACTGGAAACAAAACCTCTAATTCTTTAAAAATGTTTTTTAGATGATAGTATGCTGATTTAGTTACTGCTTTGACATGACTACTGAAACTAAGGTCTGTCTCCAGAATCACACCAAGATTCCTGACTTGATTTTTAGTTGTTTGACACCTTGAGTCAAGGTATGCATTCACCTTGAAAACTTCATCTTTGTTTCCAAATGCAATAACTTCATTTTTTTTTCCTTGTTTAACTGAAGAAAGTTCTGGCACATCCAACTATTAATTTAATCAATAGATTGGCAGAGGGAGTCAATGGGGCTGTAGTCATTTGGAGATAAGGCTAGGTAAATCTTTGTATCATCAGCATAGCTGTGAGAGGCAATTTGGTTCTTTCTCATTATTTGACTTAGTGGGAGCATATACAGGCTAAACAGGAGCGATGCAAGAATTGAGCTTTGTGGGACTCCGTATATCATGGACGTCCACTTAGACGTATGCTCTCCTAGACTCACATAATAGCCTCTGTCTTCTAAGTATGACCTGAACCATTTGAGTACTGTACAAGAAAGCCCGACCCAGTTTTCCAGTCTCACTAGTAGTATGTTATGTTTGACAGTGTCAAACGCAGCACTGAGATCTAGCAATACCAGCACCGATATTTTGCCAGAGTCAGAATTTAAGCGAATATCATTTATTATCTTAATGAGTGCTGTCTCTGTGCAGTGATGCAGTCGGAAACCAGATTGAAAGTTGTCCATGTATCCATTTGAGTTTAAGTATTTGTTCAGCTGATTAAAAACTTTTCCATTTCTATAATTTTGCCTATAAAAGGAAGATTAGATATTGGTCTATAATTGCTCAAAATGCTGTTATCAAGATTGCTCTTTTCAGGAGGGGCTTAACAACTGCAATTTTCAGGGAGTTTGGAAATGTCCAAGAAAGAAATGGGGCATTCACCACTTCTAAAACATCTTCTTCTAAACAGTTAAGCATACTTTTGAAAAGATGTGGGAAATGTGTCAAGATAGCAGGTTGATAGAAGGGTGCACTATTTCTTCGAAAATTTTGCTATCTATTGCTTCAAAAATAGACATAGTATCTTTTTGATATTGGGGCCAAATCTGTCTGACCTCTGCATTGCTTGAGGATGTGCTAATCACCTTCCTGACATTGATGATCTTCTCAGAAAAGAAGGAAGCAAACTCATTGCATTTGCTGTCTGAGAGCATTTCACTGGGAATCTGGGGGTTTGTCAGTCTCTCAACAGTGGCAAAAAGAGTATGTGTGTTGTTTAAGTTACTGTTGCTGTTGATCTTCTCCAGACTGATTTCTGTCTGTTTGTTTTCTTACTGACTATTATTGAAGCAATATCATCAATAACATTCTTAACTTTTGAGTTAAAGGAATCAAGGAAAATATCAACAGAGTCTGCAGACATGCTTGGTGTTAAAGATATAGCCTCCATAAACAGCACACTAGTGTTCTCGTTATTGCATCTCCATCTGACAGAGACAGATCTAGATTCAGTGGTAGCAGAGATCAATATATCAAAGAAAATACAGAAGTGATCCGATAGGGCAAACTCCTTAATAACAATGGATGAAATGTTTAGACCCCTACTGATGATTAAATCCAGAGTGTGTCCACCTTTGTGTGTGGGTCCATGCACATGCTGAAACAGGTCAAATGTGTTTAGAACAGTTATCATTTCTTTTGTAGTTTTGTTTTCTACATTATCTATGTGAATATTAAAATCCCCTGCAATAGCAAAACAGTCAAACTCTGAGGAAATCATTGATAACATTTCTGTGACCTCTTCAACAAAGACTGGAGAGTATTTTGGAGGCCTGTAAATAATGATAAACAGAATGCTTGGAGCACTTTTCAGCACAATCCCTAGATATTCAAAAGACAAGTACTGACCAAATGACACTTGCTTGCATTGATAGACATTTAAATAGTGCAGCTACACTCCTAACAGTCCTGTAGACACTCATGAAAGTAAAGTTAGGAGGGGCTGCTTCATTGAGGACTGTTGCACTACAGCTGTCTTCTAGCCATGTTTCGTTTAGAAACATAAATTCTAGACTTTTTGTGGTTATGAAGTCATTGATTAGAAATGATTTATTTTTTAGTGAGCGAATGTTTAAAAATGCTAACTTGATGGCAGTGCTTTGTGCCTTTACATCAATCTTAGTTTGATGCATAATAGGCCGCAGATTAGATGAGTTTGCCCTTCGGCTTGAAAAGGCCTTTCTATTACATGATAAATCTGAAATAGAGAAAGCTACAGGCATACTGGGATCCCGCTTGTTCTGTAAACATTTGTGAATGTTGCTGCTATTATAGCAGGCACCGACACATATCACTGAGAGCTGAAAAAGACACGCTGGGGGCTCAGAATATTTTAAACTCTTGTGCAAAAAGGTTAATTATGGGCCCTAGGTAAGACACTAAGGGTCTGCACATGGCTGCTAGATAGTGCTTCTAGCTTGTTCATTGAGAAACTATATTTAGAAATGCAGCAGGTTTGTAGTTTGTTTAGTACCGTATTTTTCGGACTATAAGTTGCACCTGAGTATAAGTCGCATCAGTCCAAAAATACGTCATGATGAGGTAAAAAACATATAAGTTGCACTGGAATGTAAGTCGCATTTATTTAGAACCAAGAGAAAACACTACCATCTACAGCCACCAGAGGGCACTCTATGTCTTCAGAGTAGACTACAGGAGAACTGAGCAACATAGTGCGCCCTCTCGCGGCTGTAGACGGTAATGTTTTCTATTGGTTCATTTCTCTCGGTTCATGTCATATTAATTTTGATAAATAAGTCGCACCTGACTATAAGTTGCAGGACCAGCCAAACTATGAAAAAAGTCTGGAAAATACGGTAATTGTTTCAGGCCATTTCAATCTTACAGTCCACATTTACAAACATCTGCATAAATATGAAAAAAAAGCCTGAAAATTTAGCTTTTGTCTCTATTCCTGGAATTCCATTGAGAGCATATGCAACATTTGTTGACAAAATTAAACAGCCTAAATGGTAGCATGTGTTAATTATTATATGATAAACCATTTACCTCAGTATCTCCAGCTGACAATTTGGACTCTTCAGTCCATCAGAAAGAAACTTCACTCCAGAATCCTGCAGGTCATTGTTACTCAGGTCCAGCTCTCTCAGGACAGAGTGTGAGCATTGTAGAGCTGATGACAAAATCTCACAAGACTGAGCAGTGAGGCTACAGATGGAAAATCTAAACAAGAAGAACACAGTAATTACATACAGGATAAATCTTAACAGTGTGATTTTTTTTAGTAATGACTTATTTTGCATCATTTTGCAAGTTTTTTTAAGTATTTCAAATTCAAACCTCAATATCTTCAGCTTAGAGTATGGACTCTTCAATCCTTCAGAAAGCAACTTCACTCCTGAATCACGCAGGTCATTGTTATTCAGGTCCAGCACATTTAAATGGGAATTTGAGGATTGTAGAACTGAAGACAAATTCTCACAGGATGAAGCAGTGAGATTACATCCACATAGCCTGTGTAAAGAACAAAACAAACATCTATATTAATGTGAATGTATGATTTTATATAGTTTATAATCTGCAGTGCATGTTTGTGCTAAATACAGTGCAATATGACTTTATTGGTAACATTTTATAATAATTATACAATAACATAGCACTTATAATTCATTTTAAACTATTGTAGTTCATTAGTAATTATTGTAGTTTATAAACTTTAGTTAATACGTTAATAGACTATGTACAAATAGTGAGTTCATCATTGTCACTGTAATTAACCTTCTAAGTGCCAAAGTCACAAAATTGTGACAAGACGTCATACTTAATAAAATAGACTGTAGTTCCTATTATGGTGTAATATCTCATTTTTATTCTGTAGTTCCTATTATGGTGTAATATCTCATTTTTATTCTCTACCACTAGATGGCAGACATGTAGTACTTCGATTCTAGACCAACATTAAGTCATGTTCCTATTCAAAGTGTTTGAGGAAATAGCAGAGCATGTCAGCTATTATGTCATTGATGCAAAAGCAGTTCAGTTCATACCGTGCAAGTAAATGGTGTGATTTGTGAGAAAAAATCGCCAAATGGCTAATAAAAATTTCAACCATGAGGTTGAGTTGCAAATGTTATTCGCTGATTCTGCCTCTGAAGGGGAATATTTGCCTTTTGGAAAAGACGGTAGGTCGTTAAATATTTGCGCTTCCCCCCATACATCTTTGCAGTGTAGTGTTCACAAAGCACAAAAACAAATGATCATTTCGACCCTCTGCCCAACGGGGATGTGGGTGGCAGGGGAGAACGTGGTCATAGTGTCCATAGGAGAGTTGTTGATAACTGCGCACTCTCTAAGGACAGCTGGCACATAGTACAGCAGCAGTCAGTGTGGAGTAGGTGCTCTCTGCGCTGTGCCATGCAATGAGAGGTTGGTACCATACTCTCAAGAACTAGCAATATCAGGATGTTATGTTCTTGGCATACAAAGTTAAATCTTTATTATTTTTCTTAAATTATTCTTATTGTATTTTTCTTGTGCTCAAAAAAATCACTTATATGATGTCTAAGTTTCTGTCTAGTGTTTTATAATTGAAAAAACTATTCAGTGGTATGTTTAATGACTAAAATAGTTTGTAGAAGCCTTCAATACAGTTTTTATATGTGGGGGGTGGGGGACTAGACATAGTCACAGAAAAATATTTGCAGGAATCTCATGGTATCTTCTTCAGATTTGAAATAGAAGCTATGAGACATGTGACATTCAAGCCATTACTTTTTCTAGATTGCTCCAGGACTGATTTCATGTATTTTTATATCAAATAAAAAAAATTCAGTGTGGTAGAACAAAATTCAAGGCACTTCAGTGTCTATAACTTTTAATATTTTTGAGCATTATCAAGTCTGGTTGTTACAAAGTAAAGCCCTGTAACACGGAGTCAGAGACGTTCGGATCCATATGCAGTAGTTTATTAAAGAATGGTCAGACAGGCAGAAATCAAGAACAGCATCAGGTGTGACAAGGGATATCCAAAAACAGCAACAATACCAGGCAGTGGCAGTGACGGGCGGCAGAGAATCACAGGCAGTATAAACAATCCGAAGTCAGACATGGGAGAAACAAACACAAGGAGAAACGCTCAGAATTGACAGACTGGGCTAGAACAAGTCCTAATTGAGAGTCCAAACACAGTATATATAGGGGAGTGGTAATGGGGAACACCTGGTGGTGATTAGCTCTAAGCACGGGATTATGGGAATTGGAGTTGGAAATGGGTCCTGAGTGGGTCCTGAGTGGAATGCCCTCTACTGACGTTCATGGGCACTCCAGCTGATGTTCGTGACATAGACCCCCCCCACCCCAAGGAGCGGCTTCCAGATGCTCTAAACAATCTAGGAGGGAGGTGGAGTGGAGGCGGAACAGGGGGAGGGATGGAGGGCTAGGTCCTTGTTTAAGTGGAGTGGCCAGGGACCGGGCCAGAGCTGGCAGAGCTGGAGTCCTTCCTGGGCCTAACATGGGGAACAGGAGCCCTTCCTGGGCATAACATGGAGAACAGGGGCCCACTGTGGGCTTAACTTGGGAACAGGGGCCCGCAGTGGGCTTAACTCGGGAACAGGGGCCCGCCGTGGGCTTAACTCCGGAACAGGAGCCCGCCGGGGTGGAGCAGGTGGAGCTGGAGCCCACCTGGGCAGAGCAGGTGATGTGGGAGCCCACCAGGGCGGAGCAAGGAAACCCCCACGCCTAAGCAGACAGGATAGAAGTCCACCAGAGAAGAGCAGGTGGAGCTGGAGCCCACCAGGGTGGAGCAGGTGGAGCTGGAGCCCACCAGGGAAAAGCAGGTGGAGCTGGAGCCCACCAGGGTGGAGCAGAGGACCACCACAGTTGAGCAGACGAGACAGTAGCCCTCCAGGGCGGAGCAGAGGATCACCACAGCCGAATCGATGGCACAAAAGAGCAAGTCTGGTTAGATTGGACTGGAACAGATAACTTAGAGAGATTAATGGTGGCCTCTGTGCCATGATAAGGCAGGTAGAAAGTTCACAGATGGCCTCCATAGCCATGACAGGAATGAATGATAGATCATAGACAGCCTCCATAACAATGACGTGACCGGCGGGGAGTTCATGGATGGCCTCCGTAGGCATGAAAGGACAGACAGTGAGTTTGTGGATGGCCTCCATGTCCATGACAGGATAGGATGAGAGTTTATGGATGAATACTACTGACACCTCAGAAGGTTCTGCAGCAGTTGCCGCCACCTCTGGAGATGATCAACAGTCTCCTTGACAGCAACACAACAGGCTGAGAGAACATTACTGGGTGCAACAGACAGGATGTGACGAGGCTCTGGAAGTTCAGCTGATATGTGACAAGGCTCTGGATGATCTGTTGCGGTATGATGAAGCTCTGGAAGATCTGTTGAGACGTGATGAAGTTCTGGAAAATCGAAAACAAACAAGGCGTGTGATCTTCATTTAGAAATGCATCATTAAATGAACTGTAACTCAGTGAATACTCAACGAAGAGACATGAGAGATTTATCTATAGAAAGCTTGACATGTCTACTTTTAAGAAAACAAACAAGGCACGCTGTTTGCAGCCTTTGTCTGCGGTGATCTTCATTTAGAAATGCATCATTAAATGAACTGTAACTCAGTGAATACTCAACGAAGAGACACGAGCGATTTATCTATAGAAAGCTTGACATGTCTACTTTTAAACTAAGCAAGTGCTACCGAAAACAAATATTCTTTGATAAAGTAATCCATATGAAATCAACGCGATGTCCAGTCTTTCACGTCTCCCTTCATTATATCTAATGTGACCACACCCACGCGCTGAACACGCTATTGAGATTGTTTCACTGAAGCTCGCAGCTTGAATACGCCCATACAACAGAAAACAAAGCAGCGAGACTGTTCTTCACGGTTTTTTTATTTTACTGTTTGCTTCGCGCTGAGAGAAATAAGACATAATTCACCCCAAAAAGATGTGATGAAGATTACCTCAGGGTTTGATATTTCCTCAGAAAAAAGGAATGAAGCGATTTATTCAGCAGAGATCATAAACATGAGTAAGTCTTTTTAAATTTATTTACATACTTGTATTAGGTTTCACATAATGTGTAAACATTTTACTAGTTAGACTTTTTCCAAACTATAATTCCTCTGAGTGTATAATTAAGTGAAACATTTATGTTATACCATACTCGCATATGCCCTTTCGAAACAAAAAGTGTCTTAGAAATTTTAAATCAATCTGTTGTTTTCGGTGAACAAGTAAATATGATGATTTTCACATCATTTTGAAGCAAAAACTCTAGGCTACAAGGTCCATGTTTTTAGTCTTGTGAACAAATGTTCTGTATGTGTTTACGATCTTATTTCAGTGACTTCAAAATGGTAGTTTTCCACTAACCAAGCATAAACGTTTTCTCAAAAACACAATTATGTACATACATGCTATTTACATATTATTGTAGCACAGTTTGTACTGAATACAGTGTCTTACATTTATATATTTATAAGCAAATGATAAAGCACTAAAGTCAGGGCATGTCAAAACTTCTCCAGGCCCCCAAAACCCCCTTGGACTTAATAGGGAAATGCTTGATCAGTGTCTTTGTAAACATTTTATGAACACTTATTTATGGAATTAATGTATAATAAAAGTAGGATTAAAGCAATTAAAGGTGCAGTAGGACATCCTGGTAAATGCTAACTTTAGCCTGATAGCACTTAAAGCATACATCTTGCCCTCCCTCCAAATTACCGTCCAAAGCCAACTTTACTCAACTCAAACTTATAATACTTGACGTTGGTTGTTGAGAAGGAAGGTCAGGTTGTTGATGTTTGTCTGCCATTCTCACTCATATGTGAACTCGCTGATGACGTATCCTATCTACGCGAACAGGGTGCAAAGCAGTATGCAAATACATACTGTGGCAGGGGGGTGTGGTTTAGCAAAGTCTGCAGTGGGAGAGAGAATCAGGAGACGAACAATGAGTGAGTGGTTTGAGCGGAAATGGTCACCTCTCGCCGTCCCAACTCACTGATCTAACGAAATTACAGGCAGAATTTGCCGATGTGTTCTATCCCCTACCAGGCCATATGAACCTGATTTAGCATCATATCGAGACGGAGCCCGGCGTGGTAGTTCTCAGCTGGCCATATCGCTTACCTAAGCAAAAGAAAAAGGTAGTTCACGCTGAATTAGGTGCAATGCTTGAAATGGGAGTAATAGAAGAATCCAATAGTAACTGGACGAGCCTGCTCAGTCCGGTTCTGTGTGGATTACCGCAAGGTGAATGCTGTGTCGAAATTCGACGCATATCCAATGCCACAGGTTGACGAGTTGCTTGATCGGCTAGGCACGGCTTGTTTTTATTCGACATTGGACTTAACAAAGGGATATTGGCAGATCCCATTGTCTCCATTATCCAAAGGAAAGACAGCTTTCACAACGCCGTTTGGAGTACACCAGTTTGTTACCCTTCCATTTAGGTTATTCGGGGCACCGGCTACCTTTCAGCGTCTCATGGATAAGATTCTGCGGCCCCAGAGGTCTGTCCTGGGGGCTGTCCTGAAATCGCTGAGGGGGGCTGGACTCAAGGACAACTCAAAGAAGTGTGTGATTGGGCGAGTGGAAATAAGGTATCTGGGCTTCCACTTGGGGCATGGACAGGTACGTCCCCAAATTGACAAGACAGCCACTGTTGTGACCTGCCCACGTCCCAAGACCAAAAAGGAGGTAAGGCAGTTCTTGGGGCTGGTGGGATATTATAGATGGTTTGTTCCTAATTATTCGGACCTCACCAGCCCCTTGACTGACCTTACTAAAAAGGATGTGCCCAATATGGTCCACTGGACGGAGCCATGTCAGCAAGTCTTTACCCTGATTTTTCTCTCCCTTTTCTGTTGCAGACGGACACGTCGGACAGGGGGCTGGGTGCAGTCCTGTCGCAGGAGATAGAGGGGGAGGAGCGGCCGGTGCTGAACGAAGAGAGAGGCTAAGTACAGCACCATAGAGAAAGAGTGTCTTGCCATCAGATGGGCCATCCTCACCCTCCGCTATTATCTCCTGGGACGGGAATTCACCCTCTGTTCGGACCATGCTCCACTGCAGTGGCTCCAATGCATGAAAGATAACAACGCGCTGATCACTTGTTGGTATGCATTTGTATCGGACAAATAGTGTTTTGTTTCATTTTTTCTTCAAGAAATTCAAAACGGTCTTTAATGGGGCATGACAGATCGCTTTATAAACGCCTTGAAGCTGCTTCTGTGACGGTTCAGAAACCGAAAAATCCAAATCCAAATCTAATTGAACATTGTCATTAGTGGCAATTAAATTCTTGATATCAATAATTAAATTGTTGATATCAAGAATAGACGTCTGTACTAGAAACTAGTGATTACTAATATCAAAAATAATGGTTTTTACTAGTAAGAATTTTATTTCTGATATGTGAAATTGGAATTTCAACTAGTAAGAATTAATTCTTGATATCAACAATTAAATTGGAATGGCAGTCTATGTTGACATTTAACTAGTGATAATACAATTACAGATATAAAGAATTATAGTTTTTACTATGTAATTCCTGATATCAAGAATTAGCATTTTAATTTGTGAAAATTGAATTGTTGATATCGAGAAATAACATTGGTACTAGTAGAAATCCAATTCCTGATATCAAGAATTAACATTTTAACTAGTGGAAATTGAATTGCTGATATCAAGTATTCGTATCCTGCAAATTAATAAAAGTCAATACGGCTTGCCTATTGCAATTCCCAGTATATAACTGTTATAAAATCATATATATATAATGTGTAATATGTTGTATAATCATATGAATATTTTTAATGTATTATAATATTTATTTATTAGAGGTTATAGGTTTTAAGAGTGTGATGATTTAAAACACACAATGAAGTTGTTGCATCCACTTAAGTAACAATTAATTACATTTCTCAGTTATAATGTATTATAAGTCATTATTATATCTTGCCATGTTAGTTATGTTACTTTACATAAATCAGACAAAATTCACTTGGTCCACTAAAATAAAAAATGACTATAAGTAAGTTTGTGAGTATGTAAATATTCTACCAACACTTATCTGAAGTTAAGCCTAATAATATTCTAACGGGAGTTAGTTGCTATGTAGTTGTAAAGTTGCTTATAGTCAACACAATATAAGATAGAGATCCTGAAATCTGGACCAAGAAATCCACTTTCCTGCAGAGTTTAGTTCTAACCGTAATCAAACACATTTGAGCATGCTAATCAATGCCAGTTAATGTCTTTGGAATCATTAACACAGACAGGTGACTTTGATCAGGGTTGGAACTAAACTCTGCAGTGCATTGGACCTCCAGGAAAAGATTTGAGGGAGGAAGGGGGCTATAAGAGGACCTGGAGGACATCTTACAACGCCTCGCTGAAGTGAGCATCCGCCAGCAGCAAATAGTGGAACACCTCGCCACTTGCCAGGGCAGGACGGAGGTTGAACTCGCTGCCTTCCGGCCGCCGCAGCCCAGCGCATTCCGTTACCTGAGCCTCGGGCACAAGCCACCGTGCGCTGGCACCCCTCCTCACCGGTGAAGCGCAGAGGGCTTACTTCTTGCTCCCCTTGACGACTGCCGACAATTATGCCGAAGTTAAGCGAGAGATCCTGGCGAAGCTGGGCCTCTCCCCTGTGTGCCCAGCAGTTCCACGAATGGGAGTACAAGCCCCAGGTGCCAGCCCGTGCCCAGGCGGCCGAACTCAGCCTCATCGCCCAGCACTGCTTGTTGGAAGGAGACCCCACCCCAACACAGGTAGCGGAACGAGTGGTGGTTGATCGCCTCCTGCGCGCACTACTTCGCGCCCACTGACAGGCCATTGGCATGAGGAACCCAAGTAACGTCCGGGAACTAGTGGAGACAATAGAGCTAGCAGATGCTGTCCATCACAGTGGGGCAGGGGACCGGCTGCCACCATTCTCCCAGAGGGTGGTCCAGGAGCGACGCCCGCTCGAAGGCACCGCGCGACCAGTCAGCAGGCCAACGGTTCCCCCACTGCGAGATGAGCCCATGCCAAGTGCAGATCCACCATCGCCATCGTCCACCAGCAATCAGAGGTGAAGGTGGATGGAAGACGGTTCCGGGCCCTGTTGGACTCAGGCAGTGCGGTCACCCTCATCCAGTCGCGGCTGTACGCCCCTCGAAGCGGCCGGAGAAAGTTCCTACCGATTACCTGTGTGCACGGAGACACTCGCCAAGTACCGGCCTGTGAGATGGTCATTTCGTCCCCCCAAGGCACCTGGCCGGTGGAGGTAGGCCTGGTGGAGGACCTGCCGGTGGCCGTACTGCTTGGAAGGGATTGGCCCGGCTTCGAGAAGCTGCTTTCCGCCTCTACTCAGCCTGCCAGCCTCAAGGGGAACCGTCGAAGACCGAGATGGCCGCCTGGACCTCCTGTTGGAGTCAAGTGCGAGTCGTAGATGGAGAAGACGTCCTCCCTCGGCCCCACCCTCTCCCAAATTTTGTTTTAGAGAATGGCCTGCTGTATTGTGTTGCCCAGCGGAGGAGGGAGGAGAAAAAGTTAATAGTCGTGCCTCGAGCCAAGACCAAGATCATCCTAGAATTGGCACCTTCCCACCCCAAGGCAGGACACCTCGCCGCAGCCAACACCGCTCAACGCATCCGCGACCGCTTCCACTGGCCGGGCCTGGAGGCCGAAGTAAAGAGGTTCTGCCAAGCCTGCCCGACCTGTCAGGCCACTGACAAGTAGCTGCCCTGAGCCTCACTGAGCCCGTGGTTGTGAATGTCAACCCCCACCTCTCGGCTGCCCAGAAGACGGAGCTGCAGCACCTGGTCAGTCAGTTCCAGGATGTGTTCTCCTCTCAGCCTGGGTAGACCAACGTGCTTCAGCACCACATCCAGACGCCCCCAGGAGTCGTCATTAGGCAACGGCCCTACCGAGTCCCGGATGCTCGTCGGCAGGCTATTGAGGAAGAGGTCCAACAAATGCTAAAGTTGGGGGTAATAGAACCATGCCGGAGTCCATGGTCCAGCCCCATTGTGATGGTCCCAAAGCCGGATGGCACCCTCCGCTTTTGTAACGACTTCCGCCGCCTGAACGAAGTCTCCGAATTTGACGGGTACCCCATGCCTCGGGTTGATGAACTGCTGGACCGCCTAGGAAGGGCCCAGTACATCAGTCTCCTGGACCTCACCAAGGGCTATTGGCAGGTACCGCTCTCCGAAGCCGCCAAGCCGAAGACCGCCTTCTCCACCCCCAGTGGCCATTGGCAGTACTGGACCCTTCCTTTCAGCCTACACGGGGCCCCCGCAACGTTCCAGTGGATGATGGACATCCTCCTGCGGCCCCACCAGGCCTACGTGGCCGCCTACTTAGATGACGTCGTGGTCCACTCCGAGGCATGGGACGAACATCTGGATCATCTGCGGAGGGTGCTCTCGGAGCTCCGGCGGGCTGGACTTACCGCCAACCCCCGAAAATGCCACCTAGCCCTCTCGGAGGCCAAGTCCCTAGGCTTCCAAGTCGGCCGAAGACTCATCCGGCCGCAAGACAAGAAAGTCGAGGCCATCCACACTACCCCAAGACCCCAGACAAAGACCCAGGTACGAGCCTTCTTGGGGTTGGCGGGTTATTACCTTTGTTTTTTCCCCAACTTCTCCTCTTTAGCCGCCCCCCTGACAGACCTGACCAGGAAGGGGCAGCCGGAGAAAGTATGTTGGACCCCGTCTGCGGAAAAGGCCTTCACCCAGGTTAAAGCGGCGCTCACGTCCTCACCCGTACTCCGCGCCCCGGACTTTAGCTGCCCCTTCCTGCTGAAAACGGATGCCTCTGACACAGGACTGGGAGCGGTCCTCTCCCAAATTCAAGAAGGTGAGGAGCACCCGATCATTTACATCAGCAGGAAGCTGTCCCCAGCCGAGAGGAAGGACGTCGCCGTGGAGAGGGAAGCCCTGGCCATCAGGTGGGCAGTCCTGGAGCTCCGGTACTATCTCCTGGGCCACAAGTTCACCCTGGTAACCGACCACACGCCCCTACAATGGATGGCCCGCGCCAAGGACACCAACGCCAGGGTGACTCACTGGTTCCTAGCGCTCCAGGACTTCCACTTTGAAGTTCGCCATCGAGCCGGGGCTGCCAACGCGAACGCCGATGGCCTCTCCCGGATCTGGACAGCTTATGTTGGTCTGTCAGGGGTCATTCCCCACCCACCCCTAACTTCACCCCTACTCTCTACATATGTTCACAGGACCAGAATGACGCTTAGGGGGGGGATGTGACGAGCGCTCCCAGAGGAATCAGCGTTGCCCTGGCAACCGACAGAAAGCACCTGCACCTACTCGTCACCGGCTGATCGGTCACAGCTGCTCCCCATCTGCCTACACACTCTTAAGCAGCACACGCTGCACTCAAACAACGGTCTCGAACCGAATGCAACGCTGGTCTAACCCCTGTCTCATTTCTTCGCAGAAAGCAGCGAGTGTCCGACAGCCCACCTACTTTGGAATACGTCAGGACACCCACTTTCACCTTAACTGGCACTGAAGAGCACAGAGAACACACGGGAAGCACCGGCCACCAGAAAGCGGAGCAGCACACTTCACCAGGCACCCCACACTTTTCAATAAATCCACTCTCCGGGGCATTTGATTTCACACTCCTCTTGTCGAGTGACTCTTCACCCCGTGACAATATTAAGAATTAACATTGTTATTAGTGGAAATGTAATTGCTGATATCAAAAATAGCAATTATCACTAGTAGAAATCTAATTCTAATTTAACCTAAATAGAGAATAATAGAGAGAATCTCAATTAGCCCTTATTTTCCATTTCTGAAGTTAATTGGCAACTCTAATGATGATTTAATTATGAATTGACTCTCCTGACAGCGGCTCCTCCCTCAAAAAAACAAAAACAAAAACCTGGATATTTTCATTTCATTTATTTATTTATTTTACAGGTACAGGCTAATTTTCATCTGTTGTTCCTGGCCAGTTATTATAAAGGCATATGTGAGTGAATAATAGATTTATGTGCTTGGTTTTTGAAATGGAAAACGAATACAGCTCATTAAAACTTATATGATAAACAAGTCATTTCATAGAAAAAAATTAAGCAACTATAACCTTTCTTTATACTAGATTCAACTTGAATTTCAATATTATTAAACTGACTTTGAAATCTCACAGAATTTTTAAATAACCTAAATGAACTTCTATCTTATATAGTATCCGAAGAACTCGATTGCACATAAAACGTACAAATGTAATTAGATTTTTTTTTATGAACAATTCCTGTATAAAATGGGGCAGCAACCTTTATATCAAACATTTTTTAATCGTCCACAGCTGAGCAACGTGGGAGGCATGTGCATTCACAAAGTAATTTTCAGATGCAATGAAAAAAAATGGATAAAAACTTGTAAATAGTTAACAACATAGCCTAGATTAGGCCGAGACTCTGTTCCTAAGTATATAATGTAAATTTTTTAACTCACAGCAACAAATTTCCAGCAAAAATGCAGCAAACTAAAATAGGCGATTAATTGGTTAAATTAATCACCTGTTTTCATTTGCTGCATGTTTTTTAAAAACACGTAAAAAAATAGATCGCATTTTATTACATTCAGAAATAATAACGGCATGCTTAATAATGTTATAATGTACAGTAGGTTGACAGCCTTTTTGGGCACTGCCGCCGTGCTTACTATTAATTGAATTCAGTTGCGTGTTAAAATTATTTGCTTAACTATCGCCAGGTGGCGCAAAGGGACGAATTTTGAACTGACTGTAATAATAAAATGAGGATTTTTAAACGAAGATGAAAGGACAAGTAAAACATCAATAGCATTATATTATAACATTTTAACATCTTAAAAACCATTATAAAATTTAATTAATAAAAGTAAGAGTTAATTTAAAAATGAGGAATAGTTTTAGGCTGCAGTAAAAATGTAAAAGAAAGACCTTTACACAAAGCCTCAAATAATAACGGCATGCTTAATAATGTTATAATGTACAGTAGGTTGACAGCCTTTTTGGGCACTGCCGCCGTGCTTACTATTAATTGAATTCAGTTGCGTGTTAAAATTATTTGCTTAACTATCGCCAGGTGGCGCAAAGGGACGAATTTTGAACTGACTGTAATAATAAAATGAGGATTTTTAAACGAAGATGAAAGGACAAGTAAAACATCAATAGCATTATATTATAACATTTTAACATCTTAAAAACCATTATAAAATTTAATTAATAAAAGTAAGAGTTAATTTAAAAATGAGGAATAGTTTTAGGCTGCAGTAAAAACCTTTAAAAGACCTTTACACAAAGCCTCACTGCATGCTATTGTCATTAAACAGTTATTACTAGGTGCATATATATATATATATATATATATATAGGAACACACGCACAAGGATTAAAAATATATATATTTTTATTCTGGTTTGCTCTTAGTTCCATATGCGGAACGAAATGAGAACGGTCCAGCATTAGCTTTAATAGCAAAACATTCTGGTACATCTGGTATTATTAACTGGTATTGTTCTTGATTTTTCAAACTGTCCCCAATTATGCCTTAACCGTGTAAGCAAAAATTGAGTATGGTATATTTCAGCTGTTTTATGTGTTGGTGCCTCACGTGCACATATTCATTGTAAACAGCGCAGTTCAGCATGAGCAGCGGTCTACTGTGGCATATTTTTGCTCATTTTAATATTTTTCCATCGATACTGAAACACACATGAACCCCAAAGCCTATTTTACCTAATAAATAATAGTTTAGCTGCAAATACGCAACATCATGAATATGGAAACATTTTGATGTGTTCAGAATGAGAGAGGTAAACCCAACAGGTAAGCTATACTGTATATCAATTTATTTTATTTACTTATTTATTTCGTGTTTATCCCATTTTTTTCATGCTTATGAACATTTATGAATAAAAAAATCCTCCTACCCCCTAAAAATTCTCTTCACATTCACTTGTGCGCTCTTGCGCAATACCTTCCTCTGGAGTTGCTCAATTTTGGACAACGTAAAAGTGTTTGATATAAATGTTGCTGTGCCATTTTATACATGAATTGTTCATGTATAAAAAAAATATTCTGTTAGTTTCATTTTAACATGCAATCAAGGTCTTCTGTTATTTAGGCTATATTTAACATTCACTGTGGCATTTTCACCCGTTTAAACTTAAAATTCCATGAGATTTTAAATTCCGTTTAATAGTATTAAAAATTCAGATTTAAACTAGTATAAAAACGCATTTAATTGCTTAAATTATTTCTATAAGTTTAAGTTGCCAACCTTAAAAATTAGTTGTCATGACTTTTTCATTGTATTTTTTACAGTCTGATAACGAGCTGTATTCGATTTCCTTTTTTTATTATTATTTATTATTATTATTTTTGTTTTAGTTTATTGAAAATAAATTGGCTAAAATAGAAGCAGACACGTTTAAATTTAAACAACCACAAAAACATGACTAGGTCTTGAGGGAAATATAGTTTTTTATTTATTTATTTTTTTATAGAAATCGCCAGATAAAATACAACTACTAAAATATAATATTAACAGATTTTTAAATGTATTTAAAAGAAATGTATTTTAAAAGAAAGTGTCTTCAAAAGTGCAGACATCGGTGGGCAACAGAGTTCCTTGGGGAGCGTAGGAATTCGTTGACCCGGTCCTTTACCCGCTTGCTGTCAGTGCTGGACATATGGGGAAACCTCTGGGAGACAGTGCTTGTAACATACTGTCTTATGTTCATGGGCAATGCAAATTTACCTCTCAAACCATCCCAGTTAGTTGTGGTTGCCCATTCTGCATATCGCTGTTCTGGCACAACAGCGCGGAACAACAAGCAACCATACCGATCTGGACGTCCCCGACTCTGCATCATCAGTATGTCAGTATGCTCTAGAGTGGGAGGGCAGAACTGGAAATCTGGATGACAACTTCCAGGTTGAGCACGATTCAGATCCACAGAAGCGATGGAGTAAATGGCTTGTTGTAAATGGAACACAATCGGGGGTTGTTTTTTTTAACATTTCTATTTCTTTGTCTTTCCGGGACATATTATGGCAGTAAATATTCTGTACAGTTATTGTTCTACGTTCTACCAATACGGTGCCATAATGTTAAATATCTTGGTCAATTATTTAGAGCTGGTTTACAGCTTAACCACAGTTTACAACATCATCAGTTATTAAAAAGATCTGAATCAACAGATATGCTGATATAAATAAATAGGCCCAAATAAATAGCATAAATCAAGACTGTGTTTGTACGGTTCATTTGAACTATTATTTAATAATTTGTTATGATGTTATACAGGATCTTAAACTTCCAATGTTAAACATGTTCTCATCATTATGCTCTTAACTGCAGGCAAAATACAAATACAAAATATTCATATGCATTCATTGTGGAGGGGCAGATTAAGCGCAACTATAGCAGAATTTTTTTTATCTTAATAGCCTAGCACTTGTTGAATAACAAAATGGTTTTTTTTTCGTAATTGTATAGCTTATGGCATGAGATCAGATTGTTACATACAATAGCTACTGTATAATTGCACGATATAGTTGAAACATTAACACAACCATATCAACTATATCGTGAAATTATAACTATTTTGTGGTGTGACATCATTAGGATTAGTTTAATGGTAGTACATCGCTTACAAAGGGTTCATGTTAACTACTGTATGATTATCAGATGATTTTAATGTGTTAATGCAGGTTGATAATCATACAGTAGTTAACATGAACCCTTTGTAAGCGATGTACTACCATTAAACTAATCCTAATGATGTCACACCAATGATGTAACATACTGTACTAGAACTGAGCTGTAGCCTATTAATTAATCGCAGAACGTTCTCTATTCAGTAGACTAAGGATCTCCAACTCTTGGAAAGCAGACTTTCGGCAAGACATTTAGCCATGACGAAGATTTCTTTCAAAATGAGCGACAAAATCAGGTCTTTGTGGGGAGCAGGGCACTTTCTTTCTGACATCAGGGCTTTCCTGTTGCAGTCAGGTGTGCATGTCATATACAGGACGATGAGTGGTCGGCAAAAAACATTCAGGACCAACTTCAGTCCAGACTGCAATTACAAGTATCAACCCGCACAATCAGGAGATCTCGGAATGGACATACGGTAAAGCCAGGTAACTTTTCCATATGCAATTCTAGATATGCTACTGTATATTAATTTGAACATTGTTTCTTATTATCTTAATTTGTATAATAGGACGGATCCTATGATTCGTGACAACAACAAGGCCGTGCGTCTTAGTCAAGTTCAGCAGTGGTTATCTGTCCAAGAGACATTTGACAACGTGATCTTTTCTGAAGAAACTACCGTGGCTTTGGAGCGCTTTGCTCTGATGTGCTACATGAAAAGGGGTCATCGGGTTGTGAAACAAAAAGCTAAGCATCCTGTAAAGCTTCACGTTTGGGGAGCCATATCCCGTCAGGGACCGGGACCGATAGTTGTGTTTGATTCATCAGAGGCTGAGTTTGTAAACTTATAATTTAATCTTTGTACGTTTTCAGGAATTATGGACAAGCATTTTTATCAAGATAACATCATAAAATCTAATTTGGCGTCGTACATAAGACAACACTTTAAAGAACCTCATTGCTTATTTACGAATTGTGTTGTGATCTTTTCTTATTTTAATGACTGAAAGTTGAATAAGCACTATATATATATATATATATATATATATATATATATATATATATATACATATATGTATATATATATAAAATTTATAATTTATTTTTATTATTTTTTATTTTTTATTTTTTACAGACAATGACCCGAAACAATTTTGTACATGTATTGTAAACTTGCTATTATTTAATAAACTTTAGACTTACAATAATCTGCTGTCACTTATTTCTAAGCATTTCTCAAGATATCATGTATATGAGACACCGCAATCTAAAATAAATTAATTATCAGGAAATATTCAAGTGATCAATAGGGTGTCTCACTGTCATTAATGTGCATTAATAATTTTCGCACAAACACTTCAATATGAATATTAATACACATTTTGCAAATGCATTACAAATTAAATTATATTAATTATGCAATTATACAAACAAGTAATGAAGATAAAACAAATGAGAATAAATTCTGCACATCGCACTCAGCATCACACGAACCACACACATTTTACACACCTGCATTTAAATGTGGCTGCAATTTATTATTATTGTTATTTTTTAACTTTAATTAAAGCAAGTAGGGCTGGGCAATAAATCTATTTTATTGTTTAAGTAGAATGTGGCATTTACATCGGTTTGTTTGAAGGAAAATCGGTTTTCTTTTTAACATCCACTGATGCACCACTCAGGGCTCCCATTGTTCTGAGTGGCTCAACTCGTGCATCTGACAGAGACGTGAAATGAAATTTCAAACATACTGAACTAACTTTATCCGCAGAGAGAAGGCTGAGTGTGTTTAAGTAAGCGTGCAGCGGAGTGAATATTAAATGCTCTGAGCACAGAGGAGGAGTAGCTGCTGCTTCACTCTGCTCACAGACTCTGCTGCGGAGTGAGAGAGATGATTCACCCGACGAAATGAAGACCAAGGCAGCACAAGCACTACATATCCGTCAAAAAGCAACCTGCAGCAATGCTCGTTGCTCGGATCACAATCCTTACTTTTGTAGGTCGCATGGCATAAATAATAGATGATATGACCACCATAAGACCAGTTTAATCTGTAATCTATAAATTTGACTGCCCTAAAAGCACGTTAAAAAGTCTACCTTTAAAATCAATTAAGTTGTAAGTTAATGAAGCTATTTTTTACGTCATGTGCATTTTGTTGATTATAATGAGAGAACTTGAGTTTAATCATGATGACGTTTTATTTATCAGTCCATTCTTTAGAGTTTCAATTAGTTAAAGGGGGGGTGAAATGCTATTTCATGCATACTGAGTTTTTTAACACTGTTAAAGAGTTGGATTCCCATGCTAAACATGGACAAAGTTTCAAAAATTAAGCTGTACGTTTGAAGGAGTATTTCTGGTCCCACTTTATATTAGGTGGCCTTAACTACTATGTACTTACATAAAAAATAAGTACAATGTACTTATTGTGTTCATATTGTATTGTAAATCACTCTTGCTGCTATTGAGGTGGGATAGGGGTAAGGTTAGGGTAGAGGGTTGGAGGTATGGGTAAGTTTAAGGGTGGGTTAAGGTGTAAAGTATGGGTCAACAGTGTAATTATAAATTTAATTACAGAAATTAAATACAGATGTAATTATATGTAGTTTTTTTTAATATAAGTACAATGTAAAAACATGTATGTACACAATAAGTACACTGTACTAAATTATTAATTAAAATGTAAGTACATAGTAGTTAAGGCCACTTAATATAAAGTAGGTCCGTATTTCTGTTCCAAAAATACTACTTCCGGTTTGTCACAAGTTTCTTAAAGTTTTTTTCGAGTATGGGTCTGTGTGACGTTAGATGGAGCGGAATTTCCTTATATGGGTCCTAAGGGCACTTCTCCCGGAAGAGCGCACGCTCCCGTAGAGCAGAGCAGAGACATTCACTGATCAGAGCAAGACCGAAATGTCACAAAAGAAGTGTGTTTTTGGTTGCCAGGGCAAGACAACCCTGCACAGATTACAAAAAAAAAAAAAACAGCATTAAGGGACCAGTGGATGGAGTTTATTTTTACAGAGCATCAACGGAGTTGTGAAAGTGTTTTTGTTTGTTCCCTGCATTTTGAAGATGCTTGTTTTACAAACAAGGCCCAGTTTGACGCCCTGAAGACGACATAAAGTGGAACTTAGTCATTTTCCAACACCGCTAAGCAAATATATACAGGTTCAATACATACTACATAGAGACGTCCTGCTGTAGTCGTTGCTGCTGCTGCTCTTGTTCAATTTCAGCCTCTGGATCTGATTCTGGATCATAAATATACGGCTGAATCTGACTGTTAGCCATGGTTTGTTTTGGATGATGTTTTTTTCCTCATGGTAATGTCACAGCTTCCAGCTCTCAACGCAAAAGCTTACTCGCGCTCGTGATTCTTTAGCTCCGCCCACACGTCACGCCTCCAGCCGCTCATGTTTTTCCGGGAAAAAACGGTACAGACTATCTTTCTCTTATAAATATTATAAAACTAAAGACTTTTTGGAGATATGTAGGATGCAGTACTACTCTATAGGCACTCAAGATTAACAGAAGATTGAGTGAAAACAAGCATTTCACCCCCTCTTTAAATTGTGTAGGTTTATTTTATTCATTTTTTGTTTTAGTCTAATTAGGCCTAAATAATGGGAACTAAATTGTACGTGCTTCACTTTTACTAAAATAAAGGAAATAATTAATAAAACATGCAAGAATGTCTATATCAGTGTACATACAAAAAATAAAAATTCCCAAGAAGTTATCTGTCAAAATAAAGGACAGGTAACGAATAACAAAAAATCAATGTTGTTTTATTAAATGAATTTTAAAATGTAATGTAAATAATATATATTATAAATAATACTGCACACCTTTCAAATGGGTCAAATCTAAAAATATGATTTAATACTATGTTGCTTAGAAAAAAAATTAAGCACAGGCTCAGGCACAGTCTTGACATTTATCCTGCTTGAATTCGTTCTAAGAAATACACATAACTTCATAAGTACCAAACTCTCGTCTGTGAATATTAAATATATTAAATATTTTAACTACAGTGTTTTTCTTTCATTTTCCCTGATTGAAGCGATCAAATCTAACACATCAGTGAAGCAAAACTGACGTCTATTAGCGAAAATGTGCTTTGATGCGCTTGTTTGTGGTTGAAGCGCCACTCAGCGGTCAAATGCTGCAAATGGACTTTATACCGCCGCCGCAGCGGTACGTGTGGCGGTAAAAGAGGCGTTTTGGATGTCTACTTAGTGTAAAAATATATAATTCTAATGGGATAAATATAATTGCAGTATATAATAATATAGGCTTAGCTATAAACAAACAAACAACACAAAAATTATATTAATTTAAAGCGAAACATAAGGTAATGTTGGGTTCTCTCATTTGGGACAAATCCAAGCGTTTTCATATTCGTGATGTTGCCCATTTGAAGCTGAACTATTATTAATTAGCTAAAATCGGCTTTGTATTTCAAGCATGTTTAAATATCGACGTAAAAAACCATAATAACAAAAAAAAAATGCCAGTGGACCGATGATCACGCCGAATGGCACGGTGAACGGCTGCTGTTTCCAATGAATATGTGCATGTGAGGCACCAGCGCGATCAAACAGCTGAAACAGAAAATACTAAATTTTTAGTCAACAGTAAAGGTGTAATTCGAAAATGCAAAGTGTTAGCAGTTTAAAAAATCAAGAATAATAACAGAGTTAATAAGAATTATTTCTAAATGCTGGACCGTTCTGATTTCGCTCTGCATATGGAACATGAAGATTTTTTAATTTATTTTTTTAACCAAGAATGAACCGAAATGAATACATTTAGCTTTTAATCTTTATATCTATATAAATCTATATATATATATATATATATATATATATATATATATATATATATATATATATATATATATTTATATTTATATAGGCCTATTACAGTGGCATGCGAAAGTTTGGGATCCCCTTGCAGAATCTGTGAAAATGTGAATAATTTGAACAAAATTAGAGAGATCATACTAAATGCATGTTATTTTTTATTTAGTACTGTCCTGGGTAAGAGATTGTACATAAAAGATGTTTACATTTAGTCCACAACACAAAAAATTGCAGAAATTATTAAAATATCCCCATTCAAAAGTTTGGGAACCCTTGGTTCTTAATACTGTGTGTGGTTACCTGGATGATCCACGACTGTCTTTCTGTTTTGTGATGGTTGTGCATGAGTCCCTTGTTTGTTCTCACACCGAGGACAATTTAAGCACTCAAACACAACTATCAAAAAAGATTCAAACATTCACTGATGCTCCAGAAGGAGGGGGGGTTCCCAAACTTTCGCATGCCACTGTATGTAATGACTGTTTAATAACAATAGCATGCAGTAAGTGCCTTTGTGTAAAGGTCTTTCTTTTAACTTAAGCACAAACATCAGGGCCTGTCACATCTTCAAGGCCTGCAAAATGCCTCAGCATGAACTCATGAGGGTTAAATTCATAACTCATCTGAGCATTTCTGCTCAACAATGTAGCAAATCTTTCTTGAATCAAACTGCCAACACGCTTTTGAGTCAGTCACAGCGGTTGTCAAGCTGTCAACACACTGAATCTGTCCTACTGAAATGATGCAGGAACAAAGAGGAATATTATCCCGTGAGCTTAGGATTACACTCATGAAGTGAAAATAAAGCTATTGTAATAATCAAATTTTTAAAGAAATGGAACATGTTTTTTTATTGACACAAAACAGTTAATTGCAACTATACAAAGAAGTCACTTAAAGAAATGTCTGTATTCATGTTTTTGATTAGGTATTGTCTGCCTTGTGTCCTGATACATTCATACTACAAAATAGATAAGGATATGCAATTAGGGGGCTAATGCGCAAATGGCAATTTCATTGGCTGGCGCTCATCTATTACCATCCCTGTTTTGATTTCAGCAAATCAGCTTGACCGAACACAGACAACGTGATTAATATTCTTGAATCCAGCAGTTCATCAATCCATAGTGCATTGTATATTTTTAGTATGGTAGTAGAATTGGAAGTAGTATTATCTTTTAATAATAATTAATATGATATGTTATTTTGTTTTTACGGAAACCCTGAAGGACCAACAATATCTTAAGCATCACCACCAGTCTTAAGTTGATGACAAAATGACAAATATGCATTCATACATGGTTACCAAGTTTTAGTTCTAATCACTAAAGTTCTATCATTAAATTGTGCTTAATTATCATAATATAATGCTTGACTGACTGATTAAGAAGCTAATATTTAAGAAGCTGTGCCATTTTAAAAAGATAAGCTGATTGGAATCATATATGTGTGTGTGTGTGTGTGTGTGTGTGTGTGTGTGTGTGTTTGTAAATTAGTATATCAGTCTGGTGAGTAAACTGAAAAATTTACTAGCCAATGGTGATTATGTTGCCAAGGTGTGCATAGAGGGTTGAAATATACTAGCTATAGTTATTATAACATCTATTCATCCACATATTTGAACATAGTGATTGAGTGAATGTCAAACCTCAGTATGTTCAGTCGACAGTGTGAACTCTTCAGTCCATTAGAAAGCAGCTTCACTCCTGAATCCTGCAGATGATTGCTACTCAGGTCCAGCTCCGTCAGATGACAGTTTGATGATTTTAGAGCAGAAGACACAGTTTCACAGCATGTTTCATCAAAACCACAGCCGTCAAATCTGCCAAAACAGAATGCTTTTATTTTCTGATGTTCAGTGTTTCTGCAGTAATTTATTATACCCTTCATAATCCAAACAGGAACATATTACACATATTATTTTGACATTTAATCGATAAGTGATAAAGAACAAAACATTTAATTAAACAGCAGTCAGTGAAATTACTCACAGTGCTTTTCTGCAGCATCTCACAGCTGGAATAAGTCTCTTGTAGTCTGCTTGTTTTGACGTGAACCTCTTTGGACTGAACTCATCCAGCACCTTCTCTGACATCAGCAGTATGTAGGTCAGCACTGAGCACATTGAAGATGAGAGGTCTCTTCCTGGATGTGCATCTGAACTGAGATAAGTCTGGATTTCCTCATATAATGAATTATCTTTCAGCTCAAGTAAGCAGTAAAATAGGTTGACTGAAGTTTCATCTGAGATGTTCTGTTTTTGTAATTCCTTAATGTGTTCAGTTGTTTGTCTGATGCTCACACTGGTGTCTTTAGTGTGTGTGATCAGGCCTTTGAGTAAGTTCTGACTGGATTCCAGTGAAATGCCCATCAGAAACCGCAGGAACAGGTCCAGGTGTCCTCTCTTACTCTGCATTGCTTTATCAGTGGCCCTCTTTGTTAAGTCATGAAATTTGACATTTCTAAAGAAGATCTGACACTTTTGTCTGGCTGTATTTTGTGAATCTTCAAAGAAAAACTGAAGCTCTCGCTTGTTCTTTTTCAGGTAGCAGATGAACACATGCAATGCAGCCAGGAACTCTTGAACACTCAGATGTACAAAGCAGAAGACCTTTGTCTTATAAAGTCCATCTTCCATCTTGAAAATCTCAGCAATCATTCCTGTGAACTCAGTGTCTTTACTCACATCAATACCACATGCTTTCAGATCCTTCTCATAGAACACAATGTTTTCCTTCTTTAGCTGTTCAAATGCTAACTTGGCTAACTTCAAAATCATTTCTCTATTTATTTTTAAATGGTCTGAATGTTCTCTTTCTTCTTGTTCATCATACTTCTGACTCTTAATGTTCATCTGTATCCGCAGGAAGTGAATGTACATTTCAGTGAGTGTTGTGTTTATGTTCTCTGTATTGCTTTTGATGAGAATATCCTGAAGTACTGTGGCTGTGATCCAGCAGAACACAGGAATGTGGCACATGATGTAGAGACTACGAGACGTCTTAATGTGTGAGATGATTCTGGAGGCCAGACTCTCATCTGTGATTCTCTTTCTGAAGTACTCCTCCTTCTGTTCATCAGTGAATCCTCGCACTTCTGTGAACAAACCCACATGTTCAGGAGGGATCTGATTGGCTGCTGCTGGTCGTGATGTCACCCAGACCAGAGCTGATGGAAGCAGCTTCCTTTTGACCAGACTTGTAAACAGCACATCTACAGATGCTCTTTCCTCAACAGTGTCAGGCGTGTCACTTTTAAAGTTTAATGGCAGTCGACTCTCATCAAGTCCATCAAATATAAATGCTAGCTTACATTCCTTATATAAATTTGATTTCTCTAGGATCTTCAGTTCAGGATAAAATTTCAGCAGAAACTCATGGAGACTGATCTCTTTATCTTTAATCACGTTGATCTCTCTGAATTGAAGCAGGAACACACAGTTTATATCTTGATTGGTGTTTCCTTCTGCCCAGTCCAGGATGAACTTGTGCACAAAGACAGTTTTTCCAATGCCAGCGACTCCCTTGGTCAGCACAATCTTCTCCTCATTTTTTTTTCTCAGTTCAGTAAATATATCATTGCATTTGATTGGTTTGTCCAGTGTTTTGTTGTTCCTGAAAACATCATCAATCTTCAGAATCTCATGTTCATGATTGACATCTTTCATCTCTCCCTCTGTGATGAACAGTTCTGTGTAAACAGTATTGAGATCTGTATCGTTTTCTTTGTTGCCCTCAAAAATATATTTTGCTTTCTTCATCATGTTGTTTTTGTGAGTTTTCAAGAAGTTTTGCAGTTCTATAGTGAAAAAAATCAATCAGATTGATAAAGCATTAAGCAAATTGGAGAAATATTTTTCTTTTCAGCATGATCATTATTATTAAAACTGATGCAGACAGACTAAAGTCATACTGCTAAAAACAGCACAGACCATCTCTAACAGCTTGGTTTCAATTTTAGAATTTCTGAAAGTTTCTTTTTTGATAAATGGTTTCCAACATCATCTAGCACATCAAACAGGATGTGAGACTGTATTTACAACATGCTTTGACCTACTTAAATAAACTTTGCATGTGTGATTTTAATCATGCCTTGATGACATTGAATCAATTTGGTGACAGTGCCACCTACTGGTCAACTTATATAAACAATTGTATCACAATATAAGATGTTCAATTAATTTTTAGACATTTGTGAACTGGATATCACTGGGGACATGCTGTAACACTTTATTTTAAGGACCAGCTCTCACTATTAACTAGTTGCTTATTAGCATGCTTATTAGCATATTGGCTGTTTATTATTACTCATAAAGCACATGTTAATATCTTATTCTGCATGACCACATTTTAGATCCTTTAATCCTACACTAGGGTTGTGCTGATAGACAGAGATATCGATGATAGCAGATGTCTTTGTCGATAGTGAAGACGATATTAGGGCTCATTCTCCTATTAATGTATTAAATTATTATAATTATAATTATTTTTATGTTTATTAGATGGCCTTTTATCATTCGGCTATCAAACTGCCCAGCTATTTCACTTCAGCACCACATTTCACACACACATACGCGTGCGCAAATGAGGATTAGAACCTATAGCTAGAGAAGAAGTCTCTATCCACAAACAGACATACATCGTCTGCAGATATTACTGATTAGGTATTTAATTGCACTTTAACAAGTAATCTGAACGGCCTATATGTATACTAACTTAGTATAATGCCACAGTTATGTTAGAAGTCTCATTGTTTCAGTGGCAGTGCATCAGACTCATCATGAGGAGCATGGCGCAGAGCGATGTATGACTGGTGCATCACTTCAATTCAACTTTATTCCAAATATAGGAACTTGTTTTGAATGCTTTATATTTAACATGTACATTTATGTCCAATATTAGTGTTAAACTGTTGGACTTTATATGAAATCTATTATTGATTTTCACTGTTGACTGATTTTGCAGAACATTTAGACTGATAACTTCCATGCACAGATGCGGCTAATTTGTAACATGACATGCGGTATGACAGTTGCGTCTGACTATATATGAACTAGCTGTTTTATATTTAACGTTAGTTTATCAGTTTGTTTGAAAGTATATATTTTTTTATTATTGGTGATTCCATAGGCTCTTGTGCACACTTGCTAAAACACCAAATAGTTATGGTATGACAAAAACAGAGTCGCTCTCTTGCTCCACCCATGCACAATAATATTATGTATCGTCGATCTCACAGGTTGACAATATGACGATTTGAATAATGAACATATCGCCCAACATTATCCAAAACCTTACCAAAACTTAACAATTACCTTACTAACTTAATAAGCAGCAAATTAGGAGTTTGTTCAGGGAAAACTTAGTTAATAATGAATGTGTTCCTTATTCTAAAGTGTTACTGGACACGCTGTTCTCAGGGGTTAGGGGAAAAAAAATCCTGAGTCTGAGCTTTTTTCCGGGGCGGGGCAGCACATGGAAAGCATGCAATGACTCTGACAACTTTAACATTTGAAAGGATACTAAGGATACTTTTCAGAAATCCCGGTAATTTTGTTCTGGCAATCATATAATTTTTATGGAGATGGCATGATTACTCTGAGCTGTTTACAAAGCTCTGCTGCTTTTTAATAAACGTTAGTTACTCTATATAAATATGCGCTAGATGGCCATCTTTGAGCATTGCGGCTTGCAGCTTGTCAAAGTTGGTGTGACTGGCCCTGTAATGCTTGCAGTTTATCTAGTTTGTATTTACAGACAGTGATTGATATTTACTCAAGATATCTTGTGAATTACCTCCAACAGGGACAGATGTCTTTATATTTCCCTCAGTCTGAGCTGTGAGAGAGAGAAACAGAGAATTAATCACTGGGAAACATTTATCACACATTAATCACATCAGCAAAGCAAAGAGGAAAAGAGGTTTAAGTCAAACCATCACACTTGTATATATTTACTCACATTATAGTCACGGTGAATGAAATGTTACCTTGCTTGTGTTCATTCTCCAGCTGATCAGCCAGATCATTCTGTTTCATCTTTCTCAGGATGTCCACCATGATCTTTACAGCTCCTTCTGGTCCAAAACATGCCACCATCTTTTCCACTGTGTCGAATATATCTGCCTTTTCCATTTCAGACTTTGATATACACTTATGATATGCATTCATTAAGCGCCAATGAAACTCCTTCAGTTCAGCTTCTACCAGCTCCTTCAGTGAGTCCACAAGCAGTTCTTTAACAGACGCCATTGTCCTTCACCAACTCACAGCTGCAGCGTAAAAAGGAAAAGATCTAAAGAACTTTCACTCTTAATGTGGACCTTAGTGCTCAAATGTTATTTGGATTATGAAGCTGTGAATGAAGATTCTGATATGAATCATCAGAAAGTTGTTTAAGCAAATCTAATTAGTAGCATATTGCCTTATTCTGCATAAGCATATTTTAAATCCCAAAATCCTCCCTCATACCTAAACTTGACAACTAGCTTACTATTAATAAGCAGCAAATTAGGAGTTTACTGAGGCAAAAGTCATAGTTAATAGTTAATGGTGAGAATTGTTCCCATTATTTATTTCCTTTATTACATGTCAAACTAGCCTTAAAGTTTAATCAGGATGCAAAGAAAGATATTTCACATTTAGTTTAGGCAGTTTTTTTTCCCTGTTACTTAATAATAATAATAAATTGTCATTTTAATCAGATAGTATAATTTCAAAGATTTATATCAAAAACAGAATTGTCTGACTTCAGCTTTGTGAAATCATGCTATGTAAATCATTCCAGCAAAAAACAAAAGCAGCAGACAGACTGAATGAAGATGCAGATTCACTCTCAGCTTGTAGGTGGCGCTCATGGAATGAAGCATTTCCTTGGTTACCGCTGTAAACAAAGCAGCACTGCGCTTATAAATACTATTTACTAATACTAGTTTAATAATATTGTTTTGGCAATGCCATCCAAAACTTTTCTAAAGACAGTCAGTCCCCTTCAGTGATACATGCAAATTTACATTTTCGTCCTAGAATTCGAGCATCTTGAACAGTGAGATTTAAACCATGAAAATGAGTTTTGTGTTTCAAATATTTCACATGGTTTTAACGTGATTGCAAATTGTTTTCCAGTAGAATCCAAAAATAACAGAAAAATAAGTACAACAAATACAGTACAAAGACTAGAGAATGTCATGTATTTTTGTACTTATTTTCTGTTATATTCGAGAGCTACTGGGACATTGATAAAGATCTACCAGTAGACTAAGATGGACGGGTTGGCAACCATTACTATAGAAGAACATAGCATGAAAGACAACAAGCCATTGGCTTAAAACACAGTCCTGTTCAATAATTAAATAGATTGACACATACGGCCTAATTGAGTTAAATGGAGATGAAAAGTCAATAATAGACTGCCATGACCTTGTTTTGGGGTCTCCAAATGTTGAGCTACTAAGTGCACCAGAGTTGTTACGGCATCTTCAACAGCCCTCTCTGCCCTATATGCAAACTGAAATGGATCTTATCTTAACTAAAACTCATCTCGATTCTCACGATTTTTTCAAGTGTTTTCATCACCAGAGAAGTGAGGACTACTGGTCAAAAATCATTTAACCTTTGGATTCCAGCATTTGCTACAGGAACCACTATAGCATGTTTCAGATTTGTGGGACAATTTGCATTAAAAGAGACATGTTAAAAAATCTGTGTAAATCTGGTCCAGGGCTTTTGTTTATCTTTATCCTTTCAAAACGCCTAGCCACTGCAGGAACAACAATATGAAACATTGTTGCTTTGCCAAAACATTATCATCATTCACATTAAATCTTTTCTTTACATGTTTTATTATTACACAGTCTGATATAAAACACAGAACAATACAGTAAAGAGAACATTGCATTTTTTCCCTTATCCCCATGTTTAACCCTACTGAATTAAGTGAATCCAGATCAAAACTAAAACATTACATAACCTCCCCCAACCCAGAAACCCCTCAGGTGGATTGACAAGAAACTGGATTATCTATAATAATACTATATGGAATAAATATAATAATTATGAAATGTATATAACAAAGTATGTATTCAAATAAGAGAAAAGAAAAAAACTAATAAAACAATTATACAAACAACACACAACCATGCTCTAATGTACAAAAATGTAAACATTTACACACTGAACAAACTCAATCAGAATGGAGTGAGGTCTAAGGGTCAAAGAAATTTAGAATTTGGGGTTCCAAATTTTGTAGAGTTTAGCAGTTTAGCCCTGAATAGTGTACTGCCCTTTTTTTTAAAGGACTGACATGAGATCTTTTAACCTAGAGGTAGTTGGGGGTGGAGTTGGACTCTTCCATTGTAGCAACATACATATTCTAGCAGTCAGGGAGGCAAATGTAATAAAATCTTTTGTTGTATCAAAAGAGTAGAAGAAAACACAGATACACCAAAGATAGCAACCATAGAACTTGGAGGGAGAAAATATGCAAAGCCCTTGAAAGAAAATCAAAAAAGGAAGCCCAGTATGAGGCCAATTCAGGACAACTTAAAAAATGCATGAACATGGTCAGCTGGAGAAGATGAGCATCTGATACAAAAGTCATCTGTTTCTGGGAACAACATTTGAAGGCTTTAGTAAAGTGGGTTCGGTGTAAAACTTTTAACTGAATCAGCATTAACCAGGCACAAGCAGAAGTAGAATTAAATAATTAATTCATTAACAAGAGCCTCGATCATAGCTCTTCAGAAAAGCTGAGCTTGAACTCTTTCTCCCACAATGACTTGAAACATAAGAGAGATGAAGATCTAGATCAGGGGTCAGCAACCTACGTGCCAACAGTGGCATGCAGAGAAATAATCGCTGGCACGCAAGCAATCCCATCAAACATTTGACGTCAGACTGAGACACTATTGGTACGTCCGTGGACATGCAAAACTGGTTCAATATCTGATCATCTGACTGAGACCCTATTGGTAAGTCCATGGAAGTGCAAAACTGGTTCAGTATCTGAACATCTGACTGAGACCCTATTGGTACATGCGTGGACGTGCAAAACTGGTTCGATATCTAAACGTCTAATGGGAACACCTTTTGTATGTCTGTGGATGTGCAAAACTAGTTCAATATCTGAACGTCTCTCTAGGGACCCTCATGGATGTCTGAGGATGTGCACTATAGTAGTAATTCTCATCCAGCACCCATATGCGTGCTCTCCTCACTGCTCTTCTCTCTGTACACCAATGTCTGCACATCTACTGACCTCTCGGTCAAGCTCTAAGTTGATAGATTATATCACACTCAGCCTCATTCTGGACTGTGACAAGTCTGCTTACCAACAGGAGCTCAAAAAGCTTTCTATCTGGTGCAGTCACAACAACCTGGAGTTGAACACACTCAAAACAGTGGAGAGTATTGTGAACTTCAGGAGAACCCTCCCTGCTTTCTTCCAACTCACCATCATGAACAGCACTGTGACTGCAGTGGAGTCATTCAGGTTCCTGTGAACCACCATCTCTCAGGACCTGAAGTGGTACATTCACATTGACTCCATTGTAAAAAAGGCCCAGCAGAGGCTATACTTTCTTCACCATCTGAGGAAGTTCAACCTGCCACAGGAGCTGCTGAAACAAGTCTACTCCGCCATCATTGAATCCATCCTCTGCACTTCTATAACTGTATGGTTCAGCTCAGCTACCAAATCTGACCTCAGAAGACTACAGAGGGTAGTCCGGACTGCTGAGCGAATCATTGGTACAACCCTCCCTTCTCTTCAAGTACTGTATTCATCCAGAGTGAGCAAAAGGGCAGGCAAAATCACTCCGGACCCCTCACATCCAGCACACTTCCTCTTTGAACTGTTGCAGTGTGGTTGACACTACAGAGCTCCGAGCTCCAGAACAACAAGACACAGGTTTCCTCAGGCAATCCATCTGTTAACTTTACAATAAATGTGTAATACACAACACTATTTATAGATTTATGTAACACACATTATTTACATTTCCTTGCATTTGTACTTAACATATCTGTACACAATTTCTTTGTATACAGTATATTGTAATTTTCTATTTACTTACTTTTATTATTTTTGTCTTGTCTTGCCACTTTCAAAAAGTGAAGTGACATTCAGCCAAGTATGGTGACCCATACTCAGAATTTGTGCTCTGCATTTAACCCATCCGAAATGCACACACACAGAGCAGTGAACACACACACACACTGTGAGCACACACCCGGAGCAGTGGGCAGCCATTTATGCTGCGGCGCCCGGGGAGCAGTTGGGGGTTCGATGCCTTGCTCAAGGGCACCTAAGTCGTGGTATTGAAGGTGGAGAGAGAGCTGTTCGTGCACTCCCCCACACACAATTCCGTCCGGCCCGAGACTAGAACTCACAACCCTTCAATTGGGAGTCCAACCCTCTAACCATTAGGCCACGACTTCCCTAAAAGATGGAGCGCTTCACGGATTTGCGTGTCATCCTTTCGCAGGGGCCATGCTAATCTTCTCTGTATCGATTCAATTTTAGTATATGTGCCGCCGTGGCACATATACTTTCATTCTGTTTTTGTAGTGTGGAGTGTTTAATATTCCGAAAATTGTGCAACCCAATTATGTAATTATTTATTGCACTAAAACCCAGATTTGGCATAAAGATTGCATAGCTGGCATTCATTCAGCATTGGAAGAAGGCATGAACCAAGGAGATGTGGTATGCTGCATGATGTAGGCCAAATGTTGTGAATACTATTTGGACCAAAATTTATACTTTGGGCCACATATATCCAGTAATTTCACAAAATTGCAAATAATTTAATTTTGGTGTTTAAATACGGTCACATTTAATGCAGGTTTCATCATTGCAGCATTAAATATGTTTGAAGGTCATGAGCAATTTTAGTCACTAAAATTTCATTCATTTTCACATGCATAGCATGCATAGCAGATTGTCATCACTCAATGGCTGGATGTCTAAGTGTTGCCTGCAGAATAACATAGGTTTCATAGACAAATGAACGAGCTTTTGGGGCAAACCTGACCTGTTGAAAAGAGGTGGTCTTCATCCCTCCTGGGTATGTGCTGCTCTTCTCTCTAGAAATATGGCACATAGTCTTAGAGTTTGTACTTGACTAACTGGGGCCCAGGTCAGGAAGCAGACAGACCTGTGACAGCAACATCTCTCTGCTAAACGAGCTGAACACCTTTCTTTGCTCGCTTTGAGCAACAAAACAGCACCACTGCACAGAAGACTCCACCTCCTCCCAGCGACCAGGTGATGACGCTGACCCCAGACAGCATGAGGAGATCCTTCAGCAGGAACAATGGACGCAAAGCTCCGGGTCCTGACAACATTCCTGGGTGTGTACTGAGAGACTGGGCAGCGGAACTTACTGATGTCTTCACAGACATTTTCAACATCTCACTAAGTCAGTGTGAGGAAATAACAGGAGGATCCAAGATGCAAGTAAACGCAGTTTATAATATATCTGGTCAGAGGTAAAGACACAGGTCGAGGACAAACACTCAGGTGGCAACCGAAGCAGGGATGAGATGGTGATCCAGTGGTGGTGGTGAAGTGATAAGCATGCTGAGGAAAACCCAGGAACCATGGAACATCCCCAGATGACACGAAGAACTGACGAAATCCAGACGAAGAACTTTGCAGACGAAGCACGAGAACAGGACACACACAGAGGAACAACCACAACAGTCTGGCAACATGAGAGGGAAATCCTGGGCATATAAAGGAAACTGGAATCAATAACAGCTGGTGACACTGATCAACACGATGAGTAACCACACTCACGCAGATACATCAGCATGAGACAGCTGATTCATGAACCGTGACAGTACCCCTCCCCCTAGGAACGCCTCCTGGCATTCCCAGACAACCTTACCTGAGCATGCGTGAGGAGTGAGCATGCGTGAGGAGTGAGACACGGCATGAACGCCAAGCTCTGAGAAAAAGTTTTAAAGTGACTAAAATAGAAAGGAATGGAAAGAAATGATCGGCAAAGATGATAGAGTGAGGAGCAGTTGTAGTTAAATGTTTGTTTAGAAGAAATGAACGAGGAAACCGCAGGCGGGAGCAAACATAACAAACGGAATACAAGGTCAAAGATAAAGAATCTGAGCCTAAAGGAACAGGCAACCCCTATAGAAGTTATGGCTGGAGTTGATAAACAAGAACTGTCGGAGTTGATCCGCTCAATTATGAAGGAAGAAATTGCTGTAGCGCTGACCACACTTCAACCACAACTGAATTCTCTTAAAGTACAAATGGAGGAATGTGGTCGGAAATTAGATGATGTGGAGAAAAGTCTGGGTTCCATGGATGAGTGTGTTTCTGTACTAGAGGAGAACATGAAGAAATGTGATATGGATGTAAAACAATTGTATAAAGAGAACACTGAACTCCGTGATAAATTGGAGCGATTAGAGGCGCACAGTCGGAAATTCAATTTAAGAGTACATGGTCTACCAATCGGTGTGGAAAAGGGGAATCCGACAGCCTACATGAACAGTCTGGTGAGGGAGTTGTTTAAAGGGAAGATTGGGACTGAGCCTGTGGTTGAAATTGCCCACCGTGTTGGCCCTGGGAACAAAACAATGATTATGAGGATGCAACGTTACATGGCGAAGGAAGAGATATTGGCGCTGTCTAAAAAGGAACGTATATTCAGATACGGGGAGACAAGGCTTCAGTTCTTCCCTGATCTAACGTCAGATATGGCCAAGCGGAGGGTAAAATTCGGCAAAATTAGGGAAAAACTCAGAGCTGCTGGTGTAAAACATGGAATTATTCATCCAGCCACTTTAATTATTACCCATGGAAGCGAGACGCGGAAATTCACGGATCACCAGAAGGCGGAAGCTTACTGGGAAGCTGTTGATAAACATCTGAAACTGAATTAAACCGTAAGAGGTCTATGGGTTATAATAGTTTCATAAAGTCACACAGAAACATGGGACTTTGAATAGTTGGAGATGGTGTTAAGCATATTACATTTACTGAGATAATATGTTGGTTGTTGTTGTGTGTTTGTGTGTGTGGGGGGTGGGAGGGAAAGGGTTAGTGGGGGAGTGTTTGTGTTATGTGTTGATGAGATTTTGTGTAGAAGATGGCTCTATTTTTGATGTAATGATATGTTGGTTAACTGTTAGCCTACTGATGTAGAATGCATGGTCCCATTGTATCACAAAAGGGATTGAGGTTGGGTCATTGAATATTTGTAGCTTACGTAATAAAGTTATTGATGTCGCTAAGATTCTGACTGAATATAAATTACATATGCTTGCAATATCAGAAACACACCTGAATTCATCAATAAATAGTGATGTATTGAAAATAGAAGGTTATAATTTGTTCAGACTGGATAGGGGTACAACTAAGGGAGGTGGAGTAGCCATTTATTGTCAAGAGCATATACCGGTTAGAATCAGAAGTGATCTAGGATGTAAAGAGGTGGAAGTTTTATGGCTGGAAATACAACTTCCTTATATAAAATCATTATTGATGGGATGTTGCTATAGACCCCCCAGTGCCACCTCATTGTACTTGGATAATATATGTAAAGTACTGGACAAAGTATGTGATACAAATTATGAGGTGTTTTTCTTAGGAGACTTTAATATAGACTGGTGTGTGAGAGACTGTCCACTTAAGGCGAGATTACTTTCTCTAGCTAATACATGTAATTTATCACAAGTAGTCAAGAAGCCTACCAGAATATGTAGAAGAGGGGATGGAGTTATATCTGCAACTTGTATTGATTTGATATTTACAAATGTTTCTGAGCTGTGTTCCAGTGTAGCTTCCATTCCAGTAGGCTGTAGTGACCACAACCTTATTGTTATTGGAAGAAAAACAAAAATACCAAAAAGGGGTCAGAAGAATGTTTTCAAGAGAGTTTTCAAAAACTTTAATGAAAACAATTATTGTAATGAAGTAAGAGAGGTGGACTGGTCTGAAGTTCTACGAAAAGAAGATCCGGATATTGCTCTGGGTGAGTTTGACAATGTATTACTACCCATTGTAAATAAATTTGCACCAATCAGGAAGTTTAATGTACGGAATTTTGTTTCTCCTTGGTTAGATCAGGAATTAAAAACATATATGATTGAGAGGGATAGAGCTAAGGCAGATGCTGTAAAATCCGGTAGTGAAAGGGAATGGGGTAAATATCGTAAATTAAGAAACTTTGTTACAATGTTGAATAAAGCCAAAAAGAAAAAGTATTATTATAATAGAATTAGTAGTAATAATATTGACAGTAAGACAATTTGGAAGGTTCTTAATCAGCTAAGAACCCATGTATACTTATAGGGTGAAAAAACTTTTACTTATATAACACCTTTTTAACAAAACAGAAGTAAAAAAAACAAAACAAAAAATTCATATAAAAACTTGTGTAAATAAATACAATTTCAATTTAATTTTAAAGACAATCTTACTAGCTTCATGAACCAAAAAACTAGGTAAGGAATTCCATGCTACCATGGCCCTATAGTGTAATGTTCTCTGTCCGGCTCCTGTTCTATAAACAGGCAGGAGAAATCTTCCTACTGATGACTGACGTGTGACATATTCGTATCCATCCTGAGAAAACTTAAAATTCTTAAATAAAATAACAGGAGTCCTTGTTGTTATAACCTTTCTTGCAAAACCAAGAAGAGAATAATATAACCTACTTTTAACTGGTAACCAGTTTAACATACTCAACATATCACAAACTATAGTTCTATATGAACAATTAAGCACTATACGGGCAGCTTTATTTTGAGCCACCTGTAATCGATTGAGATTACATTCTGATGTATTGGACCATATGACTGTACAATAATCTAGCTGACAGAGAACCAAAGCTTCCATTAATTGTTTAATCAAATGTCTTGGTAAATATATTTTACAATATCTAATTGCAGCCATCGCTCTCCCCATTTTCTTCAACATTTCATCAATCTGTTTTGTCCAGGACATACGGCTATCAATCAATACACCAAGTAACTTAACCTCTGTAACCTGTTCTATTTCTATGTCATCTAGTTTTAATTGCAGTCTTGGCTCTACTCTCCCTACCCTTTTAGAACATAATACAATACATTTGGTTTTTTCTATATTAAGTACCAATTTATTTATATTAACCCATCTCCTAATATGCACCAGCTCTTCATTTAGAGTCTCTTCAAGCTATCTTGACATAAACGCTGATGAATATATGGTAGAATCATCTGCGTACATAGCAATGGAATCATTGTTTAAAACAAAAGGTAAACCATTAGTAAATATTGAAAATAAAAGTGGCCCCAAACAACTCCCCTGTGGCACTCCACAGCTCATAACCCTCATTTCTGAGAAACTTCCATTGAAATATACACAATATTTTCTATTGGTAAGATAACTATTGATCCATGCAACCGAATCCCTGTCAAAACCATAGCAGTGCAATTTCTTAATTAACAGTTTGTGGTCAAGAATATCAAAAGCGGCACTGAAATCTAGTAAAACAGAGCCCACTATCTTTCCTGCATCGATTTCTTTCAGCCATTCATCAGTCATTTGTGTTAACGCTGTAGCTGTAGAATATCCCTTCCTATAGGCATGTTGATGAGCTGTGTTCAAATCATTTATACAAAAATAGTTTTGAATTTGCTCATATACTATTCTTTCCATGATTTTACTTAGGGTGGGTAATATACTTATCGGCCTACTATTCTTCCCTGAAAAATTCTCTTTAGGATTTTTAGGCAGTGGGATAATTTTTGCAATCTTCCACTGAGCTGGGCAGACTGATTTCTCCAAACTTAAATTAATAATATGAGAGATAGGTAGGGCCAAAACATCTGCTACAGGTTTAAGCAATCTAACATCCAAATTATCAATCCCTGCTGGTTTATCCTTGCTTGATCTTGTTAATTTTTCTACTGTATACACCGTAACTTTTTCAAAATGAAAACTACAAGATTTATTCATCATCAGTTTTTTGGTAATAAGTTTAGATGAGTACTCTACATAGTTATCATTTGTCTTCATACCATTTTTTAATTTCTGAATTTTATCACTAAAATAACGACTCAGATAATTAGCAATTTCACTTGGTTTAGTTATAAAATTACCCTCAGCCTCTAAAAAAGATGGTGTCAATCTACCACTTTTACCCATAAGCTGATTAAGAACCTTCCAAATTGTCTTACTGTCAATATTATTACTACTAATTCTATTATAATAATACTTTTTCTTTTTGGCTTTATTCAACATTGTAACAAAGTTTCTTAATTTACGATATTTACCCCATTCCCTTTCACTACCGGATTTTACAGCATCTGCCTTAGCTCTATCCCTCTCAATCATATATGTTTTTAATTCCTGATCTAACCAAGGAGAAACAAAATTCCGTACATTAAACTTCCTGATTGGTGCAAATTTATTTACAATGGGTAGTAATACATTGTCAAACTCACCCAGAGCAAGATCCGGATCTTCTTTTCGTAGAACTTCAGACCAGTCCACCTCTCTTACTTCATTACAATAATTGTTTTCATTAAAGTTTTTGAAAACTCTCTTGAAAACATTCTTCTGACCCCTTTTTGGTATTTTTGTTTTTCTTCCAATAACAATAAGGTTGTGGTCACTACAGCCTACTGGAATGGAAGCTACACTGGAACACAGCTCAGAAACATTTGTAAATATCAAATCAATACAAGTTGCAGATATAACTCCATCCCCTCTTCTACATATTCTGGTAGGTAGGTATCATGAGTTTGATTAAAATTTTTTTACCAACTTAAATCAAGGAATATTTTCAGTTCATCTTCTACAAAATGTCTTTGTTTATGGTTGTATGTTGTATGAATGTATGCTTATTTTGTAAAAATTGATATGTAATAAGTGATTTTGACCACAGGAAGACCAGCACTCATATGTATATGAGATAGCTGATTGTTGGATCAATAAATAAACAAACCTGTCGATTGTAATCATCAATAAGGGAGTGATCCAGAATGTCTCTAGCAGGTACCCAACTTCTCTCCTCCAGACCAAGACCCTCCCAGTCCACCAAGTACTGAAATCTGCTTCCCCTCCGTCAGGAGGGAGTTTGAGTCGGACTGTCACCGGACTAATAATCTTGGTGACAGGAAACGGGCCAATGAATTTGGGAGCTTACTTGTTAGACACGGAGCGGAGAGGAATATTCTTGGTAGAAAGCCACACTTTTTGACCCACGACATAAATGGGAGACTTTAACCGGTGGCGATCGGCCTTGGCCTTCATGCGCCCCCCCCCGCCGCTTGGAGTAGAGTCTCACGGGCTGTAGTCCAAGTATGGCGGCACCTCTGGACGAATGCGTGAGCGGATGGGACCGCAACCTCGGATTCCAGACTCAGAAAAATTGGTGGCTGGTAACCTAAACTACACTTAAATGGCGAGAGGCCCGTGGATGACACTGGTAACGTATTGTGGGTGTACTCCACCATAGAAAGCTGTTGGCTCCAGGATGACGGATTCTTGGCAACCAAACATCACAACAATCTCTCGAGGTCCTGATTGGCTCAGTCAGACTGGCAATTACTCTGGGGATGATAGCCCGAGGAAAGACTGACCGTGGCCCACAGTAACTTACAAAATTCTTGCCAAAATTTGGATATGAATTGGGAACTCCTGTCAGAGAACACGTCCATCGGGAGGCCACGTAACCGAAAGACGTGATCTATGACTGTGACCGCTGTCTCCTTGGCTGAAGGTAATTTGGGCAAGGGGATGAAATGTGCCGCCTTCGAGAACCGGTCCTCTACAGTTAAAACAACCGTCATGCCATTGGAGGGCGGGAGGGCAGTGACAAAATCTAGAGCGATATGGAACCAGGGTCTCGAAGGGACAGGCAGCGGTCGAAGTAGCCCATGTGGGGGTTGGTTAGATGTCTTACCAGTGGCACAGACTGAGCAAGCCAAAACAAAATTGTGGATTGCGAGCCATTAATGGCCACCAGAATCGTTGCTTAACTAGAAAACTAGTGCGAGTCGCTCCTGGATGACAAGCCACGTTGGAGCAATGACCCCATCGAATAACGTCCGATCGTAACCCCTCTGGAACAAAAAATGACTCTGTGGGCAACCAGGCGGGGGCGTTACCCCTTCTAAGGCTGTCTTGACCTTCGATTTGACCTCCCATACCAGAGTGGAAATGACAACTTTCTCAGGTAAAATACACTCGGGAGTCACCGGGCGTTTGGATGGATCAAAAATACGAGACAAAGAGTCGGGTTTGATATTTTGTACCCCGGGCGGTAAGAGAGAACAAAATCAAAACATCCAAAAAAAAGAGCCCACCGAGCCTGCCTGGAGTTGAGTCTCTTAGCAGATCTAATGTATTCAAGATTCTTATGATCGGTCCAAACGATAAAGGGCACCCCCGAACCCTCTAACCAATGACGCCACTCCTCCAGTGCTAACTTAACGACCAACAACTTTCTGTTACCAATGTCATAACTGGTGCAAGTGGTGAGTCCATGAGTAAGAATGAGATGAGTTCTGTGTGATTGCCAGAAGTAATGAGGGTGATAGTTTCAGTAGAATGTGTAATTCGGGGAAGTTCTTGACCATTGAGTGTGTTGACGGTAATCTGGTGCAAGAGAGAAGTGACAGGGATCTGAAGCTTAACTGCAAGTTTGAAGTCCATGAAATTACCCTCCGCTCCCGAATCCAGTAGTGCATTGGTGCAATTCGTCGACGTTTGCCATCTCAGTCTTGTTGGGAGGAGGGTCGATTATGGTGATGAGGTCTTCTCGGCGGAGATCCCACCTGATAGTAGCCTCGTACTTACTACCGGACCTGGTCTTTTACCGGGCAGGAGTGGCCCGCCCAGCCACAGTATAGACAGAGTCCTTGGGATCTCCGCCTTTCCCTCTCCTCCCGGGAAAGCCGAGCTCTCCCCACCTGCATGGGCTCATGGTCGAATGCGGGACTGGCCGCGCTCGCACCACCGGGCTGGTGGTCCTCCGTTCTGGGCTGTGGACGGCTGGGGTGCGTCAATCTGGTCACGCGATTCAGTCGAGCGTCTACTCTCAGAGAAAGTTCCAACAGTCCGTTCAGCGTCTCCGTTAAGTCCATTGCGTAAATCTCCTTTTAAACACAGTCAGCCAGCCCTTGCAGGAACATATGCCACTGTGCTTCCTCGTTCCAACGGCACTCTGCGGCCAGGGTGCGGAACTGAATAGAAAAGTCCACCACAGAGCCTCCCTGTCGCAGTTCGGCGAGTAATCTGGCCGCCTCCTTACCCGCCACTGCACGATCGAAAACTCTCTACATTTCTTCGGAGAGTGCCTGGAACGAGGTGCAACAGTTGTCGCCGTTCCCTCTCCTTGACAGCAGGGTTAATACAAATGCCCCTTTGCCTGTTCGCTCTGGAAAGTGCGTGGCTGCAAGGCGAAATGCATGGAACATCTCATGAGGAACACTCTGCAAAATTCAGGCTCACCAGAATATCCCTCTGGTGTGGTTAGGCGTGACTCCGGCCCCTATGCTGCTGCAGGCGCTGGTGGTGGGGGAACGGACGGTGTGGGGGGCACAGTGGGAGTCTGTAGAAGTTGTACCTGTTGAGCTCGGACACCTGCTTCACGAGTGCTTGCACCGCACGGCCTGTGCCCGAGATGTTGGTCCATACGTAAGATGCTGTGAGTGATGAAGTCTTTGAGCTTGCTGCATCCATGGTCAGGTCAGATCGTTCTGTGAGGAAATAACAGGAGGATGCAAGATGCAAGTAAACAGTTTATTATATCTCTGGTCAGAGGTAAAGACACAGGTCGGGGACAAACACTCAGGTGGAAACCGAAGCAGGGACGAGATGGCGATCCGGTGGTGGTGCGGTGATAAGTGTGCTAAGGAAAACCCAGGAACCATGGAACATCCAGACGACACGAAGAACTGACGAAATCCAGACGAAAAACTTTTCAGACGACACACACCGAAGAACAACCACAACGATGTGACAACATGAGAGGGAAATCCTGGGCATATATTGGAAACTGGAATCAATAACAGCTGGTGACACTAATCAACACAACGAGTTACCACACCCACACAATTACACTCACGCAGACACATCAGTCAGGCTGTTGTTCCCACATGTTTCAAAACTACCACCATCAATCCAGTACCGAAGAAGCCGTCTCCATCCTGCGTCAATGACTACCATCCTGTAGCACTTACTCTCATCCTCATGAAGTGCTTTGAATGGCTAGTCATGCACCACATCAAGTCTTCAGACTTCAGTTCAGCATTCAACACAATCATCCCTCAACAGCTCATTTACAAACTGGTCAAGTTGGGGGTCAACAGTTCACTGTGCAACTGGCTGTTGGACTTTCTAAATGGAAGACCTCAGGCAGTACGGGTCAGCAGCAACACATCCAGCACCATCACACTGAACACTGCCCCCCCCCAAGGATGTGTGCTTAGCCCCCTCCTCTTCACTCTGCTGACCCACAACTGCACACCGTCACACAACTCCAACCTCTTCATCAAGTTTGCGGATGACACGACTGTGGTGGGTCTCATTAGCAACAGAGATGACACAAACTACAGGAGTGAGGTGAGCCGTCTGGCCGGATGGTGCAGTGACAACAATCTCCAGCCAAGATGTTGTATTCCATGCCTCACTGATATATGTATAGCTGTCTGCAGGCAATAATATTTGGCTGGAAAAAGTCAACTTACTATCTTGACAAAACCTAATTAGCTGTTGGCAAAAAACAACGACTTATTATCAGAGGTATCAGCATTCAAATCCCCCAATATAAATATACTTGTATATGAACTTTCCTTTATAAAAGAACTTATGAAAGCAAGCCTATTCATATATTCATCTTCATTATGACTGCATTCATATGGAATATACACGTTCAGGATTACAAAGACCTTCTTATTATGTTCCACTTTGATTGCTATACACCAGTCTACCTCTAATCTAATTACATTAATCAGAGGATCGTATTTCTTATGCCAGAGTATGGCCACACCCCCTGGTATCCTGCCACGCAATATTCTCATATTCAAATCAGTTGTTGATTCTCCCACACCTTGAAAATCCTCATGAAGAGAATTAAGTTTATCAAGATCTTGCGTTGATAAAATAGTCTCTTGTAAACATAAAATATCCACATTCCCCAAAAGTTTGTCAATAACAATCCGTTGTGCTTTATCACCAGCATCCCGACCCAAATGTAACCCTCGGGAGTTATATGATACAACTCTAAGAGTAAAATATGGAGTGCCACAAGGATCCGTCCTAGGTCCCCTTCTATTTTCAATATATATGTTGCCCCTTGGTAATATTATTAGAAAATACGGAATTAGCCTCCACTGTTATGCTGATGATACCCAGCTATATATCTCAACGAGACCATGAAACTTCTCAATTGTCTAAGCAAAGACTGGATGACAAATTATTTTCTCCAATTAAATTCAGCTAAGACAGAGATATTAATTATTGGACCAAAAAACACTACACAGAATATTGTAGACTACAATCTGCAACTAGACGGATGTACTGTTATTTCCTCTACAGTCAGAAATCTGGGTGTTATATTAGACCACAATTTGTCTTTTGAAAATCATATTTCAAATGTTACAAAAAATGCATTCTTCCATCTTAGAAACATTGCCAAGCTACGAAACATGTTAACTGTTTCTGATGCAGAAAAGCTAGTTCATGCATTTATGACCTCTAGACTGGACTATTGTAATGCACTTCTAGGTGGTTGTCCTGCTTCGTCAATAAACAAGCTACAGGTAGTCCAAAATGCAGCAGCTAGAGTCCTTACGAGGTGAAGAAAATATGATCATATTACCCCAATTCTACAGTCTCTGCACTGGCTACCTATTAAGTTCCGTATCAGTTACAAATTATCATTACTTACCTATAAGGCCCTAAATGGTTTAGCTCCTGCGTACCTAACTATCCTTCTACCACGCTACAACCCATCACGCACCCTAAGGTCACAAAACGCTGGACTTTTGATAGTTCCTAGGATAGCAAAGTCCACTAAAGGAGGTAGAGCTTTCTCACATTTGGCTCCCAAACTCTGGAATAGCCTTCCTGATAATGTTCGGGGTTCAGACACACTCTCTCTGTTTAAATCTAGATTAAAAACACATCTCTTTCGCCAAGCATTCGAATAATGTATCTCTTAAATTGTGAGTGTAGTTGCATCTGAACAAATGTGCATTTTTATTCATTAGCTTGGGTTAAACTAATTTTAGTTGGTTGGATCAGCAGCTATGCTAATGATGTCTCTATTCTGTTTCTATGTTTTGCCACGGGATTTACATCCCGTCGTAACTAGGATTTACACAAGCTCCAGTCTGGATCCAGAACACCTGAGAAGAGATGATGCTGACCCTCAGAGGACCTCAGATGATGCAAACCTTGAATCAACAAACAGAACTAACAATTATTGCTACATGTGTGACTGCATCACATAATAATTATTATCGTCTAGCTCAGTGGTTCCCAAAGTAGGGGTCGCGACCCCACGGTGGGTCGCGGGACCCCGGCGGAGGGGTCGCGAGATGATTTCGATATAGGCTTTATATATTTTTGTTTCAATTAATTTAACTCTTTCGCATCGCACGTACGATCACACCGGTGTGATCAGTCTAGGCTAGTCCCTGGAGTGTACGACCACACCGGTCAGTGCATGACGTGAAATTCAAATGTGCTCTCGCGAGTTGGCTGGCGCTGAGCCAGAGACAAGTGCGCTCAGAGCTGTCATCACAACTTTTCAGTGTTTTCAACCACATAATGTTTATTTTAGGTTTCAGACATATAAGTACTAGAAAAAACAATACATTTAGAGTTTGTAAAATACACACTGATGTCAAAGGAAGAGGCAATAATAATCTTTTTCATTATAATTAGACACATTTTATTCATATCAGATACACATTGTGTAAGTAACTTTAAAGTTTACTCCATTATTCTCCCAGTTCACCAGCCACTTACTTTTATGTATTTCGGGAGAAGTGGATGAATTCACGTGTTGTAAATCCAACAGATCTGATTCTCTGAACTGCGTCTGTGGCACAAACTAAGATGGCGGCGCCCATCGCGCATACAGCTCAACTAACGCGATCGTTATAAAGGTGTTTAAACAACAAAACACTTCCACTTGCATATATTTGACAATCGGAATATCAGCTATTTCATGCCATATCTAGCAAATGTGTTAATATTTTGAATAAAAAAGGAAAAATGACAAAAGCAGATCATTCATTCAGCTCTGTTGTTGCTGCGGTATGTCACGTGACAAGCAATGACGCGTCACCATGGAAAGCATAAAGTGACACATCTAGCGGATTAGCATGAGTGTGTGTGTGTGTGTGTGTGCGCGCGCGCACGGGTGTGAGCACGCGTGTGAGCACGCGTGTGAGCAGCTCAGACTTACTCGACTGGTTCCTGATGGCAGAATAATGAACGAGTTCGCAGAACAATAAAATATAACTGCTGTACATTTCACGCGACCAGAGGTGGTTTTTTTTGGGGGGGTGGGGGGGGGGTCGCGGGGCAGCAGCGCATTTATCATGGGGTCGCGGGCTAAAAAGTTTGGGAACCCCTGGTCTAGCTGACTACAGTATTGTTCAAAATAATAGCAGTACAATGTGACTAACCAGAATAATCAAGGTTTTTCGTATATTTTTTTATTGCTACGTGGCAAACAAGTTACCAGTAGGTTCAATAGATTCTCAGAAAACAAATGAGACCCAGCATTCATGATATGCACGCTCTTAAGGCTGTGCAATTGGGCAATTAGTTGAATTAGTTGAAAGGGGTGTGTTCAAAAAAATAGCAGTGTGGCATTCAATCACTGAGGTCATCAATTTTGTGAAGAAACAGGTGTGAATCAGGTGGCCCCTATTTAAGGATGAAGCCAACACTTGTTGAACATGCATTTGAAAGCTGAAGAAAATGGGTCGTTCAAGACATTGTTCAGAAGAACAGCGTACTTTGATTAAAAAGTTGATTAGAGAGGGGAAAACCTATAAAGAGGTGCAAAAAATGATAGGCTGTTCAGCTAAAATGATCTCCAATGCCTTAAAATGGAGAGCAAAACCAGAGAGACGTGGAAGAAAACGGAAGACAACCATCAAAATGGATAGAAGAATAACCAGAATGGCAAAGGCTCAGCCAATGATCACCTCCAGGATGATCAAAGACAGTCTGGAGTTACCTGTTAGTACTGTGACAGTTAGAAGACGTCTGTGTGAAGCTAATCTATTTTCAAGAATCCCCCGCAAAGTCCCTCTGTTAAAAAAAAGGCATGTGCAGAAGAGGTTACAATTTGCCAAAGAACACATCAACTGGCCTAAAGAGAAATGGAGGAACATTTTGTGGACTGATGAGAGTAAAATTGTTCTTTTTGGGTCCAAGGGCCACAGGCAGTTTGTGAGACGACCCCCAAACTCTGAATTCAAGCCACAGCACAGTGAAGACAGTGAAGCATGGAGGTGCAAGCATCATGATATGGGCATGTTTCTCTTACTATGGTGTTGGGCCTATTTATCGCATACCAGGGATCATGGATCAGTTTGCATATGTTAAAATACTTGAAGAGGTCATGTTGCCCTATGCTGAAGAGGACATGCCCTTGAAATGGTTGTTTCAACAAGACAATGACCCAAAACACACTAGTAAACGGGCAAAGTCTTGGTTCCAAACCAACAAAATTAATGTTATGGAGTGGCCAGCCCAATCTCCAGACCTTAATCCAATTGAGAACTTGTGGGGTGATATCAAAAATGCTGTTTCTGAAGCAAAACCAAGAAATGTGAATGAATTGTGGAATGTTGTTAAAGAATCATGGAGTGGAATAACAGCTGAGAGGTGCCACAAGTTGGTTGACTCCATGCCACACAGATGTCAAGCAGTTTTAAAAAACTGTGGTCATACAACTAAATATTAGTTTAGTGATTCACAGGATTGCTAAATCCCAGAAAAAAAAAATGTTTGTACAAAATAGTTTTGAGTTTGTACAGTCAAAGGTAGACACTGCTATTTTTTTGAACACACCCCTTTCAACTAATTGCCCAATTGCACAGCCTTAAGAGCGTGCATATCATGAATGCTGGGTCTTGTTTGTTTTCTGACAATCTACTGAACCTACTGGTAACTTGTTTGCCACGTAGCAATAAAAAATATACTAAAAACCTTGATTATTCTGGTTAGTCACATTGTACTGCTATTATTTTGAACAATACTGTACATCTTGTATTATTTTTTTTCTAAAAATCCTGTCAAACATGCACAAACTGACAGTCACCACCATAAGCTGCTACTAAATATTGTAGAAACATAATTTTCTGTAAAGTTGCTTTGTAACGATTTGTACTGTAAAAAGCGCTATACAAATAAACTTGAATTGAATTGAATCTTTCAGATTGAAGCACAAGGATTAAGAAGTTAAGTTTCTGTTCAAGCAGAAAACTATATATATATACTCAGTGTTGAGTACTCGAGACACGGACTCGGTCTTGAACTCGGTCTCGAAACCATATTTTAATGGTCTCGGTCTTGTCATGGACTCGTGTGCATTTTGGCTCGGTATTGACTAGGACTCGAACATATTAGGAATTCGAATTATTCCCGAGTCCACTCGAGTCCCAATCAAAATATTTCATGATTATTACTTTTTGTTAATATTTCTTTAAATTGATATATGATTGAATTTATATGAATATGATATTTGAATTTACACTTTAACCTTGGACATCGCCACAGAATATGTCCAATTTTGAATTAATTAATCAAAAGTAGGTCATTGCACTTACATCAAATCACGATATGGAATAGTACCTGTAAATATTAAGCCGGAAAAGTTTATTTAAATATGAATCCTGCATGTTCTGCATGTCTCTGTTAATGAATGGAGCAGAAGCGCGATTTCGTTTATTACACACACTGAAGCGTGCGTGACGCTCACGGTGATTTCAGCGTCTGTCGTCTCTCTAAATAAGGATGTTAACACATGAACAACATCTCCAGGACTGCTCTGAGAGTCACTTCATGAGCATTTGATTGATTTGAGTAAAACTAGCGTCACATCACATACAGAGAACTGTAAAGGTATTCACAGTATTTGCCAGAAATGTATTACTATTGTTCAGCAGAATGTACAAAGCCTACTACTACTACTATTAAATGAAACAAACATTATTTTTTAAGGAATAATCACACAACATTTCCTCCATATTTTATTTTTAATAGTAAATCCCCTGTTTACCAAAAAAAAAAGTTTGCTTAATTTTCAATAATTAAAAGAAAAGATAAATTAATGTTTTATGTCTTCATTTGCCAGAAAAATGTAAATACACAACAGAATTTTTGAAGGGAAAAAAAATTCATAAAGCTATTTAAAAAAAAATTAAGTTGTTTTTATGCATTTAAATAATTAGGTAACAATAAAACATATGGTAAAGAAAATAAATTACATTTCATAGGCCTTAAACTTAATTTTTGTTAAACTTTTAATAAATTGTTGTGAAAAAGTGTGTTAAGATTTTCATTAATTAGACATGCTTTTTTAATACAATCAAATTCAAATATTAAAAAGAAGTTGAGAAAAATGTAAACAGAAAAAAATGTAATCCAGAATTTCATAGGGCCCTATGATTGACATGATCAATGAATGGTGATTTTCTTGTGACATGAGATGTTAGTGAAATGTTAGTGCAGAGGCAGCAGGACTCATGGTCAGAATGTCTCATGAACTTAACACATTCATTTTTTTAAATGTCTGTTACATCATCTATTATTCAGTTTGCATATAAGAGCCACTAAGAGTTTTATGCAATAAGACTCTAAAAAAGAAACATTCTGTTATATGTGGCCTTTTTTACCCTTAACTGATAATATTTTTTTAACTTATACATATGGTGGGTAAGTCGTGGCCTAGTGGTTAGAGAGTTTGACTCCTAACCCTAGGGTTGTGGGTTCAAGTCTCGGGCTGAACACAAACTCTGAGTATGGGTCACCATACTTTATGTATGGTCACTCCAGACTGTATGTCACGTCACTTTAATCAAGTAAATAAAATACAGTGTACATGACATGTTATATTTTATATACTGTTCGAGTATGGTACCAATTTTATTGTTTCCACCAAACATTTTAGATAATCATGAAGATTTCTTTAGATCTTGTCTCAGACCCAATCTCTCTGGACTCGGTCTTGACTCGGACTCGAATGAGCTGGTCTCGACTACAACACACACACACACACACACACATATACATATATATATATATATATATATATATATAAAGCAAGGTACACTGAACAAGTTAGACACTACATATCATGAATGTGACAGTTTAGAGTTTCACCAAATGGCTGTCCATAAATATAATCGGATGACATCTAATTGCAACTTAAATTGCAAAAAAATTCAATAATATTGTGTGTTAATAAACTGTAACCAAATTAAATGTAATAGGAACTAGTTTTGTTTGAGAACACACTGTACCCCTCTTCATCATCATAAAGGATTGATGATATTTATGTGTTTTAAGCTGAAAAAAAAAAAGTAAAATCAAATGAATTTATAGTCTGTTTACATCTCATAAACCTTGACTAGTGCTTGAATCTGTGAATGAAATTCATACATACAGTTAAAGCTTTCAGAACTGGCACACCAAAACATTTTTTAATTTCATTTTTTGAAAGAAGCACAGTTCAGAATCTGACTCAGGATAAAACTGTATTACAGATAGCTTATTTAAAAATATGGCGAAAAAGGAGGGCTGAAATGGATCTGTTTCTGCTTTCTGACATACCATGAACAGGACAGACACAAAAATTAGTTGATGAAATGTGAAATAACTGCTTGGACAAACCACTATAGAGTTGGCGTCACTATACAATTATAACAGTTACAACAATCTAATACTTTAATGGTTGTGGATGAAATGGCTTAAGAGAAGGGCGAACTAAATAATATAGGAAATAAAACGTTATCATGTTTTAATGAATAGTGGCTTGATTAAGTGATGGAAATGGTGGACGATGGGCACATATCCGTAACAAAACTCTGAGACATTTACAGTTAAACACAGGTGACTGTAATTATTTTTTAGATGACTAAAATAATTCTCGTTTACATCTTTTGAAAATATATATTTTTAATATTTTTATATTATATTGTAATATTATATTACATTATATTATTAGACTCATAATTAATGGAACTCAATAACTGCTTATTTTTTCATATATCATATTACCATAAAGAACTTACCTGTTCTGTGTGAGATTTTTCAATGATTTTTAATAGAGTTTCCTGGTAAGTGTAGCGTATGGACCAGATCATGATTGTTTTAATCTACTGACTGACCTCATGTAAATCACAGCTTAGAGCCAATGAGTCTGCATCAAACTGTGCCATTGACACCCTTAGGGGCCTGTTTGAGCATCACCAGGAACATCTCTACATTCCTAGCTCAGACTCATAGGCGTCAAAGAGATCTTAATCAGCTTCAATGGCCCAAGCATGCAGAGAAAGAGACCTTCACATGCCGCTCACACACACACACTCAAACCTTCTTGCATTTAACTCAGAATATAAGCCATTCCAAATGTATACGATATATTCCTGTGTGTTTGTATGTTTCCCAGCTAATATTAGCATAGTTATGATTTTCTAGTCGTGTTAGTTGACCTCTAAGTGCCTATATTCAAGCATAAGAATTTATCTTTATGTTTCTATCTTTCTTTCATATCTTTCTTGGTACCTAATTAAACCTTTCAGTTTGCCGTAACTAATTATCTATAGTATGTTACAATAAAATGTATCATTCTATGTGTACCATCTTTCTGGAGTAGATATGAATAATCCTAAAACATGAAAATTCAGTGCCAAGGAAGACAAAGAAACTCTTTCCTGCTCACAGATCTCTAAGGTGATTGGTCCGTTCATCCAAGGAAGGTGTGAGCTAACATTTCCTTAAAAGATGTGACCAGCGGCTTTCTTTAGTCTTTTGTAATGTCTTAGTCTGTCTTTTTAATCTTTGTCTTTTGTTAATGTTTTTAGTTAGTTTTGTTCCAGTCTTTTCTTTCCATCTACGAGTGAAATGAACTTGAATTATCTGGCAACTTTACTTTCATGTGGACATTTAAACTAGCCACGATGACACTCGCTCCGGAAGAACCGAGGGAACCCTTTAAGCCTACGAAGGACTGACACACACACAGTCCTTCTTCCTCAGCAACACAAGAGAACTATGCAAGTATTATTTCTATCGAGCTTTAAATGCATTTAAGATCGTTTGCCCCCGATTAGGGTCATTTGATTCGGTGCTGGCTCTCTGTTTGTGATTTGCCATTCTGTGACCTTTCTCATTCATTCTCGCACTTTCTTTATACTTTCCCTTTCAGTATTTCCTGTCACTACTCTTGTTTTATGTATTTCTTTTTTAAATGTAGTCATATGTTTTTATAGTTTCATTTATTAAAACTCATTATACACTTGATTTCCTGTCTATTGCTCACCCGATGAAGTCCCTTAAATGTTCGATCTAAGCTACAAGCTTTACAATTTGTTGCTATGCTACATAGTATTCCTATAAAACAGGAAAGTTATTTTTTTTATGGCCAGAAGAATAACCTTTCATGAGAATCTATAAGAAGGATATTTTTTCTTGAGAGTTGATAAGCAGATCTTACTGTCAGTTCACTGGACAAACAGATTATTCAATAATGAAATTAACTCTGTTAAAGGAACACTCTGACTTTTTGGGACTTTAGCTTATTCACAGTATCTCCCAGAGTTCGATAAGTCCATACATACCTTTTTAATTTCTGTGCGTTCTGTAAGTGTTATTTGACGCACCCACTGCTAGCCTAGCTTAGCACAAAGACTGGATGTAAATGTATACGGTTAGCATAGTAATCCCAATAAGTGACAAAATAATTTACATGTTGTGATCTGTAAAGTCACAGCTTGTACAAATAACAAGGCTATATGAGACAGAGACCATTTTTAATCGTATAAATACTGGGAACTATATTCTCACTAGGCGTAGGAGCACAGCTAACGTTACTTGGGCGGAGTGGCTACTTGGGCAGAGATATTAAAGAATCCCGTTTTATGCTGTATTTCTGCTCTCTAAGATGATGACTTCATAGTGTGTGAGTAACGAACCATACTGATAAAATTCTAGCTAGGACTAGGCAGTCTTGAAGTTCTGATAAGTTCTCTGTGTATGTGTGTTAGTATCTGTCTGTACAGGGAGAAGCTCAGACAGTCCCAGGACAAACGATCAACTACCAATGTCCAGCGTATCAGATATACGTCTTTGGAGAGTTTATCTAGGTTTTGGAACCAATCAGAATTTTGTTGACTTATGCATTGACGCAATTAGTATCCTCTGTCAGGGTATAACTGTTGTTGATTTTGAATTGTACGCAGATCGGCCTACGAAGTCCATTGAGAGTACTGAAGCTGACTTCCGAATTTGGGACGCATCTGCAAGATGCGCTGCGTGATCGCTTTGTGTGTGGGCTGAAAACAGAGTCTGTACAGAAGCGGCTATTGATGGAAGCAGCTCTCATTGCAGTGTCTATGGCAGTGATCCTCAAATCTGGCTAGCGAGATCCAGTTTCCTGCAGAGTTTAGCTCCGACTCTAATTAAACACACCTGCCTGTGATTTTCTAATGATCCTGAAGACACTGATTAGCAAACTCATCCGTGTTTGATTAGGGTTAGAGCTAAACTTCGCAGGAAAGTGGATCTCGCGAGCCAGATTTAAGGATCACTGGTCTATGGAAACGGGCGCGAGGGAAAAGTAAAGTAGCTCTTTAAAAGTGCATGCACTGTCTGTGAAAGAAAAAGGAGGAAATAAATGCTACCGTTGTGGAAGAACAAACCATAATGAAAAAGACTGTTATATCAAAGAGCAACTGTGTCATAATTGTGGTAAAAAAGGCCACATTTCCAGAGTGTACAGAATTAAAGGGAAACACATGACTGAATGTACTAAGGCCAAGTCAAAGAAAGTGAAAAATTTCCAGCAGAAAAAGAAAGTGCATCAGATGGATGTGAAAGACTCATCTAGTGACAACACTACAGATACGGAGCTTGCACTACATGTGATGACTAAAAAGGAGAAATTGTCACATATTCGTCTTAAAATTAAGTTAGAAGGAGAAATTATGGAAATGGAATTAGACACGGGAGTGGTTGTCTCTCTAATTTCAAGAGAACTTTACAATGAACAATTAGCTCAAAAACTGCTGTGCACAACAGATGTGATCCTGAAAACATATACAGGAGAATTGGTGTCTCCAGTAAGGGTCATTGAAGTTAAAGTGAAAATGAACAAACAAAATGTTAATTACCACTTTATGTGGTGGAAGGAAGCGCCCCACCTCTATTCAGCAGAGAGTGGCTCAAGAAAATCAGGTTGAACTGGCGTGAAATTAAGAGTGTGAAAAAGGATGCACTTGAGACAGTGCTATCTAAACACAAAAATGTTTTCAGGAAAGGATTGGGCTTGTTAAAAGGTATTGAAGCCACAGTGTCCCTCGGGCCACTGTCTCAGCCATGATTTTGCCAAGTGTGCAATGTCCCCTATGCTTTGAAGCCAAAAGTGGAGGCTGAGATAAATCGACTATTGGAGCTGGGGGCCATCTCCCCTGTGACATGCAGTGATTGGGCCTCACCTATTGTGCCTGTTGTAAAAAGGAAAGGTCCCGTTTTTCGCGCTTTTTTTGAAGCTTTGATTGTGTTTACAGTGTGCAACATAACGTGTTCATGTTTCGCGTGTAAAAAAACATCGGAATTGGAAATTATGAATAATTTGTAATATCTAATTATTTGCGGTATTTATAAGTGCCTACGATAACAATATAGTGCATATTCATTACCATGATATATCGCATTACCGAATACCGGCACAAGTCTAGTCATAAGTAATGGAGATGGTGGCAACTGAGGATTAAAATAATGCGCTTGCACCATGTGTGTGTCCAGGAAGGATGAACTGACTATGCAGTAAGGTTGCCTGAAGGTGTTGTAAGGATGAAGGCAGTTGCACATAGTTATGTCTGGTGGGCTGGAATTGACATTCAAATTAAACTGTTGGCGAAAGCCTGTCAGACATGCCAGCAGACACAAAGAGCTCCTGGACCCTCACCCTTACACCCATGGAAATGGCCAGTGTCACCGTGGCAATGCATATATGAATGGCTTGGCAGAGCACATGGTTCAGACAGTTAAGCGGGCTTTACATTGTTCAAAAGGATCAACTTCTATTCAACAAAGGTAGGACACCTTTCTACTAGCATACAGAAACACCCCGCATGCCATCACAAAGGAGTCACCTGCTATATTGTTTCTACATTGTAGATTGCGATCTCGCTTTGATCTGCTGAAGCCCAATGTTGCCTATGTGGTCGAAAAGGCTCAAGGAAAACTGTATCAGCGACGGCAAGTTCATGTGAAAGAAAGAACATTTGCAGTGGGTGACAAGGTTTCAGTTCATGATTATCGGCGAGGAAAGAAGTGGAAGCCTGGAGTGGTGTCAGCAAAGACTGACCAAGTATCATACACTGTCAATGTGGGACTTTCAGCTCACTGGAGGCATCATGTTGATCAGATTTTGGCACATCAGGATGATTGTGACAATGGAGATGAGATAGGTCCAGAGACCATTGAAGTCCCTGAGGATCTGACAAATTAGTGTGAACATTCGTTTTCAGGAGAGACATCATGTCCAAGTCTTGATCAATTCCAACAGGATTACCACAATCGGAAGATTCAGCCACTAGGGACAATGAGGTGGTGTTAGTGAAAGTGAAAAGTGACGTGACATACAGCCAAGTATGGTGACCCATACTCAGAATTTGTGCTCTGCATTTAACCCATCCAAAGTGCACACACACAGCAGTGAACACACACCGTGAACGCAAACCCGCCATTTATGCTGCGGCGGCCGGGGAGCAGTTGGGGGTTCGGTGCCTTTCTCAAGGGCACCTCAGTCGTGGTATTGTGTTACGTACAAAGAGACTAAGGACTATCCTGAACTTACCATGAAGCCCCCAGTACGGTTTAGTCCATAAGGCTTACCTTGATGGTATAAACCAATTCCATTGTTTGCATGTTAATAGTCATGGTACTGAGTTTAATTTAAAGAATAAGCACAACACAGTTCATGGAATGATTCTATTGTTTAAGATTCTAGTGTTTAATCATAGTTGTTCTTTATTTTGGTATTACTGTGTTACATTATACAGGCAAATCTATGTGCACTTATGTTTATGTATAATTATGTGGACATAAAAAAAGGAAAAGAAAGAGATTCATCTTTGTCTATGTTAAGTGTATGCAACATTGTTACTGAAATGATTACAACAACACTAAGTGGGAAAGAAAATTTGATGTATGCAGTTATTCATTGATGGCTTGTGTATATATTAAACAACACTTTTTGTTTGTACCGCAGGATGTTCTCAATGGGAAACCATCAAAGTGGTTCCCCCTAAAGCCACGTGTACCAGTATACATGGACAGTGAGCAGCAGTGTGCCATTCTTTTTGAACACCTCAAAGCTCTGCTGCATAATTCTAAAACTCAACTGAACTTCACAGATGAAGTGGAGTTCATTTGTAGTTTTCTTTTTCCTGAGGTAGGCACGAAACTGTTTGTCAATTGGTTTGTTCCAATTATTGCCATATATGCAATGTGTGGTAGGGCAGTCTAGGTACCGCCCTATTAAATGTGGTTTTCACCTGAATGACAGGTGCGACAGCTTATTGGCTGCCGCTCTGGGTGTATTTAAGGCATAGTTTGTCACCTGGGTATGCATCGTACAATCATTGGTGTGTGTGTGTGTGCGCGCGCGCAGCTCGTGGGAGCCAGGTTATAGTCATGATTGGTACGACATTGCTGTTGGGTACAGGCTGTCCTTCGCACCAGGTATGTAACTCCTATGGCTTAATGTTTATGTTGTGAAGCGTGATAACGTTCTCTGACCGTATTGCAGTGTGCGTGTGATCTAGAACGCCTGCATAATTGCCGTTCATCGATTATGGATAAAGCTGTGAGTAACTGAACCCTTGTGTTTAGTGATCTACTTTTGGGTATGTATTAGGGCTGTCAAAATTGCTCAAAAATGACGTTCACAATTCCCTCAAAAAAAAACGAATATTTGAACATCTGGTGGCGCATGTTGTCAATGACGCGCATTACATCAATAACAGGACAAAATAATACAAAGAGACATAACTGCTTGTATAGGTAGTCTATTTAAGTTTAAACATATTTGACAACGTATTACCTACATAAAAAACAAGGAAATCAACTAATGGCCAAGACTGCAGACCTCACGCTCTTTCACCCTCTCTGCGCATAAAGGTTTAAATGAACAAACAAATTTTTGGGTGCTGATCAAGAGTTTTGTGCGAGCTATTTAACCCTCTGGAGTCCATTAACGCATATATGCGTTTTGCGGGTTACTCCCCTGATAACGCCGAAAATAACTAAAATTGCACTTCCAGTTTTGATCGTACAGATAAGAGCAATACATCAATCGAATCTGTAAAGTGTTTACTGTTTTTCTTGCGAATTCTGTCCCAAATATAGCAGGCTTCATTCAGTGATTGAAACAAATATTATTCATATTAACTGAAGTTTTACAGCATGTAGAACTGACATTGAATGCTCCGAGCGAGCTGTGCTGTGATAAACATGGAACTTTTCCTTGACATGAAATGATAAATAATCAAACCTCTCTTCCATTGCTTGACAGAACTCCCTGAAGCCTGCCCCATCCACGACACTGATCGGTCTCATGTCCTTACAAATGAACGAAATTAATTTATCCATTATGGCCTCTCGTCGTGTTGCAGACAAAGAGCTTGTGGCGGGCGACGCAAAGTAACGTTAGGTGTCAAGACATGACTGTTTAGCTGGAGTTCCACACATTATGCCACGCTCATTTGGGTGCACATTTTTGAGCTGTGACCTCATGTTGCTAGTGGTCGAATGGTATGCTAACTGTATCTTAAATAGCTTGTATGCAACTTTATCTTGCGGGTCAACAATTTTACTTCACTTTCTCTGCTGCAGTCGAGTTGGGCTCAGCACCTGCTGCCATCTTCCATGAAGATGCGTCAACTTTCAGGAGTGATGCTGTGCCAGACAGTGTGACTCCTGTGACCTGTCCCTGAACCCTCAGGCGCGCTAGATTTTATTAACTTTTGTCCATTATAGTGCAGCTGCTTGTGAGCACTTCGTTGCTGTGTACAGAAGGGCAAAACTCTCCTTAGACCGCGTTAAGACTGCACTGTTTGTTCTGCTGCTATTTTTATGACTGTGACCTTTTTTTGTATTTGATTATTGCTTTGTTTGCTTTTTGTTTTTCACTCTCATGCTGGTGTTTTTGGTGAAGGGTGGCTAGTCTGAGCTGTCATTTAAAGAGATGTACCGTTAACGGTGCCTGCTTAGCCCCACCAGTTGTTATATTGCCACCAGCAGGGTGTTTGTGTTTAATGTTGACTTAAGTTTTGTTAGCTGAGTTCTTCAGCTTTGAGTTTTTTTTTTGTTCTTTAACTTGTTTTGTATCTCGTGTGATTTAATTTGAAGCCTGTTTTCACTTGTATTGTTTGCTTTATTTTCTGCTGCTCCATGATATGTCTAGGCTCATGAGCTTTTGGCACTTGTATCGGAGCGAACCAGACAGGAGACGTGCGGATCCATATGCAAGGCTTTTATTGACATGACATGGTCAGAAACGGGCATAGATCAGGTGATGGCAAACAGGCATGTAGAAGGAAAGGCTAGAGCAGTCCGAGAAACAAGCAAGGGTCAGTCCACGGCAAACGTAATCCAGCAGGGTGAGACGAGGGATAATCCAGGTACAAGCAAGAGAACACCGGGAAACAGGCAAGGCAGGACTAAGAGTAAACTTAAACCTCAAAAAAGCAGGCTCTGTAGGGTAGCTATCAGCTAACTAGTGATAAGCGCATACAATACTCGGCAGCCTGAAGGTGTCTGAGTGAGTGTTTATATAGTGAATGTAATCAGCATATTCAGCAGTGTGTGTGAGATCAGTTCCTTCAACTGTGTGTGCAATTAGTGCAATGGGTGATGGGAACTGTAGTCTGGGGTGAAGTGCAACAGTGGCTGTAGTGCCGGAGTCCATGTAGTGAGCGGGTGACCTCTGGTTGTGAATGGATGGAAGTTCATATACCAGATTTGTGATATAGCCCCCCCCCCCCAAAGGAGCGGCTTCCAGACGCTCAAAACAATTTAGGAGGGCGGTGGAGTGGAGGCGGAACAAGGGGAGGGATGGAGGGCCAGGTTCATGAGGAAGTGCAGTGGTCGAGGACCAGGGCCGAGCAGGCGGAACTGGAGCCCTTCCTGGGCCTAACTCAGGAAAACAGGAGCCCCTCCTGGGCCTGACAAAGTAAACGGGGGCCTGCCATGGGCTTAACTTGGGAACAGGGGCCCGCCAGGGCGGAGCAGAGGACCACCACAGTGGAGTCGATTGCATAGGAGAGCAAGTCTGCTCAGGTGGGAATGAAACCGAGAACATAAACAGGTTAATAGCGGTCTCCGTGGCCATGATGAGATGGTAGCCGGCCTCCGTGGCCATGACAGGACAGTCAGAGAGTTGGTGGATGGTCTCAGTAGCCCTGACCGGAATGAAAGAGAGCTCATAGACGGCCTCTATGGCCGTGACAGGATAGGACAAGAGCTCTGAGATGTGACGAGGCTCTGGTAGATCTGTGGTGATTTGACTGGGTTCATGAACTGTGACTTGACTTAGCTCATGAAGATCATTGATGACTTGACTTTGCTCATGAAAATCGTTGGTGACTTGACTTGGTTCCTGAGGATCAACTGTGACTTGACTTAGTTCACAGAGGTTAATGGTGACTTGACTTTGCTCATGAAGATCATTGGTGACTTGACTTGGTTCCTGAGGATCAACTGTGACTTAAATTCGTTCATTAAGATCATTGGTGACCTGACCTTGCTCATGCAGATCATTGGTGATTTGACTTTGCTCATGAAGGTCATTGGTGACTTGACTTGGTTCCTGAGGATCAACTGTGACTTGTCTTGGCTTATGAAGTTTAACTGTTGTTTTACTTGACTCTTGGGTGTTAGAGGTGACTTGACCTGTTTCTGGAAGGTCAGCGGTGACTTGACCCATCTCTGGATGGTCAACGGTGACCTGACTTGACTCTGGAAAGTCGACGGGGACCTGATCAACGGTGACCTGACTAGGTTCTGTGAAATCAACTGGGACCTGATCAACGGTGACCTGACATGACTCTGGAAAGTCGACGGTGACTAGTCCTGGCGCTGGAGGGCCATCGGTGACTAGTTTGAGGGCTAACAATATTCTTGCTGTGTCCAGGCCTGGCCAAAGTTCATCTGTGAAGCCGCTGGATCCTTGTGTGGCCGAGTATTCTGTAACGGAGCGAACCAGACAGGAGACGTGCGGATCCATATGCAAGGCTTTTATTGACATGACATGGTCAGAAACGGGCATAGATCAGGTGATGGCAAACAGGCGTGTAGAAGGAAAGGCCAGAGCAGCCCGAGAAACAAGCAAGGGTCAGTCCACGGCAAACGTAATCCAGCAGGGTGAGACAAGAGGGATTATCCAGGTACAAGCAAGGTCCAGGCAGGGGCAAACAGTATCCAAACAGGGCTAAACAAGAGAGGTAATCCGAGGCAATCATACAAAGAAGAGAACACAGGGAAACAGGCAAGGCAGGACTAAGAGTAAATTTAAACCTCAAAAATGCAGGCTCTGTAGGGTAGCTGTCAGCTAATTAGTGATAAGCGCATACAATACTCGGCAGCCTGAAGGTGTCTGAGTGAGTGTTTATATAGTGAATGTAATCCGCATATTCCGCAGTGTGTGAGATCAGTGCCTTCAGCTGTGTGTGCAATTAGTGCAATGAGTGATGGGAACTGTAGTCCGGGGTGAAGTGCAACAGTGGCTTTAGTGCCGGAGTCTATGTAGTGAGCGGGTGACCTCTGGTGGTGAATGGATGGAAGTTCATATACCAGATTTGTGACAGCACTAATCTAGTGGAGTATTTATATCTCTCTGTCTGACCCCTGTGGCCAGTAAATTTTCCATTGCTGTTCCCCTCCATGGTTTGAACTTATTCTAATGCAAGTTGTTGGATAGAATGGGAGTTGAACTAATTGTTTTATTTTACTTTTTTTTTTTTTAAGTGTTTTGCCATTTGATATCTGCGTCTCCCTCAAAGAGTTTGTGTGGTGTGAGTGTTTTGTGTGGGGTATAGCTGGGTGAGTGGTGCGTCTTTGGATACTCCCTGTTCAGCTACAGTAGGTGGCCAGCCTATCTGTGGCTTAATGCTGCGGTGGTAATTGTAATTCAGTCGCATGTTAAAATCATTCGCGAAACTACCACCAGGTGGCACAAAGGGACGGATTGCGAAATGAATGTAATTGTAAAATGAGATAAAAGAAGGCAGTAAAACAACAATAACATTATGATATAACATTGTAACATTTAAAAAAAACAACTTTTTTTTTTTAACAATTTGTTAATTTTTAATATGTAGGATAGTCTTAGACTACAGTCTACTAAACAAAAATTAAAAGAAGACCTTAACACAAAGGATCATATGCATGCTATTTTTATTAAACAGTAAATAAATATAAGGCCTATATATTTATATATAAGCTAAATGTTTTAATTTCATTTTCATTTCAGTTCATTCTTGGTTTAAAAAAATCTTCAGGTTCCATATGCAGAGCGAAATGGGAACGGTCCAGCATTTAGCAATAATTATTATTAACTCTGTTATTATTCTTGATTTTTCAAACTACCAGCATTTTTGAATTATGCCTTATGTGTGATCAAAAATTAAGTATTATTTGTTTCAGCTGTTTGTTTGCTGGTGCCTCGCGCACATCTTCACTGGAAACAGCAGACGTTCACCAGACATTCGGCGTGAGCACTTTGGCATATTGTTAATTATGATTTTTTTTTTTCATCCATACTAAAACAGCCTATTTACCTCATGAATAATAGTTAAGCTTCAAATGGGCAACATCACAAATATGGAAACGTTTTATTTCTCCCGATTGAGAAAGCCCAAGCTTACCTTATGCTTAGCTTTAAATTATTATTAGCTATTATTATTTATTATTATTATTTATTATTTTTAATTATTGTTTTGTTCTGATAAATTTGTTCAATTTAAAGGATTTGTTGTAAAATATTTTCTAATAGCCTATTTTTTTTTTTTCCTCTCACAAACTCAAGATTTATTTTTTTAGCGCGTTTAAAAAATAAAAAAGAAAGAAAACATTCAGCAAATGAAAATAGGCGATTAATCCGTTAAAATGAAACCTATACACGACTCTTTTTTTTTTTTTTTTTTTTTCTCTGACAAACTTAATTCATTTTTTAGCGTGTTTAATTATTATTATTTTACTTCAGAACAGAGCCTGGGACTAATCTAGGTTATCCATTTTTTTTTCATTGCATCTGAAAACGACTTTGTTCATTACATTCACTTCACGCGATCGGGCGCAGATCAGCCTCCCGCAAAGCTCAGCTGTGGACGATTTAAAAATGTTTGATATAAAGCAGTCGTTCTCAACCCGCGGCCCGTCACTAATTCAAATGCGGCCTGCACCACATGCTGAGTAAAAAAATAGAATTTTATTAAAAAATAAAATTTTGTTTACATCAATTAAAAAAAGAAATGCTACTAATGAAATATATATATTTTTTTTTTTTTCATATATTATTTTCAGACATGAGCACTGGCATAAGCATTTAACGAACACATACAAGCGCGCACTTTGGCAGATTTCAATTCAAATAGTCATCAACAGCCATTAGGTAAATTGGCTTTAAGGTAAAATTGCGCATCAGAATGGACAAATTAGTTTTTTAAGGGAGAAATTCAAAAAATGCCAGCGAATGAACGTACAAACTGTGAATAGTCACAGTATCAGTATTGAAGAAGTGCTGTTTTTTTTTTTTTTTTGCCCCGCAGCTCACTTGAAGTTCAGATAAATGGAAACACCATACACTATGTAGCCTAACAATCCTTAATTGAAGAAATGTGGCAAAATATCTCAAGAGAGAACCTCATATTATTAAATTAAAAAGTGCTTTGCCTGCATCTTAAAGCCTCTGTCCAACTTTCTGCGTCCACGAGTCCGCTATGGACCGCTACACTGTAAAAACTAAAGGTGCCTCAGGTATCCTTTTGAGTACTCCAGGAACCTTAAAATGTATTTTAAGTGCCTCAAAGCTCTTTTTCTCATAATATGGTTCCTGGAGGAACCATTATAGTCTTTGCAGTTCGTGCAGGAACTCATGGGATCCTTGAAGCACTTTGTTCCCAGTTCTGAGGTTCTGGAGTCACCCTTTCATTACACTTCATTACATTAGACCTCAAGGTGCTCTGGAGGTTCCTGGAGGAACTCACATTTTAAAAAAGTCACATTTGCACATAACGTACTTAAACTGGTTTTGATAATTTTCTCTCCTCAGAAAATCCAGTATGACTTCTCTGAAAGTCTCAAAAGCTTCACAGAGCAGCAATATGTAAGTTAAGTATTTAATTATTTATTTGACATTGAAATAACTGAAAAAGTGTTTCAGCTTGGCCTAATCCAAAATTATATATGACTATACACTGTTACACTGAACTGAATTAAACAATAAAAAACTACCCATATGTTACTTTTTATTCAGCAGTTAATAAAGAAATGCGGCTCTGTAGTGGACACCTGTGAGGCAGTGGACAGACAGCTGCTGAAGTCTGATGCTGGCTGACAATAAACAGACCTCTCTGGACGTACCCCATCTTTTGCAGGTGTGTAAATAAGTGAACGGTTGCAGACACACACCAGAAACCCTTCTAAAACATTCAATTATTTATAGGTTATTAACAGTTCTTTTTTTATTTTAGAGAAATTATACCATGTCCCTTCCTGTTACATGATGATCCTGCTGTCCTGGACTGTATATGATGAGGTAAGTATGAGTTTGTCCATGTGTGTAGACCATAGACTGTAAAAAAAATAGACATATGTAGTGTACACACAAACACATTATAGACACATTGTGTACTTAATTTGTCTACAATCATTAATCAATGCAATAATATGACATAAATAATTCCTGTGGTGTTCCTCATTTTTAAGATAATAAAAAAATACCTGTGCTAAATGAATAAATGTAAATATTTTATTATTTAATTTTATGTAAATCACACTTTTTTTCAATGAACAGCCTACACATAATCTCAGAACAGCTGTGGTAATAACAGGAGACCCATTAGATGAGAGTGGCACTGCAGACTTTCCTGATGGTGAGGAGCTTCTTGCTGATGAACCTGCAGACATGAGTTCACCTTACTATGAGTAACTGTGTTCTGTTCAACATTATATAGAAAAGCAATTTAAAGTTCACTAAAGCGCACTATTTTTCTGCTGTATCTGTTGGTCATTCAGGAGGAGATCATGGACAATTTTCACAAGACTGATGATGTGTTTCAGCTGTGTTTGTTTCGTAAATCCTCACAATGTTTGTATATTTTGATTTTTTAATTATGTGCATTTATAACACTATACTTTGTATTATATCACATTCATATAAAATTACAGAAAAAAAGTTAATGCTAATGCAAGGGTGTTTCTAATCCAGAGTCTTTGAGAGGAATGCTAAATTTGACATTGTTCTCTCTTCTGACTGCTGTTATCAGTCGCTGTCAGATTTTTTCCTGTCATTGAAAGTTGTGAAAATGCTATTGTAGTTTTTTTTGTAGTTTTTCCATTTTGCTATTTGAGTAAATGAGAATGCAAAAATATATTTGTGATACTCTCCCATTGACTGCTCTTGAAGTTAACCCAACTATAACAACTTACACTGCTGAGAAACTGGTTTATTAAGCTAAATACATCTATCTTGAGGCTTATCAATTTCTTGAAATGTCCTGTGTGAATTCTCCCAATCAGTCACCACTATTTAGAACAGGAAAGAATATGTTACTATTAATTGCATTGTGTCTAAAAGTTAAATCATTGTTTTAGGTACATAAAATGTTTTTTTTTTAAGTTCTAAGATTATTGAGCCACATTTATTTGTTTCTAATGTTTATAGCAGTATTAACACTGATGTTGCCATGAATGGGACTGTGATGTGCAGTATTGTGATTATGGATATTGTTGTTGTTTATCAATAAACTGTTTTATACGCATTTGTTTTATTTTGAATCATTAAAAAGGTCAATAGCAGGACAAATAAACCAGTGTGTGTGTGGGGGGGGGGGGGGGGGGGCATTAAAGAACTGAAATTAGGAAAATGGTGCCTTGAAGCACCCCAGGTGGTTCCTGGCCATCATAATAAAAGGGTTCCTCCAGGAACCATTGAAAGTTCCTCAGAGAACCACCCCCATTTAGAGCGGTGCCTAGAGGCTCTTCAGACGGTTCCGCCGGTGTGGCGAAGTGAAGAACCCCAAAAGGTGCCTCCAGGAACCTTTAGTTTTTACAGTATACATTAGCCAATAAAGCATTTTTTTAAACAACGGAACTTAAAGTTGTGAACTAAAATATTATTTCAACCATACAGCATGTGAATTAATAAAATGCATAATTTTCATAACATTTCATTATTCATAAAATGCATAATGTTTCTGGTGTTTGGATATGTACTTCAATATAATGAGCTCCAAGTTTAAGAATAGTCCTAGACTTCTCTCTCTCTTTAACAGCATTAGCTCAATGATATTACGTCTTCCTTCCGTTAGACTTTTCCTGCTTTCTAAATGTTGGGCTCATGATCAATAAGTTCGCCTCAATCTGATTCAGTGAAGTCAAACCGCAGACAGTGAAGCCTCGGAGACCCGCGCGCTGTGAGGCGGGAACAGAGGACTCCGCTTGGTCTTAAAGCCTCCCTTAAACATCCACGATCACAAATAACAATGATTTTCATAAAATAATGATTAATTATTAATTGATGATTTGTTATTATCATTATGGTCTTGTGAAAATAATAATATGGGCTGCGAGAAAATTATGAAGTGTAGTGCAGGCATGTTTCAGCCGAGTAACACACCGTTCCTCAGAGCCAAAACACAGACCGAATTCTGTTCAGCTGGAGGGGGTTGGGTTTTGGATAGTTATTCATGGCTTGTGGGATCGAGATAAAGGTGTGAATTGCTCTTTCATATGGACAGTGTCTTATGAGGCTTTCACTTGCTGAACCGGTTTATATAGGACTGTTGTTTTGGTTATATTCACAGTGCTGGCTCTCTCCGATGAGAGAAATGCAACATTCACAGATTACACAATTCGTTTTCGTTTAAAAACATTTCAAGCTTTCTGTAGATATATTTTTAATGTACCTATGTGAGACACCACGATATTATGTTAATTAAAAAATTATACATTCATTATCATGAAAAATTAAAGTGATGAGACGGCGCCTCCCTGTCATTAATGCACATTAATAATTTTTGCACAAACATTTGAATATAAGCTTCTTATCACGAGTAAAATTCATGCCAACAGCCAACATATTTAGCTTGATCAGAAGGTTGACTGCAAGAGTCGAGCGGGATGTTAAGAGTTTGTCTGTTTCTTTTACTGATTATTTTCGGGTTAAAGCATGATTTAAACAGATTCACACTCAATCGCTTTCGCAATAATGCGTTCAAACAAATGTAATCTACAGTGCTACATTATCAGCATGCTATCTGATTTTGAAATCTTGAAGTTAATCGATCTGTTTAGATAAAATAACTGACAAAGATGTTATTTTCATCACAAACAAAATTTTCACAGCAGAAAGCAGCAATTAAAGATTAGTTTGGCATGTGATATAGGGAAAAAAGTTTACACATAGCTTAAGCCACTTTGAAACTCTCCTGTTATTTTTTATTATTATTAATATTATTATTTTATATGAAATGTTATGAACATAACATTTCAAACATACTGAAATACTTTATTCATGGAATGAAGGCAGAGCGTGTTTCTGGTATCAGTTCGCGCGGAGGGGAAGTTGTTGCTCACAGACTCTGCTGCGAGTGAGAGAGATGTTTCACCCGACGAAACGAACATCCGCCAAAAAACAACCTGCAGCAATGCTCCTTCATCGACTCGCCAAGCTTTACTTTTGTAGGTCGCATGGCAGTAAATAATTAGATAATATGACCATGCAGTCAATACAGATATTTAATAAAAACATTAAAACAAGCAGGGCTGTAAAATAAAACAATAAAAGACGCACGCCAGATCTACACTGGACACAAGTGGAACGATCCAACAAAATACAGCAGAACCCAGTGATGGATACACTGGACACGATCCCTATCAGTGAACTGATGCTCGTTCTGTTTATGATGAAATGTTCTGACACTGCGTTCAGATGATTTGACACTATAGTGTGATGTCATCAAGTTTAGACACACTTTTCGCTGTGGGGCACAGATGACAACTCTGGCGTCCGGTGTAGACACAGACAGTGACTGCTCTATTTACAAATAAGTTCTTAAAAAAAAAAAAAATCTAAGCCAGCGGCATAACGAGATGGAAATATAAACTAGAAAAAATATTAACAGGTGCTCCGTCCATGACACTGACTCACTGTGGAGCAGCCAATTTTAATCTGAACAGCTCTTAAAGCTGAGTGGATGGCTAGATGCATGATGGGCTAGTATTAAAAATAAAAAAGCATCTTTCCAGCATTAAGGTAATAACAGTACTGTTTTTTTTTTTTTTACATCGTGTGAATGTTGTTGATTATAATGAGAGAACTTAAAGGGGGGGTGAAATGCTCGTTTTCACTCAATATCCTGTTAATCTTGAGCACCTATAGAGTAGTACTGCATCCTTCATAAATCTAAAAAGTCTTTAGTTTTATTATATTCATAAGAGAAAGATAGTCTGTACCGATTTTTCCCGGGAAAAACACGACCGACTGGAGGCGTGACGTGTGGGCGGAGCTAAAGAATCATGAGCGCGAGTAGGCTTTTGCGTTGAGAGCATGTGGAAGCTGTGACATTACCCTGAGGAAAAAACCATCATCCTAAACAAACCATGGCTAACAGTCAGATTCAGCGTATATTTATGATCCAGAATCAGATCCCGAGGCTGAAACTGAACGAGAGCAGCAGCAGCAACGACTCTCTCCGAGCGGGGCTCGAACCCGGGTCTCCGGCATGGGAGGGGACGCACTAACAAGGAGGCAGAGATATTTGAAGCAGTTTTACTCACCGCCTGCGGTTCCAACACACGATCGTGACCCTTTTTTCTTGGGATTGCATTATCCTTAAGAAATAAACGATACGCAAATCCGGCGTCAAACTGGACCTTGTTTGTAAAACAAGCATCTTCGAAATGCAGGGAACAAACAAAAACACTTGCACAACTCCGTTGATGCTCTGTAAAAATAAACTCCATCCACTGGTCCCTTAATGCTGTTTTTCTTTGGTAATCTGTGCAGGGTTGTCTTGCCCTGGCAACCAAAAACACACTCCTTTTGTGACATTTCGCGACGCTCTCGCTCTGATCAGTGAAGTCTGTTGTGCTCTCAGTGCTCTGCTCTACGGGAGCGCGCGCTCTTCCGGCAGAAGTGCCTCAGGACCCATATAAGGAAATTCAGCTCCATCTAACGTCACACAGAGCCATACTCGAAAAAAACTTTACGAAACTTGTGACAAACCGGAAGGAGTATTTTGGGAACAAAAATACTCCTTCAAACGTACAACTTAATTTTTGAAACTTTGTCCATGTTTAGCATGGGAATCCAACTCTTTAACAGCGTAAAAAACTCAGTATGCATGAAATAGCATTTCACCCCCCCTTTAAGTTTAATTGTGAGGACGTTTTATTAATTCTTTAGAGTTTCAAAGATTTAATCGTGCCAGTTTAATTTTATTTGTTTCTTGTTTTAGGCAAATTATGCCTAAATAATGGGAATGAAATTATACAGTGCTTCAGATTTAAACATGCAACAATTTCTTAATCTTAATTTCTCAATTTCTGAATAATATAACGCATAATTAATATAATATATATAATACTGCACACCTTTTAAATGTGTCCAATCTAAAATATGGTTTAATACCATGTAGCTTAGAAAATATAAGCACAGACCCTTTCTCTTTCTCGTTCTAAGAAATGCACATAACTTCATAAATACCAAACTTTCATCTGTGAATATTAAATATATTAAAGATTTAAACTATAGTGATTTTCTTTTATTTTCCGTGACTGAAGCAGTCAAATGTAACACATCAGTGAGGCAAAACTGATGTCTATTTGCGAAAATGTGCTTTGATGCGCTTGTTTGATAACTTGTGGTTAAAGCGCCTCTCAGTGGTCAAAAGCTGCATTTTTGTATTTATATCCACGTCTCTTGTATTAAGTGGTAACGAACCTGTGTGCTATATTTTGGGTATAAATTTCCCCATTCACAGAAACAGGGTGGCGTAGTCTGTGCTAATTATTGTATTCTAGTGTCAATTCTTGCCCTTTACCGCCCCGCCACATATGTTTTATACATTAATTAATTAATGTATTTATTTATATGGACAGGCCATCATTCATGGCCTATGTGAGCTGCAGGCATTATCTGGGCAGGAGGCTGAGGAGGTGTTCCTCCGTGGCCCTACTTATCACCCTAGGTATGCTTGTAATTTGTATTTGCAAAACAAAAATTATTATTACACTTTTTTTTTGACAATTAGAAGTGAGTTGACACTGCATTCGTCTCAGCATATTTAATGTTATATAACAGATAAGATATAACCGTTCTGGGAATTGGGGGAAACTAGAGAAAAGAGTTCTTACAAAATTACAAAGCTGGAAATATCTGAATAAGTCTGAGTAAAGAGTGCATGATGAGAAATACTGCAATCATAGACTCACTAACAAACAGAGTAAACTGAGAGATTGAACAGTGATTTCACTCGGTGTGACAACAATATGAGAATGAACATCTCTCCATGATTCCCTGACTTGATCAAAACATCAAGAGCTTTAAATAAAACCATCGAAATGACTTCAGTACAGAATTGCACTCTTAGCTCATAGTGATCAATGATATATCATAAGATTGCACTCATTCATGAAAATAACTAAAGAAAGATCAAACACTCACCTCAAACAATATTTCTATTTCTCCTGAACCTTTGTGTTGAACAGCAGCTCTGACATTTCTTTCACTGCTGTATAACAAGTGAAACCTGCTTCCTGTTTTTTTTTTTTCAGGAAGAGACATAAGAATCAGAAGAATGACAGGAAGACATCAACACACAATCACATATGTGCTTTTGTGAAAAGCTGGTACAAACCTGTATGAGTTGCTTTCTTAAAGGAGTCATGGTGTTCATTTGTTTCTTTTAATGGCAGCAGTGAATATATTCAAATAAAAAAATGAAGTCCGCACACTGAGAACAACTGCTCCAGAAGAATTTAATTATCCTTAATAAAGCAACGTTGCTTGAGCTTAATTAATTAAATTCTTCTGGAGCAGTAGTTCTCAGTGTCCAGACTTCATTTTTTTATTTGATTATAGTATTCAGTTGTCTTGCACCTGCATCCTATTTGGATGTTTGGGATGTGCACACCATTTGTGTTATTGAGTCTTCAGTGAATATATTAACTGAACAATTATTTTAACTGTACATTAAACTAAACATGTAATTTAATCACAAAGTGTGCAGCTTTTGTCACTGCAGTTTATCTTTCTGGGCTTCTGGAAGAACATTTCCAGAGCCTCTTGATATGGAAAGTCAGAAAGGTCTGGCCCATTTATTGAGATCCGCATGCATGCTGCAAGATGGTCTTTTTGCAGCCTATTGCAGATGTTTGTCTTGACCTCCAAATGCATTAACTGTTAAATGTGATAGCTTAACATATAGCTAAAAGCAGCAAATCCTATTGTAAAAAGTTTGTATTACCCTGTTCATGGTTGAGAAGTCCCTTTCACAGTTTACCTGGGTCAAAACCTGTCATCCGGTGATGACTGGACTTTTGATGCTTGTCAGGGGACTCTCAATTTCGTCCCCCATGTCACAATCTGTCCGAGTCTGGTTATCTGCACTACTTTTGGTGATGAATTTGACCAGTTATGTTTTAGGACTTTTCCTGTCTCAGGATAATACACATTAAATGCTGGACTATATTTATCATAGCCTACGAAGATCCCTTTTTCGCATCTAGAATCCAGCTTCTTATCCTGCTTATATACGTAGCATCCAGGGCCAAAATGGAAAAGTGTCTGCTCTAGCCGCTTACTGTAACACCTGTTGCGGATTTGAGCTGCTCTCTGTACAGCATATGACCATAATTGCTTTGGGAGGTTACTCTCCAATAGCATGCATCGTGACATCTCAAATAAGGTTCTCCAACCTTTTTCGGCAGTTCCGTTCTGATGAGGCGAGTAGGGTGCACTGGTCTTGTGCCTTATCCCGTTACTCCTAACTAGAGACTGGAATTCCTAAATTCTGTACCGTTATCAGATCTTATACACTTTATCTGTAGCCTTTGTCGTGTCACTCTTTGCTTTGATAAAGTATGGAAAAATCATTCCAGAGTAGTCCTCAGTAAATGCTGTCGCATATTTGTATCCATCTTTATCTGCTGGTTCTATAGGGCCACATAGGTCTGTGTGTACTAGCTCTAGTACGGTTATAGCTTTAGCGTCTGCCTGTCTGTTTCTACTTTGTGTAAATTTGCCCTGTGTGCATATTTCACCGTTTCGATTGGATCTCTTATGTTTCCCCCTTCTAATTTTGCAACATCAAAATTACAGTGACCAAGTATCCTATGCCACGTTTGAATGTCATGACTACCATACACTTCATCAACATTTTCATTTTCTACTGTGTTAAGGTAATAAAGCCTACCATACACATCCATTTTGAATTTGGTAACGTCCTTATGAATCAGCCAGTTATCGCCATCTTTGAAGTGCATCTCGGCTCCATTAGCTGTAGCTGATTTGACTGAATTTTTTTTTTGTGGAAACGATGGGATGTATAGTGCTTGCTTTAGCCTCGTTTTCACTTGTCGTCCCTTGCTGTCCAGCAAGTAGACTTTGGCTTCTCCCCTCATCTTTGCCATCCCGCTCACCTTGGTTCCGTCGGCAAGCTCGATCATGTGATCCTCGGGCCTGAAGCTCTTCTCAACTGTTATGAACTTTGTGGCATCGTTGATCATGTGTGATGTGGCGCCGTAGTCAACCATGAGACCCTTCTTGTTTCCTCTTTAAATAGGACAGTCACTCATCTTGAAGAAACAAAAAGATGTAGGCTCTGCCTCTGTGGGCGTCTCTGGTAATTGTCATCAGCAACAGCTGTCACTCATTACTCATCCCTATATATTGGCTTGTCTTGCGTTCGTGAGAGCGTTGTTTCATGTTTGTGACCTGTGTTTTGCTTTCTTGTGTGTTTCTGCATTGGAGATCCATGTTTCCCCGGAACCCCGTCCACTCTAAGCAACCCACCGCCAAGCAACACCACTTACCTTCGGCTCGCTTCCCCGCAGTTCCTGTGTCACTCTCTCCTGCTGCCAACTCACCTCCGCCTTCCGGATTCGTCATTCATCACCACCATCTTGGACTGTGCATTGCTTCCAGTATTATTTGTGTTCCTGTATTGTATTGTTTCATTGTCTTCATTAAATGACCTTAACCTCGCACTTGCTTCCTGCCACTCCTTCACCCCAGTCGTTACAACGAACCCTTAATCCCGATATACTTGGTGGTGGCACGGAATGTGTTGAAATGAGGTGTCGGCACCATGGAAATGACACCCATACAAAGTCAATGAGGCTAATTTGTCGTGGTGGACACACGGATTCCCTGGTTCAACAACGTCACACAGTGGGCGGCGGTTAATGTTGTTTTCTAGTTTACGAAACTTCCTCCTTTTATAATTTATTATGGTGTATTTGTTGCTATTTTTTTGTCTAAATAACAGTAAATTGTTTGTGATTACAACGATCAATTTATAGATTGAGTAGCTTTAAAGAATGGCCCGAGGAAGTGATAAATAGATTGTATACTTTATGATTTTCAAATGTATTTTCTGTCATAGCAGCAAATTTTATTAATAATTATTCTCACGAATCATAAAACATTCAGTGGTTACCGCGGCAACGATACGTCACTTTATGCACCGTAATGCAAGCTTCTTACCCATAATCACTTTTACCACTCATTTCACCCGCCAGTTGACTACAGTAAGTATCTCAACCCAATGGGTGTTTGTTTGTTAAAAAGCAAGCAAAACCTTTGCTGTTATTTATTTAGTTGTTGCCCGCTCTGTGTAGCATTCAACCCTGGAGATTAGGGTAGTGTTGGATTTTCATTTACACGGCTAACCGCCGCTATCCAGCTAAATGATCGCTGTCCCCGGCACAGCCAACCACAGCAAACAAAATCAGTTTAAACAACAATTAACAACGAGTTGTTGCAGTGGTTAAAGTTTCATTCAAAGTGCAAAGTAAATGTCAGAGAAGTGTAACTAAGGGGAATTACCGGAATCAGGGATGGATTGGATGGACCTGGAGTCTTTCCAGAGGATTTGACTGTTCAGTGCGACTTAATGTCAATGACCGTTCATACTTGATATAATCATTGCATAATTAAATAGAGAGATATAGATAGAATATTCTGTAACACCATGGTGCCATACTTTTGTAAGACACTGAAATCATCATGAGATAATTTAGGGTGATTGTTACTTTAGTTATGTGTGACATTGAGAGAGCAGTGGATAGTATGAGAATCATTTTACGCAACAGGACAGAAGAAGACCACTGTTGGCATTATTTGTAGGCCTAAATAAAAATAGATTTGTATATGTACTTGCTTGTGTCAAGTAACTTATGGCTGGAGGATCACAAAAAAAGACCCTTCACAAACTGTGGTGAAAAAATATACTGCGGAAAAATTTAAAGGTCAGCAGAAGCAGTGGGTGGCATCCATGAAAAAAAAAAAAAAAATTCCCACATTCTTGATGATGCTGCCATTCTGGTATGTAGTTTTCCGATCATCTCATTCACCAAAAGTGTTTTATTATTTTGACATAAGCAAATAAATGTCTTGGTATAATAACTGGTGTAATATATTGCTTCATACATCCACACTATTAATAATAATATAATTCATGTTTACTGTTTTTTCCAAACTATTATGTCTAGGGAGTTGAAACTCGTAAAACTCCAAAAACATTTATCTATCAAAAAATTATGTAAAAACCATAGTTTGATTGTTTGTAGATGTTTTCCAGCTTTGATGTAACTTCAGATAAAGCTTGAGGACAAATTCAGCTGTAAACCACAGTTTTGTGTATATATCCTATTGATCTCTGTACCTCTCTGTTCCAGCTTGAGAAGTTGTATGCCCTTGGCATGAAGCCCCTGCTGCTGATTGCACATCCTCCTAAGATGGTGACAGGGACGCACATGTACCAGACTAAAATAATGCTACCAATGCATGCCCAACTTAGCACATCCGCTAAGACATGCTTAAAGAATGTGAATGCCATCTACAAATTGATGGTTGAAGGTGAGATTGGATTTATTTAACCTTGTTTATTAAATTAATTATCTATCAATTTAACAATTGTTGGTGTTGTCCTGTACATTTCGAAACAGCAAAGACTAGAAATTCTGATCTGGCTGTAGCCTAGCTGCAACCTAGAGTCATTTTCAAGAGCTGGTATTGTGGAAAACAAGGACAAAAATTGCTTTGGGATGATGCCAGGGGTCACATGTGCTTTAAAATACCTCACTTCTATCTCCTTGGTAGTTTTAAGTTATTCAACTTTTGAAATCTGCAGCTAAAGTGGGAGCATTTTTTGAGGCTGAACTTTTTAATGAGTCACACTCACTGTCAAATCAAATATGCTGGAAACTCTAGCACAAGACCACCAGCAGACTTATGTAATTACAGTTTGCATTTCAGCCAGATGACAAGCAAAGCAGGACACTGGATGTGTGCTAAAGCTAAATTAGTGACCTCCAGCTAAATCCAATCAATAAAAATGTCAGTATTGGATTATGTAAATTGATGCAACTGTTTGTCGATAAGCTTTTGCAGGGTTTTTCCTGCATAGAGGCTGCATTGTTTTGACTGGGCCTAAACACTCAGATGGGAAGCTAACGCAAAAGGGAAACAGGACTTCCTGTAGTTTCTCATAAAATAAAAGCAGCGACTCTGACTCTATAGTAACGTAGCAACCAGGTAACATTGGTGTATACTCATTACTCATACTCATACTCATTCTGCCCTTTATGACTAACTTGTGTTTATGTTCATGTATTTTTTAAAAATAATGGTACTTAGTCAAAGTAAATCTACTACTTGTGCCACTGCGAATAGAGATTGGATGTGCAAAAAAGTACCTAACTGAGACCACAACCTGTCACGACCGGTGACACAAGGATTCACTGAGAGCGAACCAATTGCGAGTACGTCTTTATTAAGGGTAAGTCAACAGAGAATAAACAGTCCAGGCATGAGTCGAAAACCAAAACTTCAATCTAAACATAAATCAAACATGAACACAAGGCAAGGGCATGAACTGACGGACATGAATTAAACAAGGACTCCATGACACATGCTAAGACAGACCGGGTTATATACACAAGGAGAGACAAACGCTAATGGGAAATTGACAGAGTGTGATGATTGGTAACTAGTGACAGCTGGGTGCAATAATTAAGCAGAGAACCTGAGGAATGTGATTCATAAAGTGACAGGCACCGTGGGGAAGAAGGACACCTAGTGGATTCCCAGGGAACAACACCCAGACACTGTAACACAACCAGTGTTAGGAAAGTTACTCAGAAATTGTTACTCCTTCCTGTAAAAATTATAATATTACTTAACTTATTACAGGGAATTAAAAGTTACTAGTTACGTTACTTGTTCACCCCTTTCTAAAAAGTGACAGATAACCTTTTTAGTCTGCTTATTTTAGAAATGAATCAACTTTACTGGAACAAAAATTAACATTATGAGTCAACAATCAGCCAATCTTTACACATTGCTGCTTCTCCAACCAGGTGATGCCATACAGAGAAGCAGTGTGCATATTTAAGAATAATAAAGTCTCTCCCATCTAATAGATATCTAATGCTATTTAACTAATATCATTTTGATAAGAGCAGCATGGAGTGTGTTTTTTTTTACAAAACATATAAAATTTCCTAACATCCCTGGCTGAAATAAAAAATAAAGCAACTCAACCCTGATTTTTGAACTAATGTTTTTCTGCTCATGTATTTATAAGAGCAGTATTCGGTGTTTTTACAGAAGATTAAACTTTGTTTAATGCTACTCTCCCGACGAGTGCTTGCATCACTGGCAGTAGCATCCTACCGGTCAGCACCAGTGTTTTTTTTTTTTTTATACGTTTTAGATGGCGGTGCTTCAATAAATTAGATTTAGAATCGTTAGCGGTTGTAGACCTTTTGCTGGTCGCAAAAAGTTTACAATGGATGACAATGTTCTATGCATCTTAGACTGTGACACAATAATGGTGATACTTTATAAAGAACAAATATCCAACCAATTCTCCATTTTTCCTTGACTCCTCTGCCCTATGCCTTTCAGAATCCTGTGGGTATTATCACATTCACTGAGTCCATCTTTTTTTACCGTAAAGGTTGATTTGGGGTTGCATTTATTTTCACTTTGGCCCAAGTGCATATAATATATTGTATTTGTGTGTGTTCCATGTCCATTTATAGGTTGGACAATACTTAACCCAAACCAATTGCCTCAAGAAGATGAGGAGAACTTCATTCTAAATTTGGTGCCGTGTGGTTCACACATCAAGGAACCAGCACACCAGGCACCACCCATAAAAGAACCAGCACACCAGGCTCCACCCATAAAAGAACCAGCACACCGGGTTCCACCCATAAAAGAATCAGCACACCAGGCTCCACCCATAAAAAAACATCACACCAGGCACCATGCATTAATAAAAACCAGCACACTAGGCTCCACCCATCCAAGAACAACACACCAGGCTCCACTCATCCAAGAACAGCACACCAGGCTCCACCCATCCAAGAACAGCACACCAGGCTCCACCCATCCAGGTACCAGCACACCAGGCTCCACCCATCCAAGAACAGCACACCAGGCTCCACCCATCCAAGAACAGCACACCAGGCTCCACCCATCCAAGAACAGCACACCAGGCTCCACCCATCCAGGTACCAGCACACCAGGCTCCACCCATCCAGGTACCAGCACACCAGGCTCCACCCATCCGAGAACAAGCACACCAGGCTCCACCCATCCGAGAACAAGCACACCAGGCTCCACCCATCCGAGAACCAGCACACCAGGCTCCACCCATCCGAGAACAAGCACACCAGGCTCCACCCATCCGAGAACAAGCACACCAGGCTCCAACCAACCGAGAACAAGCACACCAGGCTCCACCCATCCGAGAACAAGCACACCAGGCTCCACCCATCCAGGTACCAGCACACCAGGCTCCACCCATCCGAGAACAAGCACACCAGGCTCCACCCATCCAGGAACCTCACCAGGTCTCAGCTGTGCAGCCACTACAGCGGGGTCAACAGTAACGTAAAAGACTACAAAAAATCAAAGGTGTGTTTCAGTCTATTCACGCCATGTATTGTACAGACATTTTACCCCTGCATAATTGTCTTGAAGTTAATGTGATTTTTGCAAACCCTCCAAAAATTATTGATTTATTATGGATCTGATCCAGAATTGCAATTATACTGTGTGCCTAGATACTATATTATTTTATTGTTTTTTAAATAATAATCGATGATTCTTTACACATCCCTGCTTCATGTAATTAGAGGGCTGCCAAGTTAAAGTCCAAGTGTAAAGAATACCAGTGTAAAAGATATCTGCCTTTGTGGCAAGCGATGGAAAATGTAAACAGTCCATTAGGAAACACAACATAAAGAAGGAATGGCAAAGAAAAAAGATTTTGAATTTTCTCACTAGGACGAGCTAAATGTGCTAATGACGAACAGTGGAAAAAATGCATACATGTGTGGATTGTGAATTGATTCCTCCACAAAAAGTACTACACATATATCCCTTACAATTACAGATTGCCCTCACAATCGGCTTGAAATGTTCCCAGTCCGTGAAATAATAAAGACAAGGAAAAGAAAGGTAGGACAATGACTAACTGGATGACAGTGTTTCCTCTCAATTAGTTAAATAATGCTATTGGAATTGTCATTTCAAAATCTTAATGAAGTTAAATTTCACTTTAAATGCAGCAACAAATATGTGATTAAAAACAATGCTTTTATTGCTTTTATTATTTATCCAAAAAACAAACATTACCCATAAAGACACCCAGCCACCCCCACCCTAAAAAAATACAAAGGAAACACTGGATGACATTCAATAACTGTTGGATAAATTGTTTTGCAATTACTTAATGTTACCTTGAAAAAATGCTGTTTTCTAAGACACAACATTGAGTTTTAATAGTAGTAGTAGTAGCCCTTTAATTGTCACTAGTCACAAGTACCAGCTAAATTAGCCATCAACCTGTCCATACATACACAACATACATACAATGGGGTAGACAGAACAGGAAGACAGGGAATTGAGGAAGAAATACAGCATAACCTCAGCAACAAAAGCACATACACCATAAACACACGACTTTGCAACTGGGGACGGAAATTGGGGGGGCGAGGTAATCCAGTGCAGGCAGCAAAGCGCTGGTCACGGACCCGCTTGACAGACTGGCGGTAGAAAGCGGCGAAGGCGAGGGATGGGGGTGGGGAGGTGAGTGCATATCTGTATATGTGTAGGAGTTTGTGTATTTGTAGGCCTGGAGAGCTGCAATTCTCTCTAGATGCCTCAGTCCGCAATTATACAGCGTCACAGCAAGTTGCCACCCAGAAAGCAATTACATTTGGCCCGGATCCGTTTTAAGCCCCTTGCCTATGTTTCTATCTTAGAGATGTTTTCTGATTGTGAACCAGATCCGTGCCAGATAGAGGTTTCAGCTTAAACATTCTAACTGCCATCAGTTCAGTATTTATATCATTTTACAGATCTGGCCTAGATCACTTTTCCCATAGGTAACCGAAAGACATTAGCTGTGTCTGACACTGATTTGGTCCAGATCTGCAATATGAATCTGAGCCGATACTGTTTTCACAGGCTACACTGGTGTGGCCCGAATCTGTGATACATATCTGAGCCGACTGCATTTAAAAAAGGGCTCAAAACTGCTCTGGCCCCTATCTGCAAAACGGATTTGAGCCAACACTCTTTTGACCATAGACTGTCAGAGACTACCTGATGTGGACCACATCCGAAATACTTTTCTCAAACTGTGTGAAGAACTCCGTGGAATAAACATTTTCAAAACACTGGTTAACGGTCTGCATTTTTTTTCTATCTAGAGCATGAGATAAATGCATTGTCATTAAGCTGAGCAATATTATCAGTGTTTAAAAAACTATACAGCAACATTTTGTGATGCTATAAGGTCCGTTACAGCACAGGTCCGTTTGAGCTCCGTTTTAGGTCCGTTTTACGACAGCGCCAAAAGTGCCAAGTGAACGTTGGGTCTCGCTTGACTGTCGTCTTGCAGATACGGTCCACATCCGTACTACGGACTTCATTCAGAAGCGCCAAAAAATAATAAAAAATATCATCAAACCAAGCTGTCAACGGAGATTTATCTGACCAGCTAGGCTATCACACGTAAGTGTTTATGTGTCTATGTGTTTATTATGTACATCTATTTTTATGCGTTTATTCTAATTTACTGTCTATTACTTAAACGTGCAAATGAAATGCTATTTGCTTGGTAGATAGCAGTTACAGGCTGTCATTTGTGCACCAGTCTGTTATGTTAAAGCCGCATCTGCTATAGCACTACTGCGCTATACAAATAACCTATGAGTGTAGCACAGAATAGACCAATAGGACAACCGAATCAACTTTTTAATATCATAGCATATATTTGCGCTAATGTGCTGAATTTTAAAAGTTAGTCTTAGCGATGTCCAGACGAGTAAAAAACGTTTTGCGCATTTTAATAGTATGCTTGCCTAGTGCGCACTGTCGTTTACGTTCAATAAAAAAAACAAAAACACATACATGGCTTGTTTCTCAAGTCCAAATTTCACTTTTTGAACTTGTTTGAAATGGACTGAATCATTATTTAAAAAATCTTTTTTGAATTGCCTAAATCATAAATGCAGCCGGTTGAAGCCTGCAGCGATGTTTTTCTTTTGTTATGGCAGTATACACTCTGTATATATTTTTTCCGAGAATGTTGCACTCCTGTTGCTGTTATTCTGCACGAAACTTCATGCCAATAAATAGGAAATATTGCTGACTTGTGCGTTTCCAGCGCTCTCTTTACATTCGTCTGATATTTGATGTTGAAAAAGGAAACGTCTTTTTTTAGACCTGGAAAATCGATTCAATGAACACTTATGTCTTAAAAATCGAAAATGATTTTTTCACAAAAGTGACAGCCCTAGTAGTAGGGAGATGAGTGAAGTAGCCTACTTTTACTCGCTAAGAAGTACGAGGATAAACGACATACAAAAGAGGATGATCCTTCCCGCACAGATTTCCATTGATTCAATTCTTCCAGTTTTGACGTCTTCGTAAAACAGCATACACCAACAATAATGCCTTCTGTTATTCTTCTTATTCTTTTTATTACTAGGCCTAATTGGGGCTATGTCTTAACTTCAATGGTTAGATAAAGTTCATTTGTCTTATTCAGTTTTACCGGACCAGTTTTTTATTATTATTAGGCTATTATTTTATTACAGTTCCATCAACTAATGCACAAATCGTTATAGAAGTAGGCCGAGAAGGATGGGCATATCTTCATTTTGAGCAAATGCAATATACGTCTGCCTGTTTTGTCGTCATGTAGGACCAGCACTGATCAAAAGGTCTCATTCATCCTAATCAGTAATGCTGTTTTCCGGGTGCTGAAGCTGAAATATGGAGGCATGCTATAAGGTGGTTTGCCCTTTCGGTGGACAGGAGAGGAGAGCGCAAGGAGAGACTGGCTCATCAGCAGCAGGAGCAGCAACAGCAACAGCACCCACCTAGTGATTTTGTTTAAGTGCATGTTTTTTTTTTCACGTTGTGTTTATAGCCTGTGTGTTTTTTTTATCCATTAATTCTGTGTATGTTGTTGACTGTGTTTTGTGTTAATTGTTGACTTCGTTGTTCGTTTTTTATAATTAAATGTATGAATTCGTGGTCATTAATTCTGTGTTTGTTAACTTTGTTCACGTTGTTTTAGTATGACAAAATGTCGAAAATAAGGCAAAAGGTCAATCCAGTGGTGATTTAAGTGGATTCGTAACACATCCGGCACAGCTCCGGTAGGCAGAATCATTTCACGCACCCGTTACGTATCTGTAACGGGATGATCAGGCGGTGCTGGATCGGCGCTGGCACATATCCGCAACAACCCCTAAAAACAGACCAGAAACGGCTTCGGCCCGATGTGCGTTTGGACTCAGGAACGAGTCCGTGAAGCGGATGCGTGCCAGACCCGGCTCTATCGTTTTGCGGTTGCGGCCCTGTTCCATTACAGCGTCCAGTGGCTATCTGGGCATGGAGACAGCCTTGGTCAGGTCCTAGACAAGAGTCAACAACAATCCCGGTGTCTGTGGAAAACGGGTTGAGGGACGCAGAGTGTCTCGTTGCCATGCTTTCCAAGGGGAAAATTTGTTATCCAGCCAAGGCCAAGCTGGGAGTGGAGCCGAAAGAAGATAAGATACCAGTTGTTGTGGTCTAGTAGCTGCATTCCAATTTAACGGTCACTATGATTGTCTTTTTGTTTGTCTTTTTTTGGTCTCCAAATCCTCCAATTTCCATTCCAAAGCCGTGAGCTTCACCTTGATGTTATCCATATTGCGGTTAATAGTCTCAGTCTCAATGCTGACCGCTCTGCCCACTGCTTCAATCATGACGGACAGCCTTGAGAGGCTTTGGACAGCTGTTCCCTTCTTCTGAATTTTCTGATAACCCAGGGTAAAGCCTAATCCAATCAGCAGAAGACCTGTTATCATGGTTCCGAATAGGTAGATATCTTGAATGTCCTCCACGGAAAGAGCCGCCAGACACACGACACGCCAATTTGCCCACGCGTCCATCGTGTGGCCAGCTGCAAACGTTCCAGCAGGGCAGTCAGGTTCCCCCGAACCCAAGCTCCTCGTCGAGAAGATGGTGTCAATTGCGTTGAGAGACCAATTTATCAAATCCATGTTTTTAGTTTAGAAAAGCAGTACAGAGAGTCTCTCAAAGTAGACAAGACAAGAGACAGGCGAAGCAGGCAAGGCAGGGGAGGAGAGGAAAGAAATACGACCGCCTCCATTGAGAGCTAAAGTAAAAAGGTCATCCTGTAAATACCTTTAGCTTGAAGTGTCAGTTAAGGATCTTATTTGATTACTATGATTCAAAATATGCAGTATATAAACTGTCAACAATTAATATATTTTCACTCCTTGTTGAAGTACAACATTTAAATAACATACAGTAATACAATTTTAAATTTAAATAACATACAGTAATACAATTTAAAATTGAAATAACATACAGTAATGTCTTTGTCTTCCTGCCACAGGGGAGGACAGAACATCTTTATGACTGGCAGCCCTGCACAATATGGTATGTTAAATAGCTTTTGGTTATGTATGATTACATTTTATTATTGGGCTCTTGGATCTCTCTGTACTGGCAGAAAGCATTCACACACTAATGTGTCCCTGAGTAAAACACTTAACCCCTAGTTGCTCCAGAGGTGTGCGACCTTTGACATAAACATCATTTGTAAGTCACTTTGGATAAAAGCATCAGCTAAATGAATAAATATAATGTAATGTCCTGTTTTAATTTGTGGGGATTGTTGACCAGCCATTGTCTTGGGTAGAGGTTATTAAAGAAAAATTGTAATGCAAACAGTTTTTGTATGCTGTTTACAATTGTGAGAAAACTGATATGTTGTACTGTGCATCCACAGTCATAAGAAACCAAAAGTGCATACATTTATTTGTCAGTTAGAGGATTTATTTTATTTTTCCACAACATTTTTGACATTTTAAGACCATGTTCGGTCCACCTGACATCTTTATTGTGCCTATTTACATTTTTTACACAATTATCTAGTTTTGTTTATTTTTCCATGAGCAACAGTTACTCTGAGTAATACTGACATACCATAATGACCTTGATGTTTTATATCTTGTTTTAGAGTAATCTTGCGCATATGGAAAGCAGATACACCAGAATGATAATGACCTTATTACTACAAGACCTTCCTCCAACTCTGGCACAGCTCTAGTGTAGAGATAGTCTAGTGTAGGTTAACAGTTACATAATTTTATCACCTCGTCCCCACTCTGGAACAACAAATTCTTGATGCACTGCACTACTCTACAAAGTAATGTAAAACAGTAAATGTTACAATCCTGACAATCAATTCATTGTGTATTATACTTACTAATTCTTCTTCAACTTCCCTCTCTTTATTTATTTGTTTTTCACAGTCGAAAGACCTGGCCTCCATCCTGGCAGCCAGCCTGATTCCCATCCCATGCAGCCTGCAAATTTTCCACACAGTTTGCAGATTTAATGCTTTTCTCTGGTGTGAATTCTCATGTGCCCGTTAAAGCTCAGGGGTGCAAACACATGTATGGTCAAAAAAGAGAGAGGTAATCGAAGCCCCCGCCCAGCGGCAAATATCCAGATACTTATTGCTATATAATACTAAATAAGATATGTATTAATATTAGGGCTGGGAATCGATTAAAAAAAAATTAACTAATTAATTGCACAATTTGCTGTAATTAATTGCATTTCCTCCAAGCTTGTAATCATCAATAATTAAACTTAGAATCACCGGGAAAAAAAAGGAACAGAAAATAGCCCTATATTAAAATAATATTAAACATCAATATATCAATGTATTATTCTTTTTCAATAATAATTTTGTTTTTTTAAATTAAAAAAAAAAATTTTTTTTTTACTAATTATAAAAATAAACTATAGTCCTAAAAAAAGCTATTATTTCCAGAGCATGTGATCAGAGCAGGTCATTTTAAAGGAATAGTTCACCCAAAAATAAAAATTCTGCCATCATTTACTCTTCCTCAAGTTGTTCCAAACATTTATGACTTTCTTTCTTCTGCTGAACACAAAAGAAGATATTTTGAAGAAATTCGGTAACCAAACGACTGATGGACCCCATTATTGACTTCCATAGTAGGAAAAAAAAAAATACTATGGAAGTCAATGGGGACCAGCAACTGTTTAATAACCAACCTTCTTTAAAATACATTGTTTGTGTTTAGCAGAAGGAAGGATATAATACAGGTTTGAACAACTTGAGGGAGAGAAAATGACAATTTTCATTTTTGGGTGAACTATTCCTTTAACATTATTGTCCAGCATGACTCTACCAGCTCAGCAAACAGAAGTCTACAGAGAAATGTCACCTTATTTGAGCAGACTTTGCTTTTCCAGTGCTTGATTGGTACATGATTGGAGCGTTTGGGCCGTGAACGACAGAGCAGAACGCGCAGCGCAAACACGGAGTCGGACATTGAGCAGAGAGCGCAGCGCGCAGACACCTATAGGGCTGACACACACACACACACACGGAACAGAGAGTGCGGCGGCACACACGGAGCAGAAAAGACCAGCTCATGAAAGCTGCACAAGAAAGAAACCCGATCCACATATTTTCGGCTTTTCAATAGCAGCCGCAACAGGAAATCATTAAAACGAGGCAAAAAAAAGTGCTGCGTTAAATGCGTTTTTTTTTAACGCGTTAAACATTTCAAATTAATTGCAAAGATTAACGCGTTAATTCCCCCAGTCCTAATTAATATTAATAAAACATCCTAACTATCAGCATTGGCGTGTTCTACCTCTTTTACTGACGGCTTAGAAAATGAAACCGGTAACGTTAGCACCACAACCATTATTTGCACTTGCACAAATTAGCAGTAACTTACTCCCGAATATAATTTTAGGTTACCGTATATATCGACGGATTACATTGTTCACGGGCACATGCGACCAAAATGGTTGTAATTTCGAGCCTAACAACTTTTTCTATGTAGCTACAGTCATCCATAATTTGATCTGCTAGCTAGCACTAACGTTAGGTCTTAACATGTGAACTTGATGTAGCTAAATCGTACTGATAGCAGGTTACACACAGACACACAACATATTACCTCGGCCTAGTTAAAATGTTTAATAAATTACATGACTAGTAGATTACATAACATTATAAACCAAAAATATCCTTACCTCCAGTCATTGATGATCTCACCAGTTTCCAGTAAAACGGGAAGGCGTGGCGCCGAACTCGGGTCTCAGGGAGAAATAATGCTGCAGTGGCAGATATACCGCAGCGATAAGAAACATTGGGGTTCACACCAGCGTGCATTTCAATTTTCATTTTCATATATGTTCTACTAGATTTGTAAAATTTGTAATTTAATGCACAAATAAATGTGAACAGTACACTTAAACTAGTATAAGTGCACTGTGATCACATTTATCTATGCATTAAATTACAAATAAAAATACATATCAGTTTATGAATTATAGAATATATTTTAGTGCATGCAATTGAACGACGTTCTTGCATGCTGCATATACAGGCAAAGTTTGCAGCTTTAATCATCTTTTTGGAGATTGCATGACTGACGATAGAACTGGGTATGTACGCTCATATTTCTTGTGCGGGTTATTTATGATGAAGTGATATAGAGCGTGCGCAACATATCTGCGTACTGTTGAAGAGTATGCGCCGTGAGCAAAGTAAAACAGCTTATGGGACAGGAAAGTGTGTTTTATTGACATATAGGCTTGTCTTACAACAGCTCATCAGACCAAAGTTCACAGTTGTTCTACTTAAGCTGATTTGTAGGCTGCTGTAGCTTTTTTTGTAGCTCGTTTGACTCGTCCCTGACGCTGAGGTGAAGATGAAGTGGGCTTCTGAAAATTCTCACGCATTTCTTGGTAACAAAAAAAAGGGACAAAAACTGCAGTTCTGAGTGGATTGGCCATGCTTTCATCAGTGGTGGCCATGAACACCCCTGGCCATCCCCTGGCTCCGTCCCTGCTTCTCTCCAGTGTGAACTCTCTTGTGCCTGTTAAAGTTTCCACTTCGATTGAAACTCTTTCCACACTGAGAGCAAGTGTAAGGCTTCTCTCCGGTGTGGATCCTCATGTGCCTTCCGAGGCTTCCTTTTTCAATGAAACTATTCCCACACAGTTTGCAGGTATAAGGCTTCTTTCCTGTGTGAATTGCCATGTGAACCTTCAAAGTGCTTTTATGAGTAAAACTATTTCCACATTGAGGGCAGGTGAAAGGCTTCTCTCCAGTGTGAACCATCATGTGCCTTTTAAAGTTTCCCTTTTTAGAGTAACTAATTCCACACTGATGGCAGATGAAAGACTTTTCTCCTGTGTGTATTGTCATGTGGTTTTTGAGGTATCTTTTTTGATTGTAACTCTTTCCAGACTGTTGGCAGGTGAAAGGCTTCTCTCCGATGTGACTTCTCAGATGAACTTGAAGTTTTCCTTGTTGATCGAAACTCTTTCCACACTGTTGGCAGGTGAAAGGCTTTTCTCCTGTGTGTATTGTCATGTGGTTTTTGAGGTATCTTTTTTGATTGAAACTCTTTCCACATTGATGGCAGGTGAAATGACATCTAGTTCCAGTATTTTGATCTCTTTCTCGTGACAAAGTCTTTGCAATCTGTGAGCAATTAAATGAGTTTTGTCCATTTATGAAATCATGTTTCTTACACTGATTTTTACCCTGTATTTCATTCAGTTCTTCACTCTCTTCTTTCAGATCTAGGATGAAAAGATATAAATACAAGTTAACACCCATTTAAAAGCAACAGTAGAAGAGAAATCAATAATGGCCAAATCTAACATAAAAAAAACGTCAAACTCAGCCATAGTCCTGCAGAACTCAACTCCAACCCGCTCAACACTCCTACCTTTAGTTTTCAAGAAATTAAGCCCCAGACTGAGGTGTGTTCAGTTAAGAGTCGGAGCTAAACTCTGCAGGGTTGTGGTCCTCCAGGGACCCGTTTCAATAAGTAGTTTCAACCAACTGAGCCAAGTCTGAATTGACTTATTCTGAGATGGAAACAGTTTTGGGCTCAGAACAGCTGAATTGAGTTAGTTCAATCAACTCTGAGTAGGTTGACCGAGTTTAGAGAGTGCACAACTACTCTGAAAAGCCATGATCAATGGAGCTCAGAAATTAGGATTCACCATGTTAACAGCTCCTGACAAAAATACATCTGCATAGTTCCGGATCAATATAAAACTTATATTTTTAATCACTGTTATAGGGTACTTACAGGCAAAGGTCATCCTTACCATGAAACAAAAAAATACAGACATGTTCTTAAAATGATGTGTTGTACTGTTTTCAAAATTAGAAAAACCAAATAATATATTTCTGATGTGCAGCAAAATATAATTGGCCTTCACAAATTAGTGAAGTAGCTTTAAGGAAAAAGCTAGAGCAGTGAAAATTCCCATTTCCAACATCAGGGCAATAATTAAGAATTTCCAACCAACAGAAAATGTTATGAAACTGCCTGGAAGAGGATGTGTGTCTATATTGTCCTAATGTGCAGTGAGAAAGAGAGTTTGAGTAGCAAAAGACTCTCCAAGGATCACAGCTGGAGAACTGCAGAAAATAGTTGAGTCTCGGGTTCAGAAAACCTTTTTAAATAATGGTCAAACAGTACCTACATTATTAATCGAAAAGTAATCGAAACCGAAATTTAGAACCTCTAACTGACGTAATTTTCCCATGTCGGTTATTTCATGTGAATACTTCCACCTTGAAAGCCTGTGTAGCCACATGGTTCTGCCAGCCAGTGGCATAAAAGCAAAACGTCGGAGAACACCGGTTCTACACATAGTGATGGTGCACGAGTCTTCACTTAACTTTGTCAGTTGTATTTGTTTTATGGTTTGGACGTTCAAGCAATTAGACGATCGGATGTGTATTATTATATCCAACTACCATGTTCGCACAGCTGCATTGTGGCATGAAAACTCATAGCTGTGAAGATCGTGCGCTCAGAGGAACGCAGAAACTAATTGTCAGCGCTGTCCTGTTATTTATCACTAAAGTATATTAGAATCTCAAAACTTATAGCATATTTTTCTACTTTTGAAGGAACTAGGCTATTTACAACCCCCAGCTTCACAATAATACAGAGACAGTATGAATAATTCACACATGCAATCACATTGTACTGGTACTGTTTACCTTTAATCTTCATTTATCTTTTACACAGAGCAATAATATGTAAGAAATGTTACGAACATAGATAAAATAACTGCTGGTAGTGAGCTATGATCGCTCTTTCAATAGGAAAAAATATCCCACCTTTAATAGTCGATCTCAACCGTCTGGCTGAGGTCAGTTTAAAAAGACGCTCAGGACAGTTGACAGAACACTGCTGCGTGTCGACACGAAAGCATATAATTTTCACGTGTTATTAAGCCTTGCCACATACAAATGTAACCTTTCAAAATACTTTAAAACATTCAAACACAAGACGCGGAAAAGCTGAACTGAGTAGCTGGTTACTCACGCGCTGTGCTTGGTGCGCACGAGAGAGATCAAGAGTTGCATCTCAATGACAGTAACACTGAACCGAGCTCTCCTTTGCGAAGTTCTCCTTTAAGTTCCTCCTGCACCTCAACGAACAAAAACAAATCGCAGTTTAAACAAACAGAAAAGGATGTGTAAGAGCCCACTTCAGCACTGTGGTGTTCTAGTGTTCAGGCTCACGCAGAGAGAGGCGTCTCAAAACACTTGAACACCGAATTTGTCTGTTTTTGCTTGTTCCGACATATAGGATATTGTTCCATCTTGGATAGAATGCTCGAAAAAACTGCCAGTTATGTCTTAAGTTAAGGTAAACAGTTGTGAAAAATTTTATGTGTGTATTATATTGGATGCATTCATTGTCCCTTAAAGTGACCGCGCCTTATAGGGCTTGGGCGCCGCGTTCATTCTGGGATGTGGCGGGCATGTTCATGAACAAATAAACAGAACGAACATACAAATTAAACACTTTCAAACAGGGCCCACTGGTACAACCTGAACCAGGGCCCACAAACCCCAACTATGGCCCTGTTTACAGTATAAACCTTGTAAGTGAACTATGAGGGCAAAAATACAAAACAGAAACAAAATAATCGTTCATTAATCAAGGTAAAATGTTCAATTATTCGGGTTTTGAGGTTAGGCCATAATCATGCAGCCCTAACCTACATCAGCACATGTTGTTTTGGAGTGTTTCAAGAAAAATTATCCTAGCTCATCCAAAAACAAACTAAAGCATATTCAGTTATCAGACATGACTGGAGCTTCAGATGGGACTGGCTTCTATGGTGAGATGAAACTAAAAAATGAGCTTATTAGCAGCAAACACTCAAGAAGGGTTTGGTGAACACTGAGAAAAAAAGTACCCCATGTTTACAATGAAATATACTGCTGTATTTTTATGTTGTGGGCCTATATTAGGTCCTGGACATCTTGTTTAGATACATGGCATCTTTGATTCTATCAAATACCAACAGATGAAAAATCAGTGACTGACTCAGAAATCTTATGATGGACCATGTTTGGATCTTCCAACCGTACAATAGTCCAAACACAAACCTCAAAAACAACACAGAAATGGGTCACTGAGCTCAAAACCAAGCTTCTGCAAAAGCCATTCAAGTCCTCTGACCTGAACCCTATAGAAAATGAGAGGAGTGAACTGAAGAGGAGAAGCACCAACATGGAGTTTAAAGGGAATTTAAAGGGTCTGGAGTGATTCTGGATGAAGGAATGGTCTCTGATCTCTTGTTCTCTAACCTCATCAGACATTATAGGAGAACATTTAGACCTGTTAAACTGGCAAATGGAGGTTTCAAACAGTATTGAATAAAAGGGCGCTGTTAATTGTGGTCAGTGTGCATTAGAGAAAACATTTATTTCATAATACCCCCCCCCCCCCATTTTTAAATCTTATTATCCAATGAAAGGATAAATTAAAAAAAAAAAATAATAATAAAAGATCAAAAGGATTAACTATGCAGATTAATTTTCACAGCTTTCTTTGATCATATTTACCAAGGGTGCCAATATTTTTGGCCTTGACTGAACATGGACCACATGTTTTCATCTAGTGTTGTCAAATGACCCGTACTTCGGTACCAAGTCGGTACTAAAAAAATTTAAATGTGACGGTACCAGGTTTCTTTAACCCATACAAAAATTTTATATATGGCCATATATGTACTTATATTTTAAATAGCATGACATATATGTATACATATATTTCACTTATCTGAGAACACAATATATGCCTGAAACATATATGTATACATATATTTGACTTATCTGAGAACACAATATAAGCCCGCCACAGATATGAACATTTATGTGTCCAAACATGTGAAGAAAATATTTGAGTTCCTCCATATATAATACCATATATCTGCATATATTACAGTATAGTATTGGTTTCTCGCATATATGGACAACATTAAGTATAAATATGTTTTATGGCAGTTGGCACACAGTGTCTGGTTGCCGCCACCTTCTGAAATGTGTGTCAGAATAATATATTTACCTACACTTAAATTATCTTTATTAAACCAGTTCTTCTAAAAAATAAAAAATAAAAATAAATAAAAACCTTAATCTCCAGAATTAATTTGGAAAATATAATTTAATATCAAAATGTATCTCTTCGTCTATATTTGAACCTTGCCTGACCTTGCTTTTTTTTTTTTTTTTTTTTCTTTTACTTTTATTAATTAACAAGATCAAAATTACATGTATAAAACAAACATTATACATGATATAGACAAACATTACACATGAAATAAACAATTTCACACTAGGGGGCTGTATCTACATACTAATTTATATAAAAATATTAAAGCGTTTACAAACTTTCACTGTTTTAATTGCTTTTTGTTTCAATGAAAATCGTATAGTATCAATATAATGCTCCATTTCCTTCCTAAAAGAAATAAAACAAGGTTTTTTCAATGAGAACTTACATTTGTGAATATGAAATTTTGCATGTAAAACAATAAGATTGATCATGTAAACGTTTTCTTTGCTGTTTTCCAACATACCAAATAATACATATTTCCATAACAAAACAAAATGATGATCAATATTCTGCACAATAAAATCACACAGATTTTGCCAAAATAGTTTTACAAAAGGGCAATGCCAAAACAAATGTACCACAGTTTCAGGGCAACTAACACAAAAAGAGCAACTAATATCGATATCAGATTTGAATTTTACCAAATAATGTTTGGCTGGGTAAATCCTGTGTATAATTTTGAATGATACTTCCTTAACCTTGTTTGTAATCAAATATTTATTAGGTATTAACCAAACCATTTTCCAATCAATATTGTCTGTCAGGCGATTCCAATATGAATTAACGTAAGGCAAAGACACAATATCTTGTTGAAATAAAGCTCTTATGGAACTGTTGTGTGATTTAAAAGAAAAACAGATGTTACCTATATAAGAGCTCATTACATTAGGCAGAGACCATTGTTGGATGTTGATTCTTGTCTGATGTCTAAATAACATGCAAACTTCAGGAGAAATAGCCCCAAAAACTTTGGCATAGTCCCCTGGTGTAACAGGAATCTTATACTGTGCCAAAAACTCACCATAAGTTAAAAGAAAACCATTCAAATTAAATAACTGATCCACCAATATGATGCCATTATCAAACCAGTGTTTCAGATAAAGCGATTTGTGTTTATATATTATATCCTTATTGTTCCATATATAGTACCTATGAGGAGAATAATTGTGCTTGTGGATCAAAGACCATGATAAAAAGGCCTGACGGTGAAATTCAGCTAGTTTTGCTGGTATTTTATCAATATTATAATTACAGCTAAGAAAAAAATGAATACCACCCAGTTTTGATAGAATATGGGAGGGAATAAAACACCAAATGGAATTAGGATTTTTAACAATTTGTTTAAGCCAATTAACCTTACATGTATTATTCAATGTAGCAAAGTCCAAAACATTTAAGCCACCATTCTCATATGAATTCATAATAACTGTCTTCTTTATGTAATGTATTTTATTTTTCCAAATGAAATCAATCAATATTTTGTCAATTTCTTTACATAGTTTTTTATCAAGATGTAAAGCCATTGCTGCATAAATAAGTCTAGAAATACCCTCTGTTACCTGACCTTGCTTTCTTGCACATTTACTTGGTGGATTACGTAGCCTCCGGTAACGGCCATCTGATTTTTAAAACTAAGATAATAATAATAATAATAATAATAATAATAACAACAATAACAATACCAATAACATATTGGTTTTGATTTTAAAAAAATAAAAAAATTTCTTATTGAGATTTTTTTTCAGTATTTCAAACCAGTTCTGTCACTATAGCAACACCCGCGTAAACCTGATGAACGTTAATGAAGAAGACACGACAAGGAGAAGTAAGACATGTATGCGCTTGTGAAATGGTGTGCCGGGGTTGATGAGGGGAAATTTAGTATTGTTCACATTAAATACATACGAAATTTTGATCTGGAAAGTGATTACATACGAAGACGAATTTGCCGTCGAGTGCGGTGTGGGATAACGACCAAAAGGTGGATTCCCCATTTAACGTTATATGGCTACCGTTCAATCAGTTGGAGGTAAGTAAGTGCAACCCTAACGTTTTTTTACTGCTTTGTATTAGTTACACAGGGATATAATATAAGGGATAATGTAATACGAGGCGGTTTATAACTTTTAGACGTTAACAAACCCAACTGGCTGAATGCAGAGGGGTCTTGCATCAGCCTGAAGGCTTGCATTCTCAATAATAACCGCCTCGCTATAGGCTACATTATTCCTCTTATTACATGGCTAACGTTACGTACAAAATAAATAAATAATTTGACACAAAATATTGATTTAAAAAAAAAAATGTATTGCTTCCGCAAAAGAAAATAGTCCGTTCCGCGTCCAACGCTCTGTTTTTCATGGCAACGGCGTAACGTTACTTCGCAGCGGTTTGTTAACAGTTATCAATAAATAACAGGCCGCATACTAAACCAAGCCATGCAATAAGCTATATTAACATAAATAGATAACTTAATACGAAACCACGTTGTCAAGGAATGTGTTTGTGTTGTTTCAAACCTGTATGAATTTCTTCTGCTAAACAGATAACAGAAAAAAAGATATTTAGAAGAACGTCATCAGACAGTTTTTGGTTTCATTGACTTCCATAGTATAACGTTATCTTTTTTCCTACTATGGAAGTCAGTGAGACCAGAATCTGTCTGGTTACTGACATTCTTCTAAATATCTTCCTTTCTGTTCAGCAGAAGAAAGAAATTCATACAAGTTTAAAACAACATGAGGGTGAGTATATGATGACAGTATTTTCATTTTAAAGTGGAGCATCCCTTTAACTCAGACCCTTGTTGGTACTATCAGTGTGTTAGTGGCAATGGTGACTGATATTTCTCTGCAATAGACATGAATACTTTGGAGCGAAAGTTGGACAAACGTTCAAAGAAAGATTCCGAAGACAACGCCATTGTGGGAAAGAGAATCCGTGTTGCCAAACATCTGTGGGAGGATGAGGATGAGGATGACCCCCCTACTGCCGTGGCCACAGTCAGTGGAACCAAAGTGAGTTTTTTGTTTAATGTACTAACTCTTTACCCCATAATGATATATATATATATATATATATATATATATATATATATATATATATATATATATATATATATATATATATATATATATATATATATATATATATATATAACTAAGGCAATAATTTGTATGTTTAATTTAAAATAATTTAATTTATATGTTTCCACAGGCTGCCATTCACAATCAAGGGGCTGAAATCCTAGATTCCATTTCCTTGGAAGAACAAGCAGAAAATAGTGACAACGAGCTCTCACTTGTGCGTCAAGAATTGCTAGAAATAAAAAAATTCATCTTTACAGGTAAATGTATTATATTTCCATTCTGCACACACATACACACACACAGTAAAACTTAAATACTTAAATACAGGCTTTTATTTTGTCAGATCATAAAACTTGACCTGCCAATGTTTCTTATTCATTGACCAGACTGCTGGCCTGCCATCCCACACAGTAAAATTGGCTGGTGTAAATTGTTTATGGGGACTTACATCATCACATCATTATTTTTAAAGGACTGATAAGAAGCGTGATGTTTTCAACAGTTTGTCTCACTAATACATAGATGGAATAAATGCAGAGACTGAATTTCCCTCACAGGATCAAAAGAGTATACTTCTATTCTTATACTTTTTGGCTACAGTCTTTCACACCCTTTTTTCCTGTTGATGCAGAGATACCTCAGATAAAAGAAATGCTCAACAGAAGCTCCATGCACCTCGGCAGTCCAGGGTCTCTCCCCAGCCCTTCAAACCCTGTTCAAATAGTGAGTACTTTTGGTAACACTTTAGAATAAGGTTCCATTAGTTAATGTTAGTTAATGTATTAATTAACATGAACTAAGCAAGAACAATCCTTCTACAGCTTTTATAAGTCTTAGTTCATGTTAATTTCAACATTTACTAATGCATTATTTAAATCAAAAGTTGTGCTTGTTAACATTAGTTAATGCACTGTGAATTACCATGAACTAACAAGGAATAACTGTATTTTCATTAACTAACATTAACGAAGATGAATAAATACAGTAATAAATGTATTATTCATTGTTTGTTCATGTTAATTAACACATTAACTAACATTAACTAATGGAACCTTATTCTAAAGTGTTACCGTACTTTTTTATGCAGTGCTGTTGGAACGTATGTGAACTGCTTGCAATCACTTTGTCTTATATATCAGGGTAGCCGCGGGGTCTTAAAAGTCTTAAAAAGGTCTTAAATGACATGTTCCTAAATTAAGGCCTTAAATAGTCTTAAATTCCGTTGTCCAAGTCTTAAATTTTTTAAACGAAGGTCTTAAATTTCATTATACTAGCCTATTTATTCAAAGTCAACCAGACTGCAACGCAAGGTGAAATGGGGGAAACAACAACAACGTGAAAATTCAACAGGGTTTAGTGTAACGCCAGAGAACGTCTAATTTCTAGTATTTATTTGTTTTTTAAATCAAGTGATCAAAGTGCTCGTTGCCGCTGTGATCGAGAAGGGTCTTGTAAAATGTGCTGAGGTATTATTAATTCGTGGCCACAAAAAATTCACCTGAATATTCACCAATTCACAAAAACAAACAAAAAAAAGGAATAAAAAGCTGTACGAGAATAGTCGGCCTTCACAGGTAAGAAAAACAGTTTAATAATTATTATTAATTCGTGGCCACGAAATAATTCACCTGAATATTCACCAATTCACAAAAAAATAGGTCTTTAGCATTCACTAATTAATAGTATCAAATTGTTTTTGGCCATGTTGTAATTCGTTAAATCAAAATGAGGGAGGGAATTAGTTCAACGTGTCCACGATTTATTAAAACAAGGAATAAGTCGTCGTAACAATGAATTATTTAGATCAGTGGACAGGGCGCATAAGAACAAACAGTGAGAGAGCCCCGGCCGCGCACGCCTCACTCTCGCCATCTTCAACGAGCGCTGTATTGCTCTCTCTCTCTCGCGCATATCAACACAATAGTAAAAGGTCAGAAGACCGATTGTGTTTTATAGATTAGTGGTTTGTTCATACAAAGTGTTTGATTAGCATGTTTAGGAAATGCATAATACAAATTGTATGGGTTAATGTAACGGTAAACGGATAAAACTGCGCATGGAAAACTGGTCTAGCGGTCTCTGGTAGTGCAAAAATGTATTACAACTAAATTCAATGCACGCCATTGACGCCACTTAACCGAGCAAAATGTTTCACTCGGTTACGCAATTTTTAACGTTTAATCGGTTAACCTCTAGTTTTCGCGCCGGCGGCAATGGATCAACATTCTAATCAACCAGTCAAGAGGAGAGACATCATGGGGAAGTGTCGTTCGGTTCGGTGTAACTGTTTATTTTCTAACTGAGCGGTTCGTTGGACCATTTTACCTGCTGACCAAAATTTCATTATTTCAAATGTAGGCACGCTGCACGTGGCAAGCGCGCTCATAAAGAGCCGCCGGCGCGACCACAACATTGTCCAACATCAAATGTGCAAACGTAATGTAAGCGGAACGAAACTGCTCGTTATTGTGTGGTTGAAGGACTGTTTATCAGTTTGGACGAGTGCAGCGCGAGCCGATCGTGATCAAGCGACACTGTTACTACACAGCGCTAGGGCTGCACGATGTGTCGTTTAAGCATCGATATCGCGATGTACGAATCCACGATAGTCACATCGCAGGATGTGCGATGTAGGCTGTCGTAGTTGATCTGTTATTCATTAACTGTACGGGACAGCTGCTCCCCGGCCCTTGACGAATGTGATTCGCGGATTAATTGGACAGCTTAACCATCATAGAGGGAAAGTTTATCATTGACAGGACTGAAAAACACATGCAAGTTTAACAGGGCAGAGAGAGAGAGAGAGACAAAGAGAGCGCGCGAGAGAGACAGTGAGAAGAGAGTGTGCGCGAGAGAGACAGAGAGAGAGCGATCCGTCTTCAAACAACAAGAGCGCTGTCTTGCTCTCTCTCCCTCGCGCATATTAATCAATTGACACGATGGTGTCGATGTTTAAATCATTTAAAATGAGAATGTAAGTGTGCTCACCCCATTTTTTTTGTATGAAAAAATATCGCAATACATATCGCAGAAAAATAAAATATCGCAATGTCATTTTTTCCAAATAACGTGCAGCCCTACACAGCGCTAATAAGAGATCCATTAAAGAAAGCATTTGAATTCGCCACAGAAGTAAAAACATCGCTGCAAGATCTAGTGAGAAACATTCACATTTCTCTGTTATTAAAGGATCGAACAGCGGGTGGAAGCCAGGAAGAAAAATTGTGCCATGAATGAACTATCCAGTGTCCACAGATCAGCAGCATTCACCATGGATTTACTGTAGTACCACTAACTGCAACCATGGAAGTTTGGCAGGAATAGTAGGCTATAATGCTTTCAAGTAACATTACGTTGGTTTTATTTTGACATTATGAATACAATTGCTACAATTAAATTGTTAATCTGAACTAAAAATATAACTTTATAACTATTACAATATTAGGCTACATTTATTTTTTTCCAAGGAGCTGTTTTGTTTTATATGCTCCTAAGAAGAGTCTATTATAGCTCCATCACTGGTCAAAGTAAAAAATATATATCATACTTTATTATGTTAATTTTAATTAAAAAAATAATAAAATACTCTGGCATTTCTTTCTTTTTGCTGTATCGAAAACATACTGAACCGTGACACAAGTGTATTGTATTGAACCGAACCGTGAATTTTGTGAACCGTTACACCCCTATTATCTATATCTCTCTTACCTATCTGTCTACCCCTCTGAAGCAATGGTTGAAGCACTTTGAATGCTGAGAAACTTTACTAAGACGATTTGAAAAATTAGTTTATCTGTTTATTGTTATGAATGTTTGATATTTACCAAAAACATCACTTTGCAGTGTATTGTTGAATGAGTTTTTTTTATAATAAATGTGTTTTAATTAAGACATTTGTTTGTTAGTAATAGTCATTATTGGGATTTAATCTGGTGTTTTTTACGACTGCGTAATGGGTGCGATGTAGGTCTTAATTTTCATTAAAATGGTCTTAATAAAGTCTTAAATTTGGGGTGATCAAACCTGGGAAAACCCTGTATATTAATTGGTCATAATCGAATACAATTTACTGTAAATTTGTCCTAATCTAATCTCCCAAATTTCCTGGTACCTTGTGGCAATGGCTCTTTTTCACACTACTTATTGATAATATGACATCTCCAACATTGACAGTAGGGACCAGGAATGCTTGACATTATACTATTGGGACCAATTTACACAGTCAATTGTACATAAATCTTGAATGCTGGATATTTTGTTTACTATACTGAATCGAAACTTTTAAGCCTATCTATTTCATTTTGTTCAACAGGAAGAAATTGTCCCAGGTTCAGGTGTTTACGTATCACGAAGTGTGTGGCGCTCTGCTTGCCAGGCATCTAGTGGGACTTCAATGGCAAGGATTTTGCTGCTTGGGGTGTTTGACATTGAAACACTCATCAAAAGTAATTTGAGAGGTTAGTATTGTCTGTACAGTAGTGTAGAGTGTAGTTAAAAATGCTTATTCCATAGGCACATTTGTTATGTTAAATGACAAGTTCGGTATTTTACACTAAAAGTCCTGTTTTCAGATTGTTTTCTGATGAAATAGAATGGTTAAGACTTAAATTTGGACAAATGCTGCTGGTAGGGCTGGGCGATATGGCTTAAAAAAAAAATCTCCGATTTTTTCACACCAAACCCGATTTTCGATTTTAATTGATTTTTTTTATTAATTTAAAAACAAACTACAACCGACAAATAAATTGCTCAAAACAAATGTACTCTTTATTTTGTTCTGATTTTCAGTTATGCAGTTTAATCTAAATTTCCCCTTTGTGCATAAGTTTAACAGGAAACAAGCCTCAAAACATGCTTGTAAACGAGATGGCAGGCACTGCCATTGTAAACGGTGAAAATGTAGCTTATCAGTTTTCTAATAACTTACAGTGACACAATGCACCTTCAAAATAAATTAAAATATAAATAAAAAATAAAATTGTGTGTCCCTCTTTGATAAAAAACTTTTGGATAAATAAATGTAACCAAAATGACAAAATTAGATCTATTAAAAAAATACATTACAATGTCCCAGTGGTATTCATAAAGTGCTAACAAAACTTTAAACTCATTAGCGTTAGCATTACAGAAAGGTCTGATTTACGCACTGTTACAACAGTTATTGTTTTTATATTGAAAATAAGTCATTTTGTGTGTTTTTTTCCCCAAATCAGTGACATAATTTATGAACTTGGGAATTAAAGAGTTAAAATCTTGGATTTTTTTTTTACATTTGGTAGTTTTGATCAGGACTGAGGTTGATTAACAGATTTATGCAAAAAAAATATGAATCTGATACATTTTTACAGCAGTTTAATTGAGTGGATGTTGTCATCCCGAACAACTCTAAAGGGTAGTGAATTTGAACAATCCACAAGGGTTAAGGTAAAAAAGTTACTTAGATCACCTTTAAGCTGTGCATGTAAATGGACCGACAGTATGTGTCTGTTTTCAGCCATTTTGATTGTCATTCTGCTGATAATGAAAACGTAAACTATATACTGGTTATTTTTCATACTGAAAAACATATTTTTTCCTCAGGAGGGGAATCCAAGGTTTCAAAGGGGGGAGATGGGGAGAACAGAAGCACCCTGGATGAAATAAAAGTGAAAGCTATAATGGGTAAGTTATGATTTTGCTATTTGACATCATCTGCCACAGGTCTGTATGTATAGTGTTGTGAGCCTTGACTCAGTCAGATCTCCTCAAGAACCACTTGGGGTTAAGTGCGTTGCTCAAGGGCACAACGGTGGTGAACGGGATTCGAACTCCAAATTCCAGGCTACTAGCATACTAGCCAGGTTCCTTTACTGCTGTGCTACCACCACCCCTTTTGGCTTCGTGCCTGCGTCTGAACCACACCCATAGAAATATTTGCAAAAAAATGGGACAATCATATTAGCAATAAAGCAATAAAGGAGCAATAAAGATTTTTGTCTTTAATTTTTGACCAGTGTTTTGTCTGCTTTATACCTAAAACTTTTTTTCTTTAAAATCTACCTTTTCAGATGCTGTTATGTCAAGACACTCAGTTTCGACTGGCCAGATCGGAGCAGCCCTGAATGGGAAGATGGCAGAACTAAGACTGGCAATGTCCAGGAAAAATAATTTAAAAACAAAATGCATTAAAGTTTCTATTTGAAAAGACCTGGAATTGTGTGTTCTGTGGAATGAGTATAAATATATATGCAGGATATATAAAAAACATAGTTGTACCACTAATATAAGTGAAAGTACATGGTGTCATCATATTAGAAGCATATTTGTATCCCTAATATAAGTGAAAGTATGTACTCTGGAAATAAATACATATATGCATGTATACATATATGCGTCTTGCATATATTTCACATATATGTGCATATATGCGAAAATATATGGCACTTACATGAAAACGGCCATTTTTGATATATTTTGAAATATATGTTTCATATATGTCTATGTGTTTTACATATATGAGTTTTGCATATATTCTCATATATGCAGCAGACATACATGGGCACTGATATTATATATGTAATTTACATATATTGACATATATAACATTTCTGTATGGGCCTGTCCGCGCGGTCGTCTGCTAGAGCCTCTGCACACACTCTCCAATGACGATTTTTACGTCACGCCTACCTAGCGGTCCATAGCGGACTCGTGGACGCAGAAAGTTTGACAGAGGGTTTAAGATGCAGGCTTGCATGACCTGACGCGCAACATTTCAGAAAATGTGTGTTCACAAATGTAGCCTATTTTGATCCAAATATGGAAAGCACTTTTGAATTTAATAATATGAGGTTCTCTCTTGAGATATTTTTCCATTTATCTGAACTTCTTCAGGTGAGTTGCAGGGCAAAAAAAGTAAAAAAATAAAACAAAAATCCAGCACTTGTCCTTCAATACTGATACTGCGACAATTGACAGTTTGTACATGTTCATTCGCTGGCATTTTTTTTATTTCTTTTTTTTCTCCCTTAAAAAACAAATGTGTCCATTCTGATGCACAATTTTACCTTAAAGGCAATTTACCTAATGGCTGTTGATGACTATTTGAATTGAATTCTGCCAAAGTGCGTGCTTGTATGTGTTCGTTAAATGCTTATGCCAGTGCTCATGTCTGAAAATAATATATGATGAAGAAAAAAAATCACGTAAAACATTAGGATATAGCCTATATTTCATTAGTTGCATTTTTTTTTTAAATTGATGTAAACAATAACATTTTACAAACTTAACTTTTTTTTTTTATTCAGCATGTTGTGCAGACCGCATTAGAATTCGTGACGGGCCGTGGGTTGAGAACCACTGCTTATCAAACATTTTTAAATCGTCCACAGCTGAGCTTTGTGGGAGGCTGATCTGCGCTAGATCACGTGAAGTGAATGTAGTGAACAAAGTCGTTTTCAGATGCAATGAAAGAAACAACAACATGGATAACCTAGATTATTCTCAGGCTCTGTTCTGAAGTAAAATAATTATAATTACTGTTAACCAAGAGTAACACATTTTAACGGATTAATCGCCTATTTTCATTTGCTGAATGTTTTCTTTATTTTTTATTTTTTAAACACGCTAAAAAATAAAGATTGTCAGAGGAAAAAAATATATGAGTCGTGTATAGGTTTCATTTTAACGGATCAATCACCTATTTTCATTTGCTGCATTTTATTTTTTTTAAGTTTGTGAGAGGAAAAAAATAGGCTATAGGCTCAATCGGGAGAAATCAAACGTTTCCATATTTGTGATGTTGCCCATTTGAAGCTTAACTATTATTCATGAGGTAAATAGGCTGTGTGCGTTTCAGTATTGATGAAAAAAAAAAAAATCATAATTAACAATATGTCAAAGTGCTCACGCCGAATGTCTGGTGAACGACTTCTGTTTCCAGTGAATATGTGCGCGAGGCACCAGCGATCAAACAGCTGAAACAAATAATACTTAATTTTTGGTCACACATAAGGCATAATTAAAAAATGCTGGTAGTTTGAAAAATCAAGAATAATAACTAATACTAATTATTGCTAAATGCTCGACCGTTCCCATTTCGCTCTGCATATGGTACCTGAAGATTTTTTTAAACCAAGAATGAATCGAAATGAAAATTAAATTAAAACATTTAGCTTATATATATATATATATATATATATATATATATATATATATATATATATATATATAGGCCTTATATTTATTTACTGTTTAATAAAAATAGCATGCATATGATCCTTTGTGTTAAGGTCTTCTTTTAATTTTTGTTTAGTAGACTGTAGTCTAAGACTATCCAACATTTTAAAAATTAACAAATTGTAAAAAAAAAAAAAAGTTTTTTTTGAATGTTACAATGTTATATCATAATGTTATTGTTGTTTTACTTCCTTCTTTTATCTCATTTTACAATTACATTCATTTCGCAATCCGTCCCTTTGCGCCACCTGGGGGTATTTTCGCGAATGATTTTAACACGCGACAGTTACCACCGCGGCGGTAAGCGACAGAAAGGCTGGCCACCTACTGTATGTATATGTATATAAACAAAATTGCTTAACACATAAGATAAATATTATATTACAACTGTAACAAAGTTACACAAAAAAAAGACACACATTTGTGTTATTTTTCAAGTGAAACCATTTCTACTTATGTAGTGAGTATTTGAAAGAAAACAAACATCTCTGCTATAAAGTCCAGTAGACACAAGTATATTAACCTGTGACAAAAAAAAGTAACTCACCTCAAATGTTGTACTTCTATTTCACAAATATATAGATTAACGAATACAACTTCTCCTTATATAAAAAAAAAGAAAAGAAAAAAGCCCACATAGATTCTAATACTCAAGTTCTTCCAAATCCAAGTCTATGTCATCAAAATCAACTCCCTCTTTCGCATTAGTACTAGTACTCCGAGGAGCACAAAGCACACGGTCCTTCTCACTGTGGACATCACACTTCGAAGACTTATCAAGTCCAGATTCACTGCCGCTTTAGCACAAACAACAGCAGTAGTAGTACAAGGCACACTGTGAACATCAGATTGCACAGCTTTACTAGGGTCACATTCAATGCTGCTTAAAGGCCAAACACTGGCAGAAGTAGTACAAGGCATACTGTGCTTTTCAATATTAGAATGCACATGTTTGGGGCTACCAGGCACACTACCGCTTCTAGCCTCACACACGGTCTTTTCTGCTGCATGGTCTACAAACTGTAAATTGATCATGACTTGACCACACATGTCAATCTGCAGTTTGTCATGGCCAAGTACTCTTGAAACCAATTCATTGGAGTCATACCTACCAAGTTTCGGCAAACCTAGTAGGTTGCAGAAATTGTCATGGTCCATTTGAAACTTCTTGTTCTGTTCTCCAATTTCAACTGTGATGTGTCCACGTAACAGAGACGCAACTTTAGAAGTTTTGCAGAAAGCTCTGCAAGATTCACATCGGGTCATATTGGTTTCCAGATTCACAAACTCTAAGGTATGAAATTGTGGACACAGGTACTGAATTCTAATATTTATAATAATTATGCAGCGCGGCAACTGAAAAAGGCTAAAAAGATCAAAGCGACCTGGTCTCGAAATGGTAAAGTTTATATCCGAACGATTGGAGCAACACCAGAAGAGGAAAGAGCAGTGATGGTGAAGGAAATGGACGAATTGAACCTCTACAAATGATGATTAGAGTTGAGTTACAATAGCAGCTTTGGATGTGCGGACCTACTAATTTATTTATTTTTTTGTGTGTGTCAGCGATTGTGGACGATGATTATCCAATTCTCTGGGACAGATGGAATATTCAGATAACTTTAGCTATTAGTTTTTTTGAAGTAGGAGGCCATCTCAAACGGGACAACCAGTTTTTTTCACGTGAGTCTGTGTCTATTCTCTCGCCAGTTTAAGCTCTATGGCTTCTATTGACTTGACCATCTTTGATGATAATTCTCTTATTTTCAACCCGTTTGAGCAGAACATAGACAGTTGTGGCATCTATGAGAGTTTCTTTAATCCTGATGTAAATCAACCTAATTTAAACTTATTAAAACTGTCTTGTAACTATTACTCTGAAGGGCAAGTAAACTCACTGCATCAAACCATAAAATTTCCTAAAAATCTTTTCTCTACTTTCCATTGGAATATTCGTAGTATGTCTAAAAATCATGACGAATTGAGAACTATTCTGTCTACCTTAAGTTTTTCCTTCTCAGTCCTGGCCTTTTCTGAGACTTGGCTGACTGATGACGTATTTTCTTTATTCCCCCTACCTAATTATGTATCATTTCATTCTTGTAGAAAAAACAAAAGAGGAGGGGGTGTCTCTCTATATGTTTTGAATTCCTTTGTTGCTGGTGCTAGAGATGATCTTAGCGCAGAATTTGACACCACTAATACAGTCTATATTTATTGAAATTCCATCTTGTCAACAATTCAATGGTAAGAGTATTCTGATCGGATGCATCTATAGACCACCAGACTCAGACCATAATACATTTATTGATGCACTTCAATCAACACTTGAGTTAATAACCAAAGAAAGCAAATTATGTTTTTTACTCGGTGACTATAATATTAACTTACTTAAATGTGATTTAACACAAACAGTTGATTTTTTAAATGCACTCCATTCTTTTAATTTTTTCCCTCTTATTACAAAACCATCTAGAATCACTTCCTCATCTGCTACTCTGATTGATAATATTTTGTTTAATTCTTATAATTTTGAGGTCACTTCAGGCCTCCTGATGTGTGATATCTCTGATCACCTTCCTGTCTTTCAGTTTATCCAATCCAGCCAATTAATGTCTAGTTATCCTAAGAATGGGCCAAATAAATATCTTAAATTCTCAAGAAAAGACATAGATCATTTTAAGTCTGCCACTGGCAATATCATATGGGATGAGGTACTTATGTCACAAGACATTAATAGTGCATACAGTTTATTCTTAAAGTCTTTTAATAAGGCCTTAGATTTATCATTTCCGCTGATGAGTATAAAATCCAGAAATAAATATTCTAAGGGGAAGCCGTGGATATCTGATGAGCTTAAAAAGCTTTCCCGGAAAAAAAATAAACTTTATAGGAGGTCTATTTTTAATCCTTCTTCCATTAATACCGAAAATTATAAGAAATGTAAAAACCACTTCACATCTTTAGTAAGAAAAGCAAAGAAAGCTTATTATTCAAATCAATTTGCACAAGCTTCTAAAAACATTAAGACAACATGGCACCTCATTAATCACTTACTGAACCATACTAAATCCCCATTTACTGCCCCTGTAGTAATGAACAGTAAGAAGGGGGTTCTCTCCAACCCTGTTGATATTGCTAATGGTTTTAATGAGTTTTTTATATCGATTGGTTCTGAACTAACATCTAATATTAATGGCTCAGATATACATCCCTGTTCTTTAATTAAAGGTCAGTATCCTCCATTCCATAATTTTGACCCACCAACGGTTCAAGAAGTTCGTAATATTATTTTATCACTTAAAAATGCAGCCCATGGTCATGATGGCATTAAAAGTCTTCTTATTAAAGAGACAGTTGACTATATTATTAAACCTCTCACTCATATTCTCTCATTGTCTTTGAAAACTGGAATTGTCCCTCGGGATTTGAAAGTTGCTAGGGTTATACCAATTTTTAAGACCGGTGACCCCAAGGAATTTGGTAATTATAGGCCAATATCAATTCTCCCATGTATATTGAAAATCTTGGAAAGACTTGTCTTCTCTAGATTATTAAATCACCTGGATGCCAATAATATTTTATATAAACATCAATTTGGTTTTCGGAAGCGACACTCCACTGAGCATGCCCTCATTCAACTTGTGAACTATATCTCTTCAGCTCTTGACAATAAAAAATTTGCTCTTGGAGTCTTCCTGGACCTGAGTAAGGCATTCGATACGGTCAATCACAACATTTTGATTGCTAAACTTAGTAGATATGGAGTGGAGGATGTTGCCTTGAGATGGTTTAGAAGCTACTTAGCTAACAGAGAGCAATATGTATACCTGGAAGGCTATACCTCCATGAAGTCACAAATTATGATTGGGGTTCCACAAGCATCAATTTTGGGGCCTCTTCTATTCTTAATTTATATTAATGATATGGCCACGATTTGTACCAAACTCCTTCCAGTACTATTTGCAGTAGATACAAATCTTGTAGCTTCTCACCATGACTTTAATATTTTAATCAAAACGGTCAATGAGGAACTATCTTCCATTGTGGAATGGTTTCAATGGAATAAACTTACTCTCAATATAAAAAAAATGCAACTTTATGATTTTTTGTAATACTAACAAACATTATCCTATAGAATTATCTAAAATCTTTATTAATAACACTCAAATCGAATTGGTTCAGCATACCAAGTTTTTGGGAGTCATTATAGATAGTGGTCTTAAATGGTCTAACCATATTAACTTCGTATCTAAGAGGTCAGCTAAAATGTTGGGTATATTGAGGAGGGTTTGTCCTTTAGTTCATTCCTCAGCTTTTTTAACCTTATATTATAGCTTTTTGTTTCCATTCATTAATTATTGCAATATTGTCTGGGCAGCTACCTATCCTACTTATCTGAAGAAATTAATAGTCATACAGAAGAAATATCTTAGACTTATTTCTCATTCAAATAGATATGCTCCCTCGGCACCCCTTTACAATAAATTTAAAATTCTCCCTATTGATAAGGTAAATATCAGACATGGGGACTTGTGACTTGGTGACTTGGACTCGAGTCGACTCGAGTCGCTATTTTTAGGACTTGAGACTTGACTCGGACTTGGAAGTTAAAGACTCGGGACTTGACTTGACTTGAGACACGATGACTTGAATGACTTGAGTGTTAATCACATCATGTTTTCAGTTTGAATATAAAACATATAAATTATTTTTTTAAATGAAGTTGATTACTCAGCTGGAGCGCAGGCTGAGAATAGCATCCTGACTGGATCAGGACACTATCATCAGTCATGCCCTCTCTACCTTACACACACCACGCCCACTTAAATCAGATATCACATCACATCAACATGTCAGCCTGAGAAGTACAGAGGGTCATCGCTTTTGTCTTCAATAGTTCGCGCCTAAAAACGTGTGGAAAACGCTAGTCGCGCCGCTTTCTCCTTCTTTCCAAAGCGCTCGGGCAGAAGTGTTCCTGGGGCGTCTGTCGTTGCTAGGCATCCATGACACGCTCTCTCTCAATGAAGACGCGGAAATTTCAGCAAAGGATAAATGGATTTGCAGCACTAAAAATCGCTCGCAGTAGCTCTGCTACTAAATTCTTTCAAAATGGCAATCCATATACAGCTACGAACAGCTGTTCTTTCATCTTAGCTGAGCTTTCAACGTTGATACGGAAAGGATGAAGCTGATTGGTTAGTTATTGTCACATGACCTGCGGTGCGCTTGCGGCATTCTGAAAAGTTTAGATGTTTTTAACTCGATGCGGTGCGACGCGCGCGCGTTGCTTCCATTATGAGCGCGCATACCGCGCGCCTACATTGGAAATAACGAACTTGTGCGCGCAAAAGACGTGATGTGAACGGCCCCTAATGATCCGCTAGCAGGCCGTCAAAAAAACGCATTCCAGGGGCGGCGCTAGGGCTGGGCTAAGGGGGCATAAGCCCCGAATATTTTGTTACCTTGTCTTTCTCATAGAGCAAAACAATTAATCAGAAAAACTATGTAGCTGCCGCGATTACCTAATCATGAGAAGTGCATATATATATATATATATATATATATATATATATATATATATATGTGTGTGTGTGTGTGTGTGTGTGTGTGTGTGTGTATATACAGTACAGAATATAAATATGACGTATTTTAAGTTGTTTCATACTTTTTTGTTATGTACAGTACAGACCAAAAGTTTGGACACACCTTCTCATTCAAAGAGTTTTCTTTATTTTCATGACTATGAAAATTGTAGAGTCACACTGAAGGCATCAAGGGTTATTTGAGCAAGAAGGAGAGTGATGGGGTGCAGCACCAGATGACCTGGCCTCCACAGTCACCGGGCCTGAACCCAATCGAGATGGTTTAGGGGTGAGCTGGACCACAGACAGAAGGCAAAAGGGCCAACAAGTGCTAAGCATCTCTCAGAGAACTCCTTCAAGACCATTTCAGGTGACTACCTCTTGAAGCTCATCAAGAGAATGACAAGAGTGTGCAAAGCAGTAATCAAAACAAAAAGTGGCTACTTTGAAGAACCAAGAATATGACATATTTTGGGTTGTTTCACACTTTTTTGTTATGTATATAATTCCATATATAATTCCACATGTGTTAATTCATAGTTTTGATGCCTTCAGTGTGAATCTACAATTTTCATAGTCATGAAAATAAAGAAAACTCTTTGAATGAGAAGGTGTGTCCAAACTTTTGGTCTGTACTGTACATAACAAAAAAGTATGAAACAACTGAAAATACGTCATATTTATATTCTATACTCTGAGAGAGAGAGAGTGTGTGTGTTTGTGTGTGTGTGTGTGTGTGTGTGAGAGAGAGAGAGAGAGAGAGAGAGGAGAAATGTAACAGTTTAATGTTGTATGTAAACTGTGTTTGAGAGAGAGAGAGAGAGAGAGAGAGAGAGAGAGAGAGAGAGAGAGAGAGAGAGGTGTTCAGAGAGGAGTCTGTTGGATGTTTAGCTGTTATTTGTTTTATGGACTCAATGTTGAAAATGTAAAACATTTCAAACACTGTTGGCAGAAGTGAAAAATAAATAATTTTAGGAAGTTACAATTTTGTTTGATTCCATGATGTATTTTACTGAGCATGAGTATTTACAATGCAAATCCAAATTATTTTAATTTACTGACAGTTACTTATATCTTGTCTTTTAACTTTATTAAGATCAGATTCTGCAGGTAAAATAACAATATTAAGGTGACTTGACTTGGACTTGACTTGACATAGCTTGTGACTTGACTTGACTTGACTTGCCCAAGAAAAAAATACTTGGGACTTACTTGAGACTTGAAGGTTAAGACTTGAGACTTACTTGAGACTTGCACATGTGTGACTTGGTCCCATCTCTGGTAAATATTTATCAAACATGTCTATTTATGCATAAGTCTATATACAGGAAACAAGATCTACCAGACTCCTTTCAGAGTTTGTTTATCCCTATTTCACATGTACACTCATTTCAAACTAGACATAGCAATAATACTTTTGTCTTACCTTACACACGAACTACAAGACATCAATTTAATATTTCTTTTAGAGGTCCTAAGCTCTGGAGTGAGTTAAGCCCATCGTTGCGATCAATGTCCTCTTATTCGGTTTTCAAAAAGCATCTGAAGAGACTTCTATTGCTAGCCTGATGCCTTTATGTAGTCCTTTCCAGGTAGTGCTTGCTTTTTTTTTGTTTTTCTATTGTATTTTTATCTAGACTTGCTAGATAAAATCTTTTATGTTATTGAACTATTGTTTTGTATTGTTGTTTTGTTGTTGTTGTTTTTTGCTTATGCTCTTGCTTTGTTTCGTTTGTTGTTTGTTTTGTTTTGTTTGAGTGTTTAGTCTGCATGTCTCATGAGTTAATATGAACAGGAGTGGAACTCTGTACAAGCCTAGAGTGGCTTCGTTCCCTGCTTGCATAGTTTTGTACTTGTACTAAACATGTGCTAAACAAATAAACTAAAACTAAATTGACCAGTGAGGAAGGAGCGAGTGCCACAAAAGAAGCTGAGCACAAAGCAACCGGTCTTTATAGAGCAGTTATACTTGCATTCAGAGAGAGGATGTGTGTGATTCAGTGAAAAACCACAAAGATCAGACACAAGTCATTATCCAGCTCAATTCAATTCAAGTTTTGTTCTCATCTGACAGTGTCACCGCAGTCAAATACATGATATTGCTTAATATTAAGTGTCTTTTAAACCCCAAATCATCAAGCCAAAGGTCACAAACTCTGTCAGGTGACAGAAATGGGGGGAAACAACATTTCGGCTCTGTCCTACTCATGCTGAATCACAATTCTTTTTTTTTTTTTAAATGGACGTTTACTCAAACTTCAGTATTTCGGCTCATGATGGTTGTAGCTCCTTGAAACTAAAACTGATCTTTAGAGCATGCGATCTTTCATACGATCAACTTTACAATAAGTGGACTACTTGTGATGGACTGGTCCTTGAGAAAAACGCTTATGATGGATCATAATTCTGATTCGCTTTAGTTTCTTAGAGAGATGAACATGTAAACAACTTCAGTCTGAGCTGAACGCTTGGGAGAAAAATACAGCTTAAATAAGTCAAAACCATGATATTACAAAGATCATCTAAAGGAGAAATATAAAACTGTTCAGCAGTTTCTACAGAATGAAAATCCAAATCTTCAATCCTTAAATACGGTAATCAGAAGTAGAGAGAAACTAATGAAAACAGAAGATGTGTGCGATTCAATGAGAGACAAGGATCAGACACATACGACAAACTAAATCATCTTATACAAATCTTCTAAATCAATTCATCTGTACAGTGCAAATAACAATAGTAAGTGTTCAAATTACTGTATTCTACAATTGTAGATTGTAGAAAGAAAAAAAACAGCTGAACAAAAATTACATCTGTATGTGTTTTTTTCCTTATTCAAGTGATTTAATATTTTTAGTTTTTCACTAACCACGCATAACTTTTTTTTTCTCAAAAACACAATCATGTACATTCATGCATTTCACATATTATTATAGCCCAGTTTGTGCTGATTACAGTAAGATTAGACTTTACCCATTTAGATATTTATAAGAAACTGAAAAAAACACAAATGTCAGGGCATGACAAAACATCTCCAGGCCCCAAAAATACCCTTAGACTCCAGAGGGTTATTAATATAGAGCCCTACACAGTTCAAGATCCAAGATGGTTGTAGGTGTTTATAGCTGAATGAGGTTCTGTAAATCTGTAAAAAAGTTGGCAGTTAACAAATAAAAGACTAGTTGATGAACAGTGTTTAAGTGTTTCTGTCATTCTTCTAGCTCCTCTTTAGGAAGATAAAGATTTATGCAAAGATTTTGGCCACATATAAAAACTTTATTTTTGAATGCCACTCAAAGTTACTCAAATATTTTGAGTTACTCAAAAGATTATTCTGTAGTATGTTACTGAAATAATGATGTTAAAGGAACACTCCACCGTTTTTTGAAATAGGGCTTATTCACATTATTTCCTACATTTAGATAGGTGGGCAAATGCATTTTTGTGTCAGTGCATGCATTGTTTTAGTTTGACTGGGTCTGCGTTAGCTTAGCTTAGCACAATGAATGGAATCCTTTGTTGCCAGCTAGCATGGCCTGAGTAAAAGTGATCAAAAAAATAAAAAAAACCCACCTAACTACTTCTTTTGGACTGTGTATTCACAACGAGTACAAATAGCGATCCAGATTAACACTAGGCGATTTCCTAGGCAGATATTGGCTTGGGACTATATTATGGGGAAGCACAGGCGAAGCACTGCTGCTTAGGCGAAGCACTGCTACTTCGGCGCAGAGATATCACGCAACACATGAAATCCCAAGACTTCCGTCAACATACCGGCGTGAATAGTAGCTTCCTGGCTATTTTCCTTACAGTACACGAATGGCGATGAACATGGCTGATTTTGAGAGAGACGAAGAGGGTGACTTCTCAGACAGCCAAGAACCAGAACCATACCTATTTGAACCAGAGTTTACAGAAGACGAGCTGCGTGCTTTGGAAATAGAACGACAGTAGGAGACTGCGGTCAAGCCAGCCGCACTTCAGAAAAACACCGTCAAGCCAGCCGCGAGTGAAATTTATATGCGCGTGTATTAGTTGCGATCGCTCAACAGCCCGAGGACGTGAGGATGAGAGCCAACATGAACTGGTGGTGTGAATGTGGGGGAATATGCCAATCTATGCCGACGGAAATAGAGTGTCTTTGCTGTAGAGAGTGGGACATGTTTTTGCCATTGATGAGCAGGCTCAACACGTCAGATCAAGATGAGCGTGCCCGAAGTCGTGTCACATCTACAGAGGATTTCACGGCGCTGATCCATTCTGCAGTACTCAATTTTTTTTTCCGGTGTGACAAAGTGAACTGGAAAAAACGCCCCACGCCGAATGGACCAAATGGACAGCTGTCCACAGAGTAAGTGATTATTTTAATCATGACGCATGTATAGATCGACCCATATTATACCTGTATTCACATAGAGTTGATGTTTTCATGTGTTGCGTGATATCTCTGCGCCGAAGTAGCAGTGCTTCGCCTGTGCTTCCCCATAATATAGTCCCAAGCCAATATCTGCCTAGGAAATCGCCTAGTGTTAATCTGGATCGCTATTTGTACTCGTTGTGAATACGCAGGCCACAAGAAGTAATTAGGTGGGTTTTTTTAATTTTTTGATCACTTTTACTCAGGCCATGCTAGCTGGCAACAAAGGATTCCATTCATTGTGCTAAGCTAAGCTAACGCCGGCCCAGTCAAACTAAAACAATGCATGCACTGACACAAAAATGCATTTGCCCACCTATCTAAATGTAGGAAATAATGTGAATAAGCCCTATTTCAAAAAACGGTGGAGTGTTCCTTTAAAGGGGCCATGAGTTGAGAAATCAAATTTGCCTTGACATTTTGACAAATGCCATGATATTTGGACCTTGGAGACGAGGAAAGAGAGGAGGGATTAAACTGGGGAAATAAACCACTGCTGCTAAATATGAATTTGAGGAACGTGAAGTCTCTGAGGAACAATACAGAGGAACTGCACTCCTTCCAGGATTTGTTAAAACTATCTCCAGTTGGCGTTTACAGAGTCCAGGCTGCTCTGTGATGTCCCCGACTCACTGGTTGAACTCAAAGTTTCCCCATGTTCAAGCAGGGAGTAGCATTAGTGTCTATATCAGAGAAGTCATCCAGCTTTAATAATCATATATTCTAATACTGATTTAGTTTATTGTGATGTTTAACAAATGCAAATAGCAGCCACTGAATGCTCAGAGTAACATTATAACTTTGAACACGTTCAAATGTATTTTTAGTATGATTGTTTTGAGTAAGTAAAACACCCCCGCATTACCCCATCATTTTAATTCCTCAAATAAATGAGTATGTATGAGCAGTATTTTAGTACTTGCAGCTATTTCATCAGAATGAACATAAATAATGTGAATTTAAGCAATTCATTTGTAATGTCTATTTAGTGTCTTTCATTATTAATATTATAGTTTGTGTTCTCTCATGTGCTCATTTAGGTTTGATCCGAGGTTTTCCAGCATTGTACAATGTTTGTGAGAGTGTCAGTGCTGTTTTTAAAGTTATAATTTAACCTGAAGGTGCGGTCCATCATCATCATAAGATTGTCTTTGGCTCTGTGCAGCCTTTACCTCCATCCACAGGAGTCTGACAGGCAGCTGGTAGTCCACTGTATGAAGTATTTTTGGGTATAATTATGTCACAGTTTACTTTATTTTGGTTTCCTTACTTACATATGAACTATAGCAGGGGTCACCGCACTGTGTCCTGCAGAGTTAAACTCCACTTACACACCTGCCTTGAAGTTTCAAGACCAAACAAGACTTTGATTAGCTGGTTCAGGTGTGTTTAACTAGCCCTAACACTAATCTCTTGAGGTTTTTCAAATTTATATAATTTATATTATTAAGGTTTCAGGAACAGGAGTGTGTGGAACAACACACTGGACAACAGCAAAAGAAACTGTGAGAAATCAAGCAGCAAACTGGATGAGGAGGGATTAGAGATTGCTGTTTGTCACAATGGCATTGTAACATGCTCGGAGAGAAGGAGAGTCGAGAAAAGAAAATGCACGAGGGATGACGTCGTAACTTTCCCGAGTTTAATAAAAGTACTTAAACATCACACACTCATCCGCATACATGGGGAGTCAAATGAGGAAAAGATAAGAAGTGTTCAAACATCTAACTCTGGTCACAAAAGAAAATATCAACCTCAGAGATCGGTAGAGCGGGTAACTCCTCTTCTCACCTATCAGTTCTACCTCAGACATCACATGCGCAGTAGTTATTTTCAGATTACCATGAAAGTGACCGTTACAGCATTCTTCTCATGGCCATAATACATTACAAAACATACTTATTTGTGGTTGTAACCTTTATGAGTATGATTATTTATAACACCCAATGAACACCATTTTAAATCCACTTAATTTATAATGGACTATAAATCTCAAACCTTGAGATTATTTAGGACCTGTACCAAATCTTACTGATATTAAAGTAAATCAAATGTGCCATATTACACATTCATCTGATCAGATTTCTGATCTTATGACTGTTTAAGAAAAAATATAATTATTATTATTGTTGTCGTTGTTATTTATAATTGGGAAAGAAATCAATTAAATCTGTATGTGGATGTGTGTAAATATTCAAATGTAATCCCATTTGTAATCTTTAAAATTAACTGTAGTTTAATTACTCATTTTTTCTTAGTAATTGTAACTGTTTACGGTTACATCTATTTTGTAATTAAATTACGTAACGCTGTTACATGTTACTCCCCAATACTGCATACACACAAAGACACACACACATGTAGATATATATGCACAGAGTTAGTTCCAGATATAGATATTTGAAGTGATAGGTGATACAAAACTTATTGCAAGTCTTTTCTATTTAATAGTTTAGATGTCATTTTCAGGTTTTACTGTAGTCATAATCTGACAAAATTGTAAAAACTGATATGTCTGTATAAACAAAATTGTTAACTTTCACTCAATGAGATTTAAAATTTTGTAAGAGTGATTTCATAATGTTTAAGCATGAATCCATAAAACCTTTGAACAGTACTGTTTAAGTTAGCTGAATGAGCCCATTAGTGGTCTTCCACTGTCATCTAGTGGTTATAAATGTAAATTTCTAATGCAACACTGTGTTTTAACCTTTATAACTATTATTTTTTACCCAATCTCTCTTAAATTTTGCATGCTTGTTTAGAAGGAAATTATACATCATTTTACATAGTTTTGAAAAGTTGTTAGGCTTTCTTTTAGGATTTACAGGCTTTTATGTCAACTATGTAAAGAACATACCTTAAAATGTTTATTTTTTTAAACCAATTTTCAGGGTTATATTCTAAGTTAGTGTTTAATCCATGTTACAAAATTAATTTAAAAGAGTTTTACACTGATCATCCATGATTTGGTTATTAAGGCTCATGTAATTTAAAGGATGGGTAGCTAATAAAGCAATGATTGACATCAGGTGAATGCAATGACGTTCAATTTAAGATAAATAGTATTTCAAAATTGGTGGGGGGGGACATTTTGTTTCATTTTGGCTTTATCCGATTATATTTAAGTTGGCACGTGTAAAGAACAGGAGTTATATCACACGAGTTTTGTGAAGCTGAATGAATCATGAAGTTGCCATCGAAACAACCAAAAATGAAAGGAAATGTAGATGATGATGATGGTAACGATTCTGTTTGTGGGTTGTGGGACAGTGTCAGTTGTGTACAGACAGCAACCAGAAATAGGTCCAAAATTTTTAATGCGCTTTTGCAAACTACTCAAGACAAGTACTGCAGGGTCACACTCTTTTCTGTCGACAAACGATCTATGTTTCTCCAAGCTGAAAAAAACAGAAGCCCTGTTAAATTAAAGGGGATCAAGAAATGCGTAAGTATTCAAATAATGTTTTATTAATTTTACATGGGCTAAAGTAAAAATTACTAAAACTATTTATTTTTAGTATTTTAATAGTTTCAGAGGGCGGAGATTTCGATATCCAGTGTGGCAGATTCACTGATTTAAGTGTGGTGAAAGATTTCGTATTTTCTTTTAAAATCGCTCCAGGTGTGGTGAAAAGGACAGTGGCCGAGATTAAAGCGATGGTGCCAAGAGTACAGGTGAGAGTATTTGTTCTTTCGGTATGTAACGAAGATTAACATTTTATTTGTGGTTATTTACTGTGAAGTTTGATTTCAGTTTTTGATTAATATTTTTAAGTAGGAATATAAGGGTATAAAAGTTGTTATTAGGTTTCATAAGTTTATGAAAAATTATGAAATAATAAATTGGAAATTTCCAACATAGTCTTTTTGGGAAAATGCATATTTAGAAACTAGAAAAATCAAATAGTTATAGAATATAATCGAATATAGACTGTTACATGCAGTTCCTGTATTTTAATTTTTTCATTTGTTTAATATTTTAAAATCTTTTGGTGTTATTAATACATTTAAATAGGGCTGCATGATTAATCACGTGATTTTCATGCGTGTCTCATCAGTAAAGCTGGTTCTGTGATTAGCAGTAAATGTCCATCACCTGCTTTCAAATGGAGCCGAACTTAATATACGTAGTCGTAGTTCGATGAAAAACTACACGCATGACAATCACATGTGATTTATGGTGCAGCCCTATTAAACTGTATTAAAACCGAACCAGCTCTACTGATGAGACATGCATGACAATAACGTGATTAATCGTGTAGCCCTACATTTAAATTTGGAAGATAATGTAACTGTATTAGGGATGTTCATTTTAACTGGTTAACTGTTAACCAACCGTTCATAATTTTGACCGATTAATACAACCAGTTTAACCGTCTAAATTTATTTAATTCAGACATAGACCTAGTACCGACTCAATGTTTACAAACATTATAATAAACACTGTAAATATAGCTAGGCTATTTTAGTTTTCCTCACTCCACAAAGCCTTTCATTTAACAATATTTGGAAAAGAACAAGAATTAAAAAAATATGCGAAGCTATAGAAATATAAACGAAAAGCCAAAGCATATTAATATAGGTTAAAACCAAACTGAAACCAACGTTGGGTCTCTCATTCGACATAAAATGTTTCCATATTCGCCATGTATTTCAAAGTCATTATTTATTATGTAGCCTACTTCACTCATGTTCAAATATTCACGTATTCACGCATTTCCTTCTGACAATGGAAGCAACAACTGCTTTTAGTCATTAAGATAATAGAAATTGTAAATGGTTTGCCTTTTATTTGTGTACATTCACAAAAAATGTATGTGTGCTTAATAAAAGCTTAAAGAATAATAGGATGCTGCTTTCTTGATTGTTTTCGCGCAGCACTCGTAACTTTGCTTTCTAGGCTGTTGCACAGTTTTTCGTTCTTTTTCTTAATGATTCATTAAACAGTTTATATAACTTGGGGTTATTTGGAATTTTTATCTTGATAGAATCTAAGAAATAATAATAATAAAATTTTTTTATAACTTTCTAAGTGTTTCTGGTAGTTTTAAATATCATTTTAAAATTGGATTATTTATTAGTTGTGTGAATTATATTTTAATATGTAATTATACTTTAAATTAAATGTGTTTGGAACATGTCTTTATTTTGTGTTCCATATGTGTTTGAGTATCTCTTTGTGTGTACATGCATAGGGACTTTAGGGGATGCAAAGGGAAATTAGCAATGCATGTATAGTGTGGGTATGTTTTTATTTATTTATTTTTTATGTTCATTACCACGCACTGGCTTTGTCAAATAAGTAAACAAATCTACAAATGAAATAACAAATAGGCACGGTGGCATCTGCAGGTGCACGGCTGTGCATATCTTGGGTTCTTAAACTGACTGAACTAAACTGAAATTTTATCAGTTGTTATAGGTTTGTATGTGTCTGTAGAGTGAATCAGTTATGCCATAATTATGAATGTATTAGTACTATGAGTTTGTACTTTGAGTTTAGGTTCATCATTGTGAAGCGCTCGAGTTCTAGACGAGACTGTAGAAAGCATTTTTGTTAATTTTATAAAAGCACAACGTTTTGTCTATATTGTGAGTGTAGACAAATAACAGTGGACCATTTACACTTAGAATAATGTATTGCGCTTACCTTTGTGAGCTAAATGTTTCCACAGTTAGAAAAATGCAAGTGATCGGCTGGCGCCTTCATGTGCTGCAGAGTGCGGTTCAGCTTCCACACACAGTATTGGAAACGGCGCATATTTATTTAGTTTAAACTAACATGTGATGTGCGTAAACCACTTTATTTCTATATTTTATTTTAAGCAAGTCTTGATGATTTAATGCTAAATTGACCAAATATATAGGCTATGATCAGTGCACTGTCTGCCTCTGGCAGGTTGGTCGTTACTTTAAATAAATCCAAACTTTTTTTCAAAAGTAACTATAAAAAGCGAAACAAAATATGATCGATTTTCCATTACATACAAAACCAATAAATTTTAATAGCTGAAATGGTATATTTTCCTGCGCTCAAATCTGTCAGTCTAAAGGAATTGCTGTGTAGCGTTTGAGGTAACTTGTGAATTACCATAGGCTAATAGTCGCAAATACTTTTTATAAAGACTTGAAAGTCTATTACACTTGTATAAAACACTTCATATTATGTTAGCTATAGATGCGTGATCTGTAAGTAGTACATGTACACACAGACGCGCGCGTCTCTCTCTCGTACACTGTGGGTGCAATTATAGATTAATTTATTTAGTAAGGATGTTTTAAATTCATTAAAAGTTATAAGGACCTGTGTAAAGTTACAAAAGACTTGTATTTCAGACATTTTTTTGTTAGTCAGTTTAACAATATTAATGTTTTGAACCTCAAATAATACTTTTTTTTTTTTAAAGACCATGTCATTGGAGTAGTCAGGATAAAAATGTATAATGTAAAATCAGGAATAAATTACATTTTAAAATATAGTTTTTTTTGTGAATTGTCAAGTTTGACACTGTTTGTAGTCTTTAATTTGCTTTTGGTCCAATGGCTGAAATTACTCTGATTTGTTTAAAGCGCAGATTATAGATAAATACATAGATATGGATAGATAGCCAAAAATAGATAGATAGACAGACAGCTAGATATCGACCAACAGCGACCAAAACGCATTCACTTCCCTACAGCAGTAATGAAGTGGAGTAAAACAGCCACAGAAGTGGAAACCAAGGCTGCCATGGCTGAGACACTTAAACATGCTCCAGGGAGAGACTGGAGGTGGAGCTCGCAAAGTGTGAACATTTAATGTACATTTTCTTTCTTACAGTTGTGTTTTGTTGACTCTTGGAAAATGAACTGTCTTGGTTACTGGACCGACCTATGTTTATTGCACTAGACTCTAATGTGTAATCTGTGTTGGTTACTTGAATGTTTAATATAAAGTTATTATACATTTTTCAGTCCCGCCTCCACCCGCTCCAACAGTGAAATATCTCACCCTGCTCCCGCCCACAACATTCATGTTTTCTCTAGCTCCCGCCCGCAAAAGCCCTCATAAAAGTAATCTATATAAAAAAAAATTCACCACATTAAAGGAATTTACATTAAAAGGTTCTGTAATATCTCCTAATATCAAAAAAAATCCCAGCATTAATGCTCCCTATAAAATATTTAAAACATTGACAAACCACTGTTATTTCTAGAAAAGCAAGCGCGGGCTACTGCGTGCTTGGTGTGGCATGGCAGAATGCAAACAGTGCTTCTTTTATTATCACTAAAAGCTGACATGTAAGTTCATCACAATCTCATAAAGCTCTGACATAATTATTTCACAATTGTCTACAATTCTTTTGTTAAGATGAGATGATTCGTGAACACGCAATTTCATCACTGCATATAGCTGCATCACCTCTGTGTAGCCATTGGATTCCAGAAACTAACTGCTATGTCTGTGATTGACTACATTGCACAGCCCTTTAAATAAGTACTATAAATAGTATGTCCAATAAATAATGGTCCACCAACAGTTCCAACTGACACCTCATGCTTCTTAGCAGTTGGAGGTACTTCGTCCATCTTTGAATCTTGAGTTACTTCTCTCAATATAGAAACTGAAGCAACTTCTTCCTGTACAGAGCCCGCACTGGGTGCTTCTACCGGAATAGTAGATGAATCGATTGCAGTTTTCTCCAGAGAAACAACAATGTTTTTTTTTTATTTTTATTTTGCATTTCTCCATGCTCAAAAGATGCTCTTCGACATCTTGATTGTCTGTAAGTAAGTGCGGAAGTTTCTCTTCTTCCAAATATCGTTTCAACACACTGTTGGACACACTGACATCTTCTTCATCTGACCTGCTAGGGACACTTTCCCTTTTACAATACATTCAAATTTGAGACACTTTTGCAAAAGTGCACATCTCTGACAGCGATGAAACTTTTCTTGTAGATTTAAATCCACTTGCTGAGTCTGGCATTTTCGGCACCTTCAGAAAACAGTAATCTCAGCAGCATTGATTTCAGAGATGAATGTTTTCACTGCATCTTCTTCCACTGTGAAATCTTCGCTATGAAGTAAAATGCCTTCCTCCTCTTGAATCTCTGTATTACGTGAACTAGTCAAGAAAAGGCATTCTGCATATAGCCTCGTGGACACATTTTGGATGCAGTAACTCTTACCACTGACTAACTTGCCTACTAGGCTGTCCCACAACTGAATTTTTATGCATCCTATTAGGTCTTCAACATAAGTTTGTATTTCAATGTATGCACCATTTCAGTTGCTGTTTTTACATGTTTTACTTGAAACCTCCAAACTTCCAATCTAAAAAAATAAATAAAAAAGGGGCAATTAACCATTAATTCATCAACAGGTTTCCATTTTAATTCGCAACATACTCTATTGAAAAAAAAATTAAACACTATCTACAACATTCCTATACATCACCAAAACACATAAAAAATATATATATATTCATTCACCACTTAATATATTTCATAACAAAAAAATAATCAAATAAATTGTTATAGAAAATGTTTAAAACATGTTTATATACACTATTTGAAAGTATTCTATAAAAATAAAAAATTAATACGTCACATAAATTAGAAAACAACAGTAAGTGACCTAAACTATTGTTTTCTTTTAATTCCAATTATATTGCTAAAGTAAAAAAAAAAAACATTTAGTATTGTTTTACTTTGTTATTCCAGTCCTGCAGTTTTTCCACATTTATTATCTATTATCACCATTAATTTTCTTAACATTTCATGGATTCCTTTTGAAATATGCATCTTTTTCTTCTCATTTATATCCAACTTGTGAGTTTACCTAAAACTTTATTTAAACTATCTACAACAACCTATAAACTCTAGGCCACCATTGATTAAATAATTTTCCAAGCAGTGACATTCTTTACAAAATTTCTTAGACACAGCATTACAGCCGACAATTTAAAGGCCATGTTATAGGTTAATCACCACTTTCGATTAATGGGTACATAAATCACTCAAGATATGTATATCATTTTTAAAATGTCTCAAAAATGGGCTAAAATACCTATTTTTTAAGTTTTTGGTGTAAACTGTTTTTTTACACAACTCGGTGATGACGTCACGTTGGGGAGAAGTCGAGGAAAGGTAGCCTCAGTCTAGTATGATGCCGCGTTCCAGGCAACCCGTAACCCGTGTTTTTCCAACCTTAAACCCGTGAAAGTGCACTGGAACGGCAATCAAACCCGTGACTTCCCACCCGTGAACTCGTGTCTCGTACTAGATCGATGCACTCCTAGTTTCAAGGTCACACAGCACGCGAAACAACGATGACAGCCCCTACGAATAATACTGCCTGCAGATGCAGTGTTTATGCAAGTGGTACACGTTGAAAAAAATGGTTTTAGGACAATGTAAAATTGCGATTTAAAACTGGGATGAGAATTTTATTTTATTTTTTACTGTCATTGGATAACACCAAGTGAAAAATCAACGGTTTCTTTATATCTAGTGGCAGTGATCATTAGTTCAGATAAGTAACGGTAACCTTTGTCATAGTGTCGTAGAACTGGTAAACTTTGTCTTTCTCATCTAGAAATAGAAGGCATCATACTAGCTATATGGGCGTTTCTAAACATTTATCTCTTCCTCCGGTGAAAATGTTATTGCAAACGTAGCTGTGTTTGTCGCTGTTCGTGTGTGTCGCTGTGTTTGACAGGTGCTTGTGTGGGCGGAGCTGTCCCATGGTAGTGCGTTGGAAAGCTTGTGCTCTAGGGAAGTGAGTGCATTTTGGTTGCTCTCTCTGTCTGTCTATATCCATGTATTTATCTATTTATCTATAATCTGCGCTATCTGAATACTCTCGTCTACTACTCGTCTCTCTAGTCACTCTCAATGATCTCAAGGCGGCTTTGGTAAATTTTCTCCCCAACGTAACGTAATGCAGTTCATTGTGCAGAAAAGGAGACCGCTGTAAGATAGTACCTTCTTTTTTCGTATTATATTCCGTTTCGTGATACCCAACAACATAAAATACAATGGATAACAGTTTAAATGTTTATTACCAACAAGTAAATTGCACAAATTCGTTGAAAAAATAACCCTGCAACACAGGCTTTAAGTAATTTCAAACCTGTATGACTTCTTTGAAACATAAGAACGTTGGCAATAAAACAACATTGGAGCCCATTGTATGGAAAAAAACAAAACAATAAAGCCATTTCTTAAGATATCTTAATTAAGGATTTCACATAAGAAATTCATACAGTTTTGAGGGTGAGAGATTTTTTTTTTTGGATTAGCTGTTTTTTTTTTTTTTTTTTTGGATTAGCTGTTTTTTTTTTTTTTTTTTTAAGGACATGTTCCCATGGTCCTTTGCTTAATTAACCATGGCTTTTATTATAGTAAAAGTGTAGAAACCATGTTTTTTTGTGGTGGATTGACTACAATAATGTATTTACCATTTGGTTAGTGTAGCAAAACCATGGTTAACTTTAGTAAAGGTTTTCCAGATTTATATAAGGATTAGTTCACCTCAAAATGAAAATTTCCTGATAATTTACTCACCCCGATGCCATCCAAGATGTTAATGTGTTTCTTTCTTCAGTTGAAAAGAAATTCATTTTTGTTGAGGAAAACATTTTCTCCACATAGTGAAACGATCAGTCATAAAAAAAAAAATTCATTTATATACTTTTTAACCACATTTGTTTGTCTTGTGCTGGTTTGTGACGCACTGGGAATCACGTATATCTGACTTTCTTTCCACAGAGATTTTTTTTTTTAAATATCAATTATTATAAGACAATATAATGCAAGTGCATGCTTCAGAAACTACAAACAGTCTGCTGTGTTTTCTGCACTTTTCGTGAGCTTACAATGCTTTTGGATTTTTGTGAAGATGTTTTTTGGGACTTTTTCGACCTTCAGTATTTTGGTTTCTATTCACTTGCATTATGCGACACAAGAATACAAGAGATTGATAATTTTTCAAAAAGTCTAGTTTATTTTTTCTAAAAAGTTGTGTTCATCGTAAGAAAGAAAATCAACTAGATATAGTGGAAGAGTTCAATGAGTAATTTGAGTTGTATGTTTGGGTTTGCTATATTACACACACTTTCATCATACATTTCATATAAGGTTTAAATAAGTTCCAAAGGTAAAAAATGAATTATTGATTGGAATTTGCCCACTGTCATGCAGATTTGAGCTCAAACCCTAATTAAACTCACCTAAACTAGCTAATCAAGATCCTTAGGATTACCAGAAACATCCAGGCAGATGTTTGGAGCTACACTCTGCAGGAGTCAAGACACTGGCCCTCCAGGAGTTTGGCAGAAGGGATAGTTCACAGTCAGGCAAACATGAACATTCTCCCTAATAATTTACTCACCCTCATGTTGTTCCAAACATTTATGCATTTTGGTTGCCAACATTAAAAAAAAAAAATCTACTTTTAATGCTTGACAAAAGACAATTTCAGGTTTGAAAAGACATGGTGAGTAAATGATGACAGAATGTTAATTTTTGCGTGAACTATCTCCAGTACTTTTATAATCGCACACAAGGAGAATAGACCGTTTTTTAACATATCATCATCAATCCTTTAATTGCCTGGAGAATATTGAGAGAACATTACCCATATGATAGCAGTCTGAAAACACCTTAAGTTAATACAAATATTTTTGTTTATTTTAAAATACAAATTGTCATTTTTAGGTGTTTATCTTGCAATGATACCCCTGGAACGGAAATGCCATTGTTGTGAATCTACATGTTCCTTCTTTTGGTGATGCACATTTTTTGTCACATCAGACAAAGGTTTTAGATACAAGACAAACAGACAATGTAAATACAATTTATTAAGCTTGTTTAAAGAACAATTATTTAAATCATTTTTGAGAGAATCATAGTGCGTCCTTTTTTTCTTCCAGATGCACCAAGGATCCAGCTGATTACTGGCCGTTTGCAGGATTGCTCTTTATTTGCTGTATGTCACATCTGGTACACTTTTGTTGTATGTTTTGATTTAATGTATTAATACAGTTGTATAGTTAGGATTCTGAACTAAAAGACAGTATAATATTTATTTTCAGAACTATGCAGGGCTCCTATGGGTCAGGAGAATATTGTGAAAACAATATATAAAACCAATTTGAAAAATACCAGCCAAACATTTGTTTTGTTTTTCACCACCCTTTTCAAATGTGAAATCATGACCTCATCATGATAGTAACCCTAACTGAGAAGACGCTTAGAAAAATCATATTTTTAGTTTTTCAGTTCCTCCTGGGGGCTCTGAAGAGTTGTTTTTAGTAGAATTGGTTTATAATGTTCATTTACATCTGAATACTAAAAATGTAAAGGAACACTTCACTTTTATTGGAAATAGCCTTATTTTACAACTTCCTCAGAGTTAAACAGTTTTAGAATTTTCGAATCCATTCAGCCGATCTCCGGGTCTGGCGTCACCACTTTTAGCTTAGCATTAATCATTGATTCAGATTTTCTAGGCCGATTTGACTAGGAACTGTACTCTCATTCCTGCGTAATAATCAAGGAACTTTGCTGCGGTGGATGGGTGATGCAATGATATTACACAGCGCCTGAAAATAGTCCCCAGCTAGGTAACTTCCAACGTGACCTGCATTAAGTTTTCAGGCGCTGTGTAATATCTTTTTATTATATCTATATAATTTATCTATAATTTATTTATTTATTTATTTATTTTTTGAGAGAGATGCTAATGATCTAATCCGATTCAATGATCTATCCTAAGCTATGCTAAAAGTGGTACCGCCAGACCCGGAGATCGGCTGAATGGATTCAAATTTGGTAAATCTCAACTGGTTAACTCTTGGGGGAGTTGTAAAATTAACCTAATTCCAAAAAAGTGGAGTGTTCCTTTAAATTTAAATTGTTTAATGTTTAGAATCAATAGTGGAGTGAAATCTTGTAAATGTATCAGTTTTGTGTTCAGTACGTTTAGAAAATTTCACTTTAATCCTAAAGAATTTGATAACTGTTCTACTGATAAATACTACTAGTTTAAATGTTGTATTTAATTTAAGATATATACTGAAATGTATCAACCGAATCATTCCATTTTATTTAGATAACATGTTTACAGAGATGATTTTTTTTTTTTTTTTTTACAGATTTATTAATTATCACAGTTAATTTACAATCTTGAGCACGTCTTGAAATTTTATTGAATGTGTTTCATCGTTATAATTTAGCAAAAGTCTGTTAAATAACAGTGTTTCTCAGTAGAACTATTAGTGCCATCACTTTATTTAAGATGTTTGATTGTAATAATTTAGGAAATATCTGTAAAATAACAGGTATAGAACTATTAGTGCTGTCACTTTATTGAAGGTGTTTGATTGTAATAATTTAGGAAATATCACATTGAAACAGTTTACAAAAAGTCACACTCTGTGGCAAAATATGAAAAAGCCAAAAATAATTAACATGGCATTTAAAATAAAACAATCCACAAATGTAACTGTTGTGCTCTCTTAATTTTATCAAATCACATCTGTTCATTTTATGATCCTACTACATACCTTTTATTTAGACTAAAACCACTCTAAATTAGCTGCACTGAAAACAGAGGAGGGCAGCTCCCGGTTAGGGCAAGGTTCACATGATAAGAGCACACATTATTTTTACACAGTTTTTATATTTCACACACAGTATTTTCACTTCCTATGCATACAGCACCAGACATGGACAGATTTGAGGCTATTCAAAACTAGTACTTTACAGGACTTTAAGCTTATTGCTGTTAGTATAGCAGCAAACAACAGCACAGCCTGACCATGCACACATTTTTATCTTAAGTCATATTGAAAAGGTTTCAATTCAGTTGATCTTTGATCTTCTGTTTTAACATGGATTTCTATGGAGATGGGAACACGAGAGCACCCAATCAGAGCTAGAGAGAGAAACTTAACAGCCAGACAACAAACAGGTGACGATCCTGAGTGGAGACAATGAGATGCTAAAATCACAACAGATGTTTTCTTTAGTGCACTACCGTATTTTCTGGACTATAAGTCACACTTTTTTCATAGTTTGGCTGGTCCTGTTACTTATAGTCAGGTGCGACTTATTTATCAAAATTAATTTGACATGAAGCGAGAGAAATGAACCAAGACAAAACATTACCGTCTACAGCCTCCAGAGGGCGCTCAATGCTGCCAGAGATGCTGCTCAGTTCTCCTGTAGTCTACACTGAAGACATAGAGCGCCCTCTCGCGGCTGTAGACGGTAATGTTTTCTCTTGGTTCTAAATAAATGTGACTTATAGTCCAGTGCGACTTATAGTCCGAAAAATACGGTACTTATGTTTTTGATATCAACATTTGTGTTCAAAACATGAACAGTTTGATTGTATTATGCTGCAGTTCATTATAAAGTTAATGGTCAATGACTGCATTATTTGTTCAGCAATGAACAAAGATAAACAGCATGCAGTGACTTGCAGTGAGTTTTTCTTAGTTTGGACACACTGTCCTGTGTAAGATGACAATAAGTTAAAAAAAGAAAAATAAGTCCAAACTAAGTCTCTGGTGTCTCAATCAGCTCCCTAGTTCAGTAGTCAGCACACTGATGAGGGAGTCAGTCAGACTGAGAGTTAATGGACAAAACTAGTGCACAAATGATTAAAAGGACATAAGGTTCATAACTGTATTACGATTTATATTTGGTATAATGTTTAATAAATGTGCTGTTGGTTTGTAGAAGTCATTATACACGTTCTCGTTGCATTTACACGGTTTTGAGCAGCAGGTGTCGGCAGCGAGCGGCAGTTCGAGTGCTTCGAATCACTGGATGCACAGATCAGAAAAAATCTTACAGAAAATAACTTTCATTAATGTCACTAGAGGAAGCATTGCTGTTTTACATTCAGTAATAATCTACATTTTAAGTTTTTACACGTAATTCTTCTAAACAAGTTGTTCTGGCAAATGAATGACAGTCATTTGAAAGTAAAATGTTTTCTCTGTCTGGAGCAGCACTATATCGCTGTAGCACTCGTTCACTAATACTACAATAGTGCATGGTAGTTGAGAGCACTATATCAGCACAGAGTGAACGAATATAAGTGAGAGAGCACTCTGTTGTGCACAATTTCATCATGGATATAAAACCTGCTTTCCTTCATGAGTCACTGTTCATTTGTCACGTTTATTGTATTATCTGACAACAAAGAGAACAAAAACACTTGCTTGTCATGTTAATTTACTTGCTTATTTCTATATTTAAAAGAGTAAAACACTATTGTCCTGAGTCCGGGCCCTGTGTTTCTCTCTCTGTCCACCAGAGGTCGCCATCTCCCGGACTTCATACACCTGTACACCTCATTACACCAATTTCCCCAAACTCCTTTACCTTAACTCTACACAGCTGTTCTCACACACACACACACACACACACACACACACACACACACACACACACACACACACACACACAGCTGCCCCCCATCGTCACAGACTATATATTCTCCTCTAACTCACCAGTCTGTGTGGGAGAATTAATTGTGATTTTATATTTCAAGTGCTAAGTGTATTTCTAGTTATGAATTTGATGTTGTCGCGCTGTGATCAAGTCTGAACCTGTTTTGTTTTGCCTTGTTGGCATTTTGTTTATTAAAGAGAAGTCTTTCCTGCACTTGGACCTATACCCTGATTTTTTTGCCCAGGGTTATTCTCTCACTGTGTTGTGACAGAATTCAGCCAGCGATCATGGGTCCAGCAGGGAAGTGTCTCGATGTCCACCAGGGAGATCGGAGCATCGAGGATTACACCAGGACCTTCGTGGGACGGCTTGGTTCTTGTCTGTTTCTGGGGAGGCCTAGCCAAGTACTTCAGGTCCCTTATGTTGAGTAAAATAAAACATTTATTTCTGTCACGCTGGCTCCCATCAGCTATGTATTTCATAATAAGAATATATCACAGGAATCATTCCCTCAGAAGAAGAACTCCAACATCTGCTGGAATCTGACACTGTTTGGTCATTCAGCAGCCCAGACATTCACTGCACGCTTGTTTTCTGTTTGGTCTGCATTAATGCGCTGCTGGTGTTTCATATGCAAACAGCCAAAGTCCTCAGACCCAGGGATATGATTGGAACATTTTATGGTTGACATAAATATATTTATACCCTTAACTTAATGATTGCTGTCTGGATGTGAAGAGATTTTCAACCAGCATAAAACATTTTTTGAACCAAATCACCATCCCTTCCTTTAATACAAACATAGTTTAATTCTGTATACAAAGTAGGCAGTGGAAGATAATAGTAGCTTGCAGGGAAATTTGCCATTTTTAACAGTTAAATTAATAATAAAAAAGTGTTTATTACACTGTACAATGCTGCGTTTGCCTTATAATTTTCTATTTTTCATTCATTTCCTTTTTTAATTATCCTGCTCAAATAAAAGAGGATGGAGAAAAAAAAGAGGAGATCTGAAATCCTCCCCTTCACACACACACACACACACACACACAGACTGACTTACACAAAACCTGAAGGTCATAAATACACTGAAACTAATGAGATAATTAAAGCTGCAAGCAGCAATGAACCCGGGCTCACCGCCAGTGAGCTGCTTTATTAAAAAAGACGAACGGTGAGAAATGCATTTAAAGTCATAAATATAAGTGGAATATGTCAAAGCCATTTATATGTGTCAATCTTCCTGTTGCCAGCAGGTGGCGCTATCATTATAATGGAATATTGGCCTTCAGATGTGTTCAGGACAAGACTCTTTATCAAACATGTAAAGTTTGGGGAAGATCGAACATTTTATGCCTGAGTTACAACAACTTCTCTTGCTGTAGCAAGACATCAAACTCCGTCATGGCTGTTTGTGTGTAAAGACGTCAGGGGTTTGTTCATCTGGTGTTGAAACCCTTCGATGTTTGATGAGCTTCAGGTCGTTTCATCAGAAGTTCAGACGGATGAACAGTTTTTAGCAGCGACTGCATCTGATGCTCTTCCTTCAGTCATTATTCACTCACTTTAAAGAGGCTGGACTTTAAATGAACTGTCAGTCATTTTGGGGTAAAATCTGGGCTTGTTGTGTAAGCAATTTTTTCTTTCACTAGCATAAAACAAACAGTCATAAAGATGTTATAAATAAATAACATGTAATAGTTTCATATAGTGATAACGAATGACTCTTCTTATATTTGGTGATGTACAGATCATACTGATGCTAGAAAGTGTTTATAAAGAAGATGTACTTGTTAGACCATATCCTGATTTCTACAGTCAGACTGTTGTTCATATTCTCAGTCAAACATTAGAAGCTGTTTATGCAACTTTCCATTTATATTCATCTTCACGTGGTTCAGGAAATAAACCAGTTTTTGAAAACAAGTAAATCATGTTTATTGTCATACTGTAATTACAAAAAAGCTGCAGGAGTCACATTTCACATCAAACTTTACTGATGTACTGAGTAATACTCCTAAAATCATGATCATTTTGGTTAACAATATTGGATCAATGCTGTTTTTATGAATATTTCTATTATATCAGTGTATTACTGATTTTATTTCAGTCTGTAGAAACATCGCTGTTGTTTTTCACATTCAGATTTTAGTTCAGATCTTTAAAATTCAAAAAGTTATTAAAAAAATTGTTTTCAAAGATTTTTTTTATTTATTTTTTAGTTGTTTATACTGAATAACCTAATTAATGTGCCATTCAAAAAAAAAAAAACAGGTAAAATTACGGACATATTTATATGTTAATGATGCATACACGTACATTTTTTATTATAATGTATCATTTAAGGATACTCTTCTCACAGATCCATTTAACAGTAACATCACATTGAGTATCAAACCATCCTAATGAATGAGTGTTAGCACAGTCTTCATTTCCCTGATAGTCGTCTGGCTGTTTTGGTTCTCCAGACTTCCAGAACCTGCATCAACAGATCAGAGTTAGATCAGAGCTGCTTTCTGTGTGATATGATACTGAGACAATCATTTATTAGATAATAATCAGTTCAGTTCAGTCATTTCTCACCCAGAGGTGATGTTGATGTTGCTGCCATCAACCCATTTCCATCTGCCCTCCTCTTCAACATCAGTCAAACCAATCCAGAAATGATCAGAACCACAAATATTCTTCACAAAATCCTGAGAAGAGAAACAATAACATGATTATAACACGAGCAGAGACACATTTCAGCACATTATCTTTAATTTAAAAACCAAACACCACGATCACACACACACACACACACACTCACACACACACACACACACTCACTTGTTCCTCTTTGTTGTTGATGATGATCAGATCTGTTCCTCTCTCTCTACAGTATCTTCTGCTCTCAATCCAGTTCTTCTTCTCAGAGGAAAAGAAGTAAAGAGTTGATTGATGGCACTTCCATCCATCTATAAACACAAATAAGCAGAGGTGGGTAGAGTAACCATAAACTGTACTCAAGTAAAAGTAAAAGTACTAGTCTTGAATAGTTACTTGAGTAAGAGTAAAAGAGTATCTGATCAAAAAATCTACTCAAGTAGTTTGTTACTAGTTACTTTGGGTCATATATACTGAGTCTATTTTTATTTAGATATATAGATAAAATGTATGTAATGTATGTGTGTGTGTATAAATGTATATATTTCATCAGAATTTACTCCAATTTATGTAATTTATTATAAAACCCTGTCTGTTTACTTAAGTAACAGATATAGGTGTCATGCCATAACATATTTAATACGACTGACTTTATTTTAAATGTGAATTTAACATTGAAAGTTAATGTGATATAAATATTGCTACTAATCTTTCATTGTTCAGAAAGAGAGCAAATAACATTTACATTATTAAACATAATTTTCACTGACAGTCTAGATTTCATTCACTCTCAGAAACTACCATTAAAATCACTGAAACTGTTAACACTGTGAAATCAATATCTTAATTATAGATTCATACACACATCTGCACTTTGTTGTTTCTGACGAGAGAATTCTCCAGAAAGAGGTATTCAGTCAGTGAGCGAGTGAAGGAAGCACCGGCATTTTAGCGATGACTCATCTGAACGCCTCTGATTGGCCATTGCATTCAAAAGCTCAACAGAATCGTGTGTGATTGGTTATAATGCGCAGCGCTGTAAAAACACGTCTGCCAGCAAACGATCACAGATCTGAATTTAGCAGCTGATGATACGACTCACTAAACATACTCGCACCGGTGTGATTGTATTAAAATTAATAAAATCTTAATCGGCTATTTTTTGTCTTTTGGAAGCTGCATTCAACTTGACTCCCCTGTGTTATAAGTCACACGTTCAACAAACTAATGTCACAGTAGTATCGTGTACTTTAATCGAATGTAGCCTAAGTTATACCTGTCGAACCGTAGACAGCACACGCGGTGTTCATCTAATAAAGATCTTCATCGCTAGCAAATAGCCTTTGCAGATTTGCTTTCAATTCTGTGTAGTTCCATAGCCACGTTTTCAACGCTGCTGATCTTAAACGTCACAACTCTGAGTGAACCGCTTCAGACGCTCAGCGCGTGCGGCAGGGAACTGAACGACTCCTTCAAACTGATTCATGAATCTATTCACTCGTTTCCCAATGGGCTAGTTGCATATCCCCGCCATCTTGGATTTCCGGTCTTGCGAGTGTGTGCGTAGATATTTCCGGTTGTGCTTAAAGTCAGTGCAGAGAACCGGAGTATATAAATATCACCTTCTATATGTTTACAGGATTTATAATATCACTTCATATGCAAATAAGATATACACTGCTATTATCACTATACTATAAATGTTAACTGAGCCAGTGGATGTGAAACATGTGTATGTTTGGGTCCGGTGAATTAATTAAGAGGTTTCTGTCCTCCCTGAGCTCGCCTTAGGATACCTGCGTTACCGTTTGACAGGTGTACCGCCTCAGTAAAACTCCCCACCTGCCACTGTCCCCGGGGCAGGTCACTACTGTTCACAAGATGAAAGCTGAACTCGTGGTGTGTATACACAGCTATATAATGTATTTTTATCTTACCAAATATGTAAATGTACAAATTTCTTATTTCTCGAAAATGTTTGCATTATTATTATTATTTTTTATATTAAATATTTACCTCGTGAGACGTGGGCTGCGATTTATCTTCAGAAGTATCCATTTCTCAATTGTACACAAGTCTGTTTCATCGTTATTTTCACAACATATTTTATTATTTTACACAGTAAAAAATACATGACTAATTTTAATATCTGTTTAATCTGATAATTAATGCAAAAAAATAACAATATACATGGCTGCTCATAGACAGATAATGATTTATGCTGCAGATCTTTCACAAAACAAATAAACAGATAAAAACACACATGAATGCAAACAGCGATCTTTTATTTAAGGCAAACCTACCATAAATATATTATGTTTAATTGTACAGTTAGTTATAAATTATGTTATCAAATAAAGTTAATAAAACATGCTTTATCAGAAATCTCTGTGTGTCTTGTTTGACAGTCAGAAACATTGATCTTACATAACAGAACAAAACCATCTCTTCGAAAATGAAAAGTATTGCATATTTGAGAGGTTTGTGTTTGAAAGAAGAAATCCCTGTGGACCTGACCTGACGCTGATCCGCATAATCAACAGAAGAATAACGCAATCTCCGCGTTGTATCATGATGAATTTCCACACAGAGGTACGCAAAATATAGGGAGGATGTTTCCCCATGTTTTTGATATACCACTATCGGCTGTTAAATTTGAAAATCATAAATTATATACATCTAGCCAAGTTTCGTATGTAAGTTTCCCTTACAGTCAATGCGAGCGTCGCAAGACCGGAAGTAAGTATGCACACACTCGCGTCGCTGAAGCTCACCGGCGCCATCTTGTGCACCGAGCCCATTGGTTTGATCAAGCCTTTGAACAAAATTGACTCAAAAGAATAAATCATTCACGAATGAGCATCACTCATTGTCCAGAGAAAAGCGTTTGGAATAAACTGAAGCATTTATAACATTTATTGCATTAAGATAAAGTAACGATAGGAGCGTGGCCCACAGTAACGAAGTAAAAGTACAGATTTTTTACAAAAAATTTACTCAAGTAAGAGTAAAAGTACACATCTTTAAATATACTCCAAAAGTATTAGTTATTCCAACAAATTACTCAAGTAAATGTAACGAAGTAAATGTAACTCGTTACTAACCACCTCTGCAGATAAGCCAGTGACATTTAAACACACTGTAGGCTTCATATTGAGAGATGTGCATTGTGCACAAGCAGCACTACAAATAAATTTAAAATATACATTTTATATCAGTAAGTCTAGAGTGATATATGCATAAATATGTCAATAGATTTAAACTATTCTTAATATGAAATATATATATTTTAATATTTTTTTTTACTAAATTTTAATCTAAACCTAATTAAAAAGGTTATTTATATTACTTGTACTGGTAGTGTATATTTTATTATAGCTGTTTATAGTATTATTTATAATTTTTGTACAATAACTGACAGTATACTGTATTGTGTGTCCATGTGTGGTCTATTAACTTTTCTTTTTGAGTGCTTTTAATCTACTGCAAGAGCTCTTCACAGCTTATTGCTTAATTTCACTGTATCAGGCAGCAATCAGATCAGAAAAATGGCGGCCGTGAGGCTTGCCACAGTACAAACAGTGTTCCTGTCTGTCATGTTAATATCTGCGTTATTTGTTTGTGAAGTGTCATGCCTAATCCAGTACACTCAATCGGACCTCCTAAACCTCAGATACACTTCTCATAGTAATCTGGGTCCATCTACATCCTTGCTGGAGAAATTACGGGAGTTAAACATATCAAACCACTCAAAACCATGGCTGTCGACCAAAAAAGGCCGTCGCTCAGGAACCCTTGCTAGGTTCAGGAGACGCCCTCACCGGCCACCGCTCCCAGCCCTCTTGCTGTCAAACGTTAGATCCCTCCGGCACAAAATGGATGAGCTCAAACTTATGTTACAAACTAACAAAGACTACAGTGACTGCTCTGCCATCTGCCTGACAGAGACCTGGCTGGATCAATCAGTACCTGACCAAGCGGTAATACTTCCAGGTTTCACATTATACCGTGCCGATAGATCACCCAAACTATCGCACAAGTCTAAAGGCGGTGGTATTTGCATAATGATCAATGAACGCTGGTGTACAAATTCTACAGAACTCACCCATGTATGCTCACCTCACCTGGAATACCTCACTGTTAAATGCAGACCATCATTTCTCCCACGGGAGTTCACGTCAGTAATCTTGATATGTGTGTACATTCCACCTGAGGCTAACGCTATCACCACCATAGCCGAGTTAGGCAACTACGTCTCCTCAGTGGAAAATATACACTCTGATGCAGCAGTCATTGTCCTCGGGGACTTTAACCAGACAAACTTGTAGTCTGAGCTCCCCGGCTACCATCAGCAGGTAGCCTGCCCTAACAGAGGGTCCAACACGCTGGACCACTGCTATATTACTATCAAAGAGGCTTACCGTGCTTTCCCAAGGGCTCCGCTGGGCAGGTCCGACCACGCAATGCTGCTTCTAATTCCACAATACAGACAAAACTTAAATCCTCCAAGTCACCATCAAAATTTGTCCGGTGCTGGTACCCAGAGGCCATCGACAAACTTTGTGGTTGTTTCGCGTGCACAGACTGGGAAGTTTTCCATGCTGCAGGCGATCTCAACGACGTAATAATGTCATATGTAAATTACTGTGTGGACCTGTGCATACCAACCAAAAAAAATCAAATACTACAATAACAACAAACCATGGTTTAACAAAGATATTAAACAGTTAAGAAAGGAGAAAAATGCAGCTCATCTATCAGGAAACAACGAACAATATATGGCTTCCAAATATAAACTGAGATCTGCAATAAGAAGAGCCAAATCCAATTATGCTACTAAACTAGAAGAACAAATCACCACTAATGAAACACGTTTTATCTGGAAAAAACTTCAAAACATGACAAATTATAAAAAGAAACCCACCCCCATACCTGACGGCGATGATCAGCTCTCTGATACACTCAACTTCTTTTATGGGAGGTTTGAGCAGGTACCGGCTACACCACAATCTCCTCCCGACCCCCTCCCCTCCCCCCCTTTTACCATTCACAAGGAGGAGGTGAGGAGCACCTTCAGGGGACTTAAGAGGAATAAAGCCCCCGGTCCAGACAACATCAGCCCCACTGTTCTCCACCACTGCGCTGCAGAACTGGCTGGGGTCTTCGCCGACATTTTCAATACCTCCCTCTGCCAAAAATTAGTACCCAAGTGCTTCAAAGAATCCATCATCATTCCGGTTCCTAAGACCAAGACCATCTCCTGCCTCAATGATTACAGACCTATTGCCTTGACATCAGCTGTCATGAAATCATTCGAGCGCATCATACTCAATCACCTAAAAACTGTCACCAACCCCCTCATGGACCCATTCCAATTTGCATACAGAGCCAACAGGTCAGTTGAGGACACTGTCAACTTAGCAATTTATCACATACTGAACCACCTTGAGTCCGCAAATACATATGCCCGCATCCTGTTTATGGATTTCAGTTCTGCATTCAATACAATAAACCCGGCCAAAATGTTTAATATATTACTGAACATGAATATCGACCCATGCATCTGTCATTGGATTCACAGTTTTCTCTGGAACAGGCAACAGAAGGTAAAGATTAACAATTATACATCCTCCCCTCTGTTCCACAGTACAGGCGCACCTCAAGGTTATGTTCTCTCACCCTGGCTATTATCTCTCTACACAAACCAGCTCACATCACACCATAGCTCTGTCGGCCTGTACAAATATGCAGATGATACAACCATCATAGGATTCATCACTAACAACCAAGAAACTGAATACCGTGCACAGATCAACCAAGCAGTGACCTGGTGTACAGACCATGATCTCCTACTCAATACATCACAAACAAAAGAACTCATCGTCGACCTAAGACGCCAGCCATCCCCCAAAACTCCAGTGCTTATTGAAGCTGAACCCATCTCCATCACTGATACATACAAATTCCTTGGGACCCATATCAGCAACAACCTCAAATGGAAAATCAACTCCGATCATATCTACAAAAAAGCCCAGCAAAGACTTTTCCATCTCCGACAGCTCAAGAAGTTCAAAGTAAGGTTTCATCTCCTGCTCCGCTTCTATACGGCCATCGTTGAAAGCATCCTCACCACATCCATCACAGTTTGGTTTGGCAGTCTTGACACACTTTCCCAGAAGAAATTACAGCGCATCATCAACAGAGCATCCAAAGTCATCGGTTCACCCCTACCATCCCTTGAATCACTCTACCACAAACGGACACTTCGCAGAGCCCACAAAATAATTTCTGATATCACTCACCCTGCACACTACGCCTTCCAGCTACTGCCCTCTGGGAGGCGGTACAGGACAATCGCCTCCAGAACAACTCGCTTCAAAAACAGTTTCATCCCAATAGCAATAAACATTTTGAACTCTGAACGCTGAGGACTGTGGATTAGGCATGACTCCTTATAAATTATCTGTATGTATGTATATGTACGTTATTTTATTTTATATGTTTATTGTTTGTTTAATGTAATGCTGGAACCTGTACCAAAGAGCTGTACTGAAAACAAATTCCACCAGCTTGGCTGTGTGGCCATTAAACTAAAATCAAAATCGATCAATCTGTACGCTCTGTTTATGTTGTATACTGTAACAGACAATGACTTTCAGAAGGAAACCTGTTTCTCAAAGGAAGGTTTCTGACACAGTGTTTTAAATTGATCTCACTAGTGCTCTCTAGACACTGAAGTACTCTGTGTATTTGACAGGTTTGTGTCTCATCTGAGGCCATAGATTGATTATCACAAAAGATAATGTTTTTTCTCTAAATTATCATTAATCATTATAAACATAAAGAGCTAAAGAAAGGTCAATTACAAGCATTAGCTACACAACAGATCCAGGACAGTCCACTTTAAAGCCTGCTTTAGATCAAATTACTAGTTAGACTGAAGAAACTAACCCGCAAACTTCTTCTGAAGATCATTTCTTTCTGATTTTAACTCGTCTCTCTCTTCTGTGATGTTGGTGATCTTGGTTAGCAGCTGTTGTCTCTCTTCTGTGAGGTTCATATTGTTGGTTAGCAGGTTGGTGATCTTAGTCTGCAGCTGTTGTCTCTCTTGAGTGAAGATGAAACACAGCACTATGACTGCAGTCATCAGAAAAACACACATCAGTCCCAAACACACACCAGCTGCTCTGGAGATCATCACACCATCACTTCCTGAAGAGGATAGATATGATGTTAGTCTCTTCACTTCCTCATATCATACGACTCACATCTTCTGAAACATGTGAACTGTAGACTAACTTTAACGCTTGTCAGACGTTTATTAGTGTGGTTTTTGTTCTTGTGTTTTGTGAGTAAATGCAGAGGAACAGTTCACTCAAAAATGGTTTCCTGATTATTTACTCATCCCAGTTTCACTGTATTTGACTTTTTTCAGCCGATGATACATTTTTGGTTTTGGAGGAAACCGTGAACAGGTCTCAAGATAAACCTTTTCTAAAGGTCAAAAATCCATATTTAGGAAGCTTTAAACTAATCCACATGACACTGGTTGACAAATAAGTGTCTTCTCTAGCAAAACGATCAGTCACTTTCAGGAAAAAAAAAAAAAAACCATTAACCCTCTGGAGTCGATTAACGCGGATACGTCCTACAGTCTCAGGATAATTAACTAAATCATTTAAAAGGTTCCTACAGACTCAAGAGAAAGGCCTAAGCCTTTCTTAAACAGTGCTACGCTGGTTATTATGGTTACACTACATACATCAAATGGTCTGCTTACTTATGAAAAAGTGTTCTTTAAGCCTCTGGAGTCGATTAACGCGGATACGCATTATGAGTCATTTTCTTCTGATAAACCCGAAAGACTTAAATTACACTTTCAGTTTTAACCGTACAGATAAGAGCAATACATCAATCGAATCTGTAAAGGGTCTATTTTTTTTGTATACAGACATAATAACAACAGAACTTTGTGCACTTATAAAATAAAGATAACAAACCAGGTGTGCTTGTCTGCAGCCTTTGCATGCGCAGATCTTCATTTACAAACACGTCATTAAAATGAACTGTAACTCGGTGAATACTCAACGAAGAGACATGACAGAGATATCTATAGAAAGCTTGACATGTCTACTTTCTAAACTAAACAGAAAACAAATATTCTGAGATAAAGTAATCCATATGAAAACAACGCGATGTCCGATGTCCACCATCAACAAATGGAGCATGCAAAGACTGCATGTCAGATCATACTGGAGGACCTGGAAGAGAGAGAATAATCAGAAAATGTCCTTTAATCTCAGTTACCTGTGTGTCGAGGTGTTCGGGGTTCTTCTGTGTTGAAGTCTTCTGTGTGTCGAGGTGTTCGGGGTTCTTCTGTGTTGAAGTCTTCTGTGTGTCGAGGTGTTCGGGGTTCTTCTGTGTTGAAGTCTTCTGTCTCTTTCTTATGTTTCATGTCTCTTACAGCCTCTGCACTGACGTAGATATCAACAATCCTTTCTATTCGGTCTTCTGAGTCCATTATTGAATCTTTATCCATGCTATATGACTGGATTCTCGTGGCGTTGAATCTGTGATATCTGTTCTGACTTTACCTCGTACAACATCCACATATTCTTAGACATCATCCATGTTGTTTCTTCTTCTCTGCATATTTTCAGAGTTTTACCCTTTCTATATTTTCATTTCCACATTCAGACAGCTTCAGTTTCAGTAAACTAACACTAGTTTCTCTCTCTGTAGTGGACTGTGTTGTGTTCCTCATCTGTTTGTGTGGCCAGTATTTATGCAGAAAGGAAGGGTTTTTACAGAAATACTTCAAGTATTTATGTCAAAGGGAACTTCAACTCACTGCAGAAGGACACTGAAAATAAGTGTTTCAACTATGTGGTTTGTGTTCATGTAAATGAGGTTGAAGCACATGCATTAATTTTACAGTAACAGATGATGAAGTGTGATACAAATAAGACTTTATTAACTACATAAACATTTAAACAAGTCTAACACACATACACACACACACACACACATGCATACAGTTGGCATTGGAAAAAAAAAGTTAAAACTTAAGCAGTAAAAAGAAAAGAAACAAAGACATGAAGCTATGGTACAATTTGATATTCAGCTGATCTACAGTCTGAAGGAAAACATCAGTTTCTTAGTTCTTAAACACCTTTGTAAAAGATGCATATGATACTTAATGTATCAATTAATAAGACTAAGTTTGATATTTGAGTCTCTCCTGTTTGTTAAGAGTCCTGATGCACTTTGGGACTCTAGTTGGTCTCTGCTGAAGTGAATTGATGAGACCAGTTTGAATCAGAGGATCTTGATGAGTAAATGGTCAAGGCCGAAGCCTGGCACAAGCTTAGGGAGGTTTTAAGGCTCTTAGCTCAGCATCTTCATGAAATTCCCGAATCTAGAAGAACCGCCTGATCTGGTGATCAGTGATCTGTACAGAGGGATGATAAAACACCCTCAGCATTTGAAAGAGCCAATGAGGAATGGTACCTTTTGGAGGGAAGTTTTAAAACTCTTTGTCTCTAGTATGGTAGATATTAGATTGGGCAGTTCAAGAGAAGAATCATTAAGATTCTTATAAAACTAATGTGTTGCATAGGCATCAACATATAATATACACTCTCATTTAGATCATGAAAATACAAACTCATAGACACCAAACATCATATAGATGAGGTTATATCAACTAGTGATCCATCATAAGCATGTATAAAACATATAATACACAAAACACAATATGCAAGAACAGTAACAGTATACACAATGCATGAAAGTATATGTGAATAAATTCAAAGAAAGGTTTTCCTATGCATTAATTAGAGAAGAGTCCCTTTTATGTGCATTATGTGTCTGTTTTTAGAGACTTGAGTTAAGAGTGGCTTAGTCACATTTTTTGAGCGTCGTCAACCTAGTGTTATCAGATAATGTGCCTATGTTTGCTAGGGAACCAGAGGCCTGTTCCGTCCATTTTGAGGTGATAGATTCTTTTTGGGGGAAGGGTCCATTGACCCTTTGGTTAGATGAGGAGGCGTTAGATATTATTAGTTAAATATAACAAATAGTTGTGTGTCTGATTGGTCCAAATGCTACATAATTCCCCCCTTTCGAACATTGTTGTCCGTCCAATAGACAACAGCAAGCAACGTCAAAGGTGCAGAGAAATTGGAAATGCTATTGAGATTCTGTATTTCAGAATTCAGACTGACCTAGTGAGATTGGCAGGAGAGCAGCAGGTGGTTGTTAGCCCTCTGTTTTGCTCGAACTTCACTGGAAATCTTATGTTTGCAGTGTCGCTTGGATCTTGTGGTAGCACCGACTTGAGCTTGCCTGAGTTGTGTTGATAGATGTTTTTGTTTTAATCATGTGGGCCCGTTGATCCTCCAACATTGTCTGGCTGCTTCTGGGGTGCCAACTGGTTTTAATGAATGTTCCTCCATTGAAGGGGTCTGATGCTGTGTTGCATCAGGAAGGAAGTTTGTCCTTCCCAGTACTCCTCAGTTGAGTTTTGTTCAAAGAGCTATTTTGCTAGTGTCAGCAGCTCAGTGGATGCCTTTCTCCCAGTGGTTGGTCTGGAACCTGGGTCTGTTGTCTTGGTGTGAAGGCTCTATCCTCCGCTGGCTAGCGGCTTTCTGCAGAAGGGCCTTGCATTATGGTGAAGCTTTGGATTCTGGGATGTGAAGTTCAGAATCAGTGGGGTCTTACACACAACTTTTAATGGAGGCCTTGTGGTTGTTAAAGGCCTTCTGTGTCAGGTCAGGCAGTTGTTGAACAGGCATTATGTGCAGGCCATAATGCCTAAATGGTGACTTACAATAGGATGGAGGTTTTGGAGGAAAAGGCTTTTGAAGCCGGTGTCCTCCTCCATGCCAGGGTAATTGCAAGTTTAGAAGAAAGCTGGTCGAAGTCTGTGGTAGTAAGCAGGGGGATTTTCATGACTGTCCTGTTTGGTGTCTAGGGTAGTGATCAGTTCATGTTCAGTCTCTGGGTCTAAGAATTCCTGTATGATCACTTGTTTAAGCTGCTGGTGAGGCCACTCTTAGGATCAGTTCCTTTGATGTCCTTAGGGTCTCTATTGCTGAGCAAGGACTTGGATTCAACCTCGGGCTGATTGCAGGTGGCATTCACAGGCATTGTTTCGGTTCGCCTGAATTCAGTTTTTATTCTGCAGCTGCAGGGGTTTTAAAGGAGACAAACCTGAAGTGTCCAGCAGAAGGCTTCGGTTCCCCCCTTCGCTGCTCTGTAGGGGGTGAAGGGGCTTGCACTGCTGGTGGTATGATGTTCACCAGGCTGTCTTTCACGTGAGTCCATGCGCAGTCGGCAAGACAGTTTCATTTCTCTGAATCATGTCAAGCTCCTCTTTAATGTTGCAGAATTGCTAAGTCAGGGTTTGGACTTCAGTTCTGGCTGCATGCAGATGCCCATCTAAGTCCTCAGCTCTGGTGTCCCCCTCATTAAGTCCCACATACGATGTTTTTAACAGTGACTTTGTTTGAAACAGTTCTCTTTCCAGGTCCTGTCTGGTGGCTTTTTCCACCTGCGCTTGGTGTCCAGCAGCTGTCAGAGCCTCCTGAAGACTGGTGATTTCCTTCTGTTGCTCCATTCTGTAAGGTTCTTTGCATCTGTTCTGTGCTTTCTCTTGTTGAACATGTCACAGTCTCACCATTGCAGGTTGTTGGCTGCTTTGGGCTGAAGGATGTCCATCACAGTTTTCTGCTGGGTTTCCAGGTGGTCCTGTTGAGCTGACAGGGCTGGATGTCTGTAGAATGTCTGTGACATACTGGCACACTTGTGGGAACACCAGAGATAGAGAGGGACAGGGGGCAAATACAAGTATGTACAGAGGTGTAAAGCTATCTGTCTGGGGAAGGTATATAGCTGGTGAGGGGTTGGTAGTGGGTTACGTTTGCTGTGTTTTTGTGTTTGTGAACACATAGAGAGAGTTTGAGTAACTTTGTTGATGGGGCTGTAAGCAGGGGTCATCTAATGACCGGGTCATACATGTGGTCAAACTATTACTCAAAGCACTGATGGTTCACATGGTTTTGCCACTATGAAGGTATCAAATAAAACAAAACTGAAAGAAAGAGACAGTGGGAAAATGAAAGGGCTTTCCTTATTTAGTTAAAGCTAGGAGATATGACTAAGCGGTTATCACTTGTTCAAAGGAATGTAGCATGGTCATGAAACATGGGGAGACTGTTAGCTGTGCTAGCAGGGACACATCGAATACCTCAAGGTAATAAACAGAAACAATAAGAAGTGTTTCTAGTTTGCTCAGGGGCGTGGTAATAGAAGGGACAGGAATTAGGCCACTAAAACCTGTACTCATTAAAGGGACAACAGTTGCTAGAACGGCCCTAAAATATACAGAGAGGGAAGATGGTGATGGTCAAATAACTAAAATAAGGAAAAGGTAAAATTAAAATGTCCTAATAGCTTTAGGAAATTAAAAGGAATGATAAAAATAAAAAAATTGATTTAATTAAATCTCAGATTTAATTAGATTAAATTTAGCTGAATCTGTACCTTCAAGCTAAAAGTAAATAAATGAAGTTGAATCACAGAGAGGTAGAATAAAGTCCAAATAAACATATCACAAATAGATTAACCCAGAAGAGTCTGCTCACACTTCAGGGGTCACATGTTGCTAGGAGGCCAATGCAAGCTCACATCACAGCCCAGGTGGAGCAGCGACTGATCTGTGCTGTCAGCATGCATAGGAAACTCACATGTGGTCAGATGAGGTGGACTCAGTCATGATGTCACATGCAACTTATTCACAAATCAAAACAGCACGTTCACTTCACAGGCAATGATGAATTCATAATTATCTACACTAGAATAGCACCATTAATATGACATAAATGTTTCACATGAGCAGGTCACTATGAATACAATAATACGTAACATATAAAGCCTTAAATCAGTGAAATGAAGAGCATCGCTCAGATCACCTTTAACAGTGCTGAAAGTAGGGATTTTTTCCCTAAGATCCAACTGATTTATTCTGGTACTATTTATATGGCATGCTAATCCAAGATTTCTTTGTCAGAAAAGTCATACCTTCTACTAACACAGAAATGAAGGTTTCTTCGCTAAAATCAGGTTAGTTTCTTATCGAACGATTTAAACACTTTATAGCACTGAAAACTTTCTACTGCTTGTAGGAAGGCACATTCAAGCTATAATTTTATATGATTTTGATCAGAAACTGGTTCAGGCATGTATAAGAAGTTACGTATAAGATTGATTACTGGGTCTGCTTGCAAGCAATGTTTAAAATGATGCCACCATTCTAAATTACTGCTAGTACTACATAAAGTAGGAAAACTATTATTTTCCTGGTTATGTGAATGCTGGGATGATCCTGGCTAGCTGGTCAAGGTCTCTGGGGGTCACATCATGCACTGCTGCAGGGATGCTTGGAAGGAGAGTCCTCTCTGTGGTTGCTGGAGGTATTATGGAGGTATTATTTGCACTGCTAAGAGAGGGTGTGGGAGTAGAGTAACTCTCCCACTGTGGCCTATAAGACTACCTGAGTTCTCTTTGGACAGGTCAAGTTCGTCTTGAGTTTTGTCCAGCTTTTCCAGGTCCTTTCTGGCTACCTTTTCCTTTACCTGTAACTTCATTCTGCAGGTGTCCTTGTGGGATCTGTGAGATCCGTGATCTGTATCTTGAGATCCTTTACCTCCTGTTTCAGACTAATCTTGGTGATGTCTTTGTAGTCATAACTCTGGCTTGAGTCATGAGTCAGTAGTACCCTTGTTGTCTAGTTGCTTTCGGCTCTGGTGCTGTAGGTTGTCTGCAGCCCTGGGTAGACAGGTGTTCCTCACAACGCCTGCCAGTCCTTTTGGTCTGCCGTCTGAGCAGTTAGACTGAGCATCTTAAACATCTTGGCAAACTCATGTTTAGAGTAAAGGGGTGAGAGACTTATACAAGATCAAACAGAATGTGGAGCTTGGTTTTACAGCTATGTTTTGCCAGGTGTGGTTAGCTGGTGAAGTATTCTGTTTTTATCTTAGCTGTGGATTCACACTGCATACACACATGCTGTATTTAAAAGCTTCAAATAAAGGATGTTAACCCCTAATTGTTAAAGCAATTCAGTATCTTAGCCTAAGACGAAACAAAGTCGTGTTAGCTTAGCCGCTGAAGGTGGTCTGTTTACAGCATGGCACCACCAGGTGATTTGTGTGCTATGTTAAGTTAGCACTTCCCAGAGGTGTGGACTCGAGTCATGTGACTTGGACTCGAGTCAGACTCGAGTCATGAATTTGATGACTTCAGACTCGACTCGACAAAATGTACAAAGACTTGCAACTCGACTTGGACTTTAACATCAATGACTCGTGACTTCACTTGGACTTGCGCCTTTTGACTCGAGAAGACTTGCTACTTCCCATGAAAACCTGGGCAGAAAAAAATGTTCACACGGCAGCGCCGCTCTCCGTATTACGGAGCCCCGCCCGTCACCTGTAGGAGAAAAAAATCAATCTGTGGCGACGGTTTTGCAATCCGTCCCCTCTGTTTATAAACCGTACTCACAAATTCATAAACTGTTCCCTCGGTTTAACAAATCGTACCCACGGATTAACCCCTTTGCGTGCAAACATCGCTGACGGCCCCAGTTTATTATTGTTTCACTTTCACAGCACATTAAACATCACTGTCTTACTTCATCTGGACAAACTGTGCATCAATGGAAAGTTTAAAGACTCAAGCTTCGAAATTTGACCAATATTTTGATCAAACATTGTTGCAGTGACAGATATATAGTGATTTATGTCAGGAGTGCAAAATAATAAATCCGTATTATGCCACATTTTGAATAGAAATTCACAACTCACTCATACTCAGTCACGTCAAGAGCGGTTTATTTGTGTTCACATAGACTCACTGAACAGCGTCAATAAGGATTTACAGACCAAAGATGCATATCTGCGGAGATATATGGATATATTTACTGATGTTTACTTCATATTTCTTCAGACAGAATCGTCATTTCTATTCATTTTCCACGGATTTACGCGATCAGATGATAAACAGCCTCTCCCAGCGATCTGTGTGTGCGTGCAGTAGTCACAGCTCGTGCGGTGTGTGACTCAGACTCTGATTGGGTCTTTCAAGCGTCAATCTTAGAGTTTCATATCTGGACACCGCCCCATCATGTCACTGTGGTGTATTTTGCCGGTTCTCCCAAGGATCAAACTCAGTCAGGGATTTTTCTCTCAGAAGAAAAGACTTTATTTTAAGCAAAACAAAGTCGAGAGCTTGTTGCAAGAAGTTCTGTCGAAATGCTAGGTTGCATCTCATTATATACCCTTTACAGGGCGTTTCCAAATAGTCAAACTTTTCCTTAGGCTTGCAATTTTGATCCCTCCCTAGGGAGACGCTATGGTAAAGAGAAGAGACCCATTGCATGTTTTTCCAGATGTTTCCTGAGACTTGCTATGGTAAAGAAAATTGGTGGTCAGGATGTTTTTTGCAGACATAGGCACATTCCTTTCACACAAAGGCTATATGATTCTAATGGAATAAAACATGTATGTATATATATGACTAGATTCATCTTGATCATACTTGATTGAGCAAAATCCCACCAATAAAAATCTTCCACATATTCTCCCCTTTGAGACTTAATAAGTCTCACATTTGATTATTCTTATCCAGAGTGCTACTCCATAATCCAGTCATATTATTTACACTATCTAGTGACTAAATATGTCACATTGTATTATCACCAGTGACTAGATTATGAAATTCCACTCTGAGGGATTACTGGACCAAACATCTCTCTCCTAATTTGACATGGAGTGAGTAAAAGATCCAGTCTCCCTAACCCCTCTTTAATAGTAGACATTGTTAAAAGCATGAATGTGCAATTGGTTCAGCATTTGCCTGGTTATCACAGTTTTGTATAAAAGGCGTAAAAATACATACACATACAAATACAAATCACATCACACATTGAATATCACAAGATTATAAGAGTTGATCTTCAGCTTAGATACCTTATGTATCAATTTCCCATTATTTTGATATCTTTGAATTTAATTTGCTTAACTGTGGCTTTGACTAGTGACCTCAATATAGGAAGTATACAGTAAAATAGTAAATATCCTGTCATTAATGCCATTCCTAAAAACTTTCCCTATTTAATTATAAACTATGCTCCACATGTTCCTAATTGTAAATCAAACCAGTCTTACATTTTATTATCTTTTCCAACATTTTCTTTATCACCATTCTTAGCCTTTTCAATTTGATCAGTTCTTCATTAAATGCTCCCTTCTATAAATACAGCATTTTCCCCAAACATAACACCTACTTTTCCTTCTTCAATTCACAAATCTTGAGCTTTTCTATTTTGCTCCTTTCATTCTATTTGTTGCATCAAATTGCTCTATTTTCCCTTCAAATCTTCCTACATCCATATTTCCCTTCTCATAACCTTCAAATTCTTCATCTACCATTACTTAAAATTCTCTTTCCACCTTTTCTTTTCTAATTGTTGGCTCATATCTGCACCCAAGTATTTTGATCTCAGTAGTAGTCCCATCACTCTCTCATTCCATCTTCACCAGGGAGACTCTTTGCGAGTCGTTGCAATGGTCTTTCCCTCGTTGGCAAGGGTGGGTCTTTACTAGCACGCCCTTCATCCCTCACTTCATGCTGTGTGGAGTTGTTGAAGCTGGTTGGCGTATTTTAAGGTTAGAGATGTGAACTCAGGTGTCACTCTGTAACTGTTTTGCTGATTAATGCAAGGCTCTTCCTTCAGATCATAACTGCACCCTCACTGGTTCTCTTTGATGGGGCGAAGCATTCCTTGGCCTTACTGGAACTGCTGTCATCTGTAAATGGAAAACTTAAGAATTTTTTGTTAGTGTTATCAAGCATGCTAATTTGTTCATTTTGCCAGTCGTCCTTCTTGGTGTGACCTGTGGAAATGTAATGTGGGTTGAGGGCTGTCTTGGCCCCTTTTTGAGTTTTCACAATTCCAGTGCTGTCTTTACTATTTTTTAATTCCTTTCAATTTTATTCTCAACAATTTGCTTATTTAGTTATCTTTTTATTTTGTAAACTGAGTTCCACTATATCACTGGATATTTTATCTAGGCCTATGTTGCTCAGTAGCATAGGCCTTTTGACCTGGAAAACACTCAACCCACTGCATTTATTTTAACAGTCAGAAAGATAATATTTCATCCTTTTGACACAATCAGCTCCATCATGATATGCTGAAAAGAATGTTAAATGTGGGGTGGACAGAGCAAGCTTGCTTTGCTCTGCCTTCCCATGTTATACGCTGCGCATGTGTGGCACTGTTTTTCTTTCTGCCACAACAAAGACCTAGGTACTGACCAGGAAACTTAACCAAATTCATCCATGGTCATTATTTGTCTGGGCATAAATTTGCCCTGTGGGCCCACATTCATATTTGTATACAGCTGTTTGGGCAAATTGATTGAATTGCCTCAGTGTCTCGTCAGACACTCTCTTTCATGCCATACAACACCATCATTCATACTTTTTCACTCACTTTCACTCCCCCTTTTTTTTTTTTTTTTTTTTGCCAAAAACTTTTCTTTTCTTTCTTTCCTTCCTTTTTCCAAAATCTCCTAGATTAATTTGTTTAGAGTATTAGGCCTAGGCATTGGGCATTTGAGAGAGCCAATTATCATTTCTCAAATGTCATGTGTTTGTCTAATTTAAAGTTTAGTCAAATACTTTTTTGTTATTGCTCATGAGCAACTCTGAGAAGAGGATTGGAGATCTCTGTAAATCTTGGATCCATGACCATCTACATTTCCATCTGGTTATCCCCAGTGATGACAGTATATGTGATTACATGATTTTGGATCTCTGGAATAATTTTTTATTCAATATTATTTTATTCAGTTTTATCTTAGAAAATTACCTTAAAACAAAATGGAGTGACCAATATTTCTATTTTTTCAACCATATATATTTTTCCTATTGTTCATCAGGATACCCTTTTTTATTTATTTATTTATTCTCTTCTTTCCCAAAGCGCTCAGCATTGTTGTCAAGTATTCAGTTATGCATTTCCCCCTAGTTGTTTAATGAAACAGTCTTACTATGCCAAATCCAGCTCCATGTTTATCTGATTGGTGAGTCAAGTACTCACTTCTGTCTGTCAAAGTTATTATTTTTTTCTTTAAGACATGAGGCTGGACTGGAACCTATTGAAAAGCAGATTGAGAAAGTTAGTTAAAACACAGAATTTAAGGAAGTGCTGTGAGACCAGTGAATAATCAAGATTAAAACATAGTAAATAAAATAATCAAATAAAATAATTAACATTTGAAGCAGTCTCTATAGTGTTCATTGAATATGCAGGACCTGTGCACTGAAGGGATGGAAGTCCTTCTGGTCAGATCATCAGCCTGGGCTGTTGTACTGGGTCGTCAGTCTGTGATGGCACTCAAAGACCTGATGTTGTGGTATACGGTCTCTGTTGTTTTTCTTCTTCTTCTCAGTCTGGCTTCTGGTTGCTTTCTGCCAGAGTTTTGCATTTCATAATGTTCTTTTCAACCTCAGGAAAAGTCTCAAGTGAAAGATTCACCTTTTCCTGCTTTAATTCTTTCTTTTCCTTGCTGAAGTGTGTTCTTCTCTTTCAAGAGGGGAGGGGAACATCCATCAGCCCCTCCCTCTTCTTCTCTCTGCAGCTGTGTTTGCTGCTTTGCCACTTTACAGACTCCATTTCATTGCTTTCCTTTGTCAAGGCACTGTTCCGGAAGTCATCTGAAATTTGAACACTCAGAGACTGCATTAATCAAATGTACCTATGTAACTTCTGACCAAATTGTGTCTGAGCAGTCAGCTCTTTTTCTAATTTTCACTTTTCAACCTCTTCTTTCAGTGGTCCCTTAATAAAAACAAAATCATCTGGTTGAAAACAGCAGTTCTCTTATTCTTTGTTAGTTAAGCAAGTTCTTCATTGCAGGAAAATAGCAAGCATTTTTCTTCTTTGCAAAATGCAGAAATCAGCTACCTTTATTATCTAAGTATACTGCAATAAAATAAAATAAACCTTTTTTTATAACAGCATGACATGCATATGGTAAAATAAGGACTTCAATCATCATTTTTCTTCTAAATTTGCATACATGATTCAGAATAATCTAGTATTTGTGAATTAATGTTTCCTAACCAACATATTATTGTAAATAAAATAATTAAATCTAATTCTTTAAGCAACTAATTCCCTTCCTATTATGAAATACCTATAGCTTTTGAATCCAAATGTCTATTAACTTGGTCACCCAATCTTGCTTTCATTCCACATTGCACAAGTTATTTCTTTTATTTTTTACATTTACACAAACCCAATCTCTGAAACTCTGTAATGGATTAACTTTCATACTGTCCCAGGGATAACAAGAAACAAATTTTAGGTGTCTTCACATATTAGATATAAAGTTTTAAGCACGTGCATCTTTTAAATTCATCTATTAATAAAAGTTGTTCAATAATAAATGCATATCTTATTTTAATTAATTTATCATTATATCTATATTCCACCATATCTGCCCTCTCTATATTAGTCCATTTCTTGGAACATTTGTATTTATTTTTCTCTAAAACAACCTTCCTTCAGTTAACTTTATTGTTTTAGGGCTCCTGCACTTATCCTTTCTCAACACCAGTCTCTGTAACCACTCCCAAGTGATGGTCCAGGAGGGGAGAGCACCTCTTGCTCCACCCATGTAATACAACTTTACTGTGGAAACGTCCTCCTTTGCTCTCACTCTCACTGTACTGGGCTCAGAAAATTTTCTCCCCTTTCACACAGACATCCTAAATGCAAAAATCTATTATAGATCTTGGTTCAAACTTTATTGATGCTATTTTCCTAAACCCATTCACACTTGCTACACTCTTTATTGAGCCAGAGTGCTTATTCTTGCATACTTTTTCCCTTTATCTAAGGGATAATCACACATTAATTGTCCTTTTATTATCAAGGCTCATAATACATTCATCCCCCTCAAGTGGATACTAGCTGCGTCCAACTCCACCCAGCCACCCTGAAGTGACGGTCCAAGAATGGTGCGCAACTTTTACCCACCCAACACGGAATTTCTTTGTTCACACATTCATTCAGTCCGGACACAGATACATTCACACAACAAAACACAGCTCTTCCTAGAGCTCGCTCTACCTAGAGCGTCCTTAAGGGCCCATCTATTCAGTCCTTCGAGAATTTCACTTATACATTCTCAAAGCGGTATCCATGGGACTTTTCCTCGCGATTCCTTAACTAATCTGCTTATCCGTTTATCACTGTCCTACCTAGGCCCAGCTATCCAATAAACACAGACCCACAGCATGCCATGTCTTTCTGCCTACACCATATTTGTCTTAAATCGAGGTTGCCTTTCAAGGCCTTCCTATTAATAACCCAAATATGTGCATGCAGTTATTTCTTCTGGAGTAAAACCCCTTTTTCAATTTAGATATCATATTATTTTTCTAAATTTGGAAGAGCAGATTTTAAGTGTCCTTACCACTCAGAGCTGACCAGTCAACAACACACACTAATTATATAAGCAAAAATGCTTACCTTATTCTATGGTGGCCACCACTGTGTGTGTGTTGCTCATCAGTCAGCTCAAGAGCAGTCGTCCACTCTGCTCCTTTCCAGTCCCATCTGGGGTGCCAAATCTGTGGTGTATTTTGCCGGTTCTCCCAAGGATCAAACTCAGTCAGGGATTTTTCTCTCAGAAGAAAAGACTTTATTTTAAGCAAAACAAAGTCGAGAGCTTGTTGCAAGAAGTTCTGTCGAAATGCTAGGTTGCATCTCATTATATACCCTTTACAGGGCGTTTCCAAATAGTCAAACTTTTCCTTAGGCTTGCAATTTTGATCCCTCCCTAGGGAGACGCTATGGTAAAGAGAAGAGACCCATTGCATGTTTTTCCAGATGTTTCCTGAGACTTGCTATGGTAAAGAAAATTGGTGGTCAGGATGTTTTTTGCAGACATAGGCACATTCCTTTCACACAAAGGCTATATGATTCTAATGGAATAAAACATGTATGTATATATATGACTAGATTCATCTTGATCATACTTGATTGAGCAAAATCCCACCAATAAAAATCTTCCACATCACATGCTTCCTGCACACTTCCTGGTAGTTATCTGGCCAAAACAACACTGAAACACCTCTGTACACACAAAATATCCGAATAATAAACCCGCGATTACGATAGTAAAGCTTGGTATGAGAATTTCTTGAGATCTGGGGCGTTTTTATAAAAAAAATCGAAAATGTACATCGGAAATGCTAACTTGTGCAGCGATGAAAAAGGCTACAAATAACATATTTTTACAACAGTAAACGACCAAATTCCACCCCTGATCACTAAAGGAAGTTATTAAAAACACTCGATCGGGGTTTAAAGTGAGTTTTGAGTAAAAGTGTACTAATAATTTCATAAATTGTCAGATGTAGCTTGATGCTAACGTTAGCACCAATGCTACTAATAGCAGGTGCTTTTCTTCTTCATAATGCATTTTTGTCTCAATAATTCACGTAAGGTCGTAAGAAAATGTTTTGTTGTATTTTTATAGTAAGCCTTTTGATAAATAAGGGCTAAATGCAAAGAGAGACTGAAGTGAGATCGCTGCTTTGTTGCTTTGTAAAGCCTGAAAAACCACAATCAAGGCTAATAAAGGTGGAATAAAAACAAAAGAATAATGATAAAAGAATAATGCGGATAATGTGTCATACTTGGCGGAGGTGTGAAAGAACCGTTTGGTGAGAACAATACAATCATGAAACGGGCAGTTTTCACAGCCAAACACACATATAAAACACACATCAGTGTTTACATGTGAGATCTTACAGAGATGACAAGGGCCATAAATCAATCTGATTAGCCTTCTCTAAAAACACAAATGACATGGCCTTAGAAAATATTTCATAAAATTCACAGTTTTACAGATTAGATTATGAATTTTTTTATAAAGTCTTGGAAGACTTGTGGCCTTAGCTACACTGTGTTTTCAAACTCATTTCCTACATCAACATTTTTTTAAATACATTTAAAACATATGTTTTTAATATTTTTATTTTTGTTTTTATGTTTGAGCTTATATATCTCTATTATCATAACAGTCTGAGTGATTCTGATTCCTGAACAGTAAACTTTAAAGTGTCAGCTTTGTGAACAAAGGTTGATTATGTATCTAGTCAGAAAGAATCATGAGCAGAAACCTTTTTATTTTGGGTATGTAATTTCGGTCTCCATGCCAAAAAAGGGGGGTTACTAGTAAGGGGTTAACAAACCGTGCCCACGAATTCTAAATCCGTGCGCTCAGATTTTGTAAACCGTACCCTCGGTTTTTGAATCCGTATACGAATTAATAATCCGTGCGCCCGCTTTCGCAATCCGTTCCCTCGGATTTGTAAACTGACACGCATTTGTAGCTCCGCCCCCACCGGCAAATTAATTTCTGTTTATTAAACATTATTTTTCATAGTATCCAATGAGTTCATGATCAGCATTCACAAAATAGTCTTCGTTTAAGCGTTTATTTAACATTAATCACCAATAGGATAAGACACAGCCGCCTGTGTTTTATGGCCAAAAAAATAAACGCTAAAAAGAAGAAGAAAATAAGGGTAAAAAGCAATACAAAACAGATAATATGCCGGTTATGTTTTCATTCCTTTTCTCTCAACTGAATGCAATGTTATTTTTGGCCTCATTATTTAATAATAACATTAACAGTGAAACATGCATCTAACTCCGGCAGGTGGGGTGGGGTGGGGTGGATGGAGCTTAGAATATTAAAATCACAAAAATAATTCTTCATGTTAAGAAAGAATTGTACACAAGCATTTCCAAAACTGTCAAAGGTTATTTAAAAATAAAGCAATTCATGAATTATTTTCTTGTACTCATTTATTTAGCCTACAAATTAAAATGATAAAAATAACTTTATTTTTATTTTTATCATTATTATATATTATTATACAGGTTATGCATAAGAATCTTTTATCCAAACAATTTACAACAGAGGAAAAAATTACTCCAGAGTTTAGTCACAATGCCAGGTTTATTGTACAATAATAAAGTGCTATTATAAGATTATTCCTTTATTATTATTAAACCTATTCCACATAATAATATTCAATAAAACTGTATGTTAACATGTAGGAGCTTGCTGCATGAATCCGTGAGTACGGTTTACAGATCCGTGCGCACGGATTATGAATTTGTGGGTACGGATTCAAAAACCGAGGGTATGGTTTACAAAATCTGAGCGCACGGATTGGATTTGTTAAACCGAGGGAACAGTTTATGAATTTGTGAGTACGGTTTATAAACTGAGGAAACGGATTATAAAACCATCCGTCGCCACGGATTTTTTTTTTTTCTCCTACAGGTGATGTACGACACCTGAAGTTGCACAAAGAAAGGTAAGTTTTGAAAGAATGCTAAGCACCTTATCGGATGTACCATACTGTATCAACCACACAGTAAATGCACGTCTCCCTTGCTGGTTCATGCTAACAAAATGGTTGAGGTTTAAATAAATACAAATCTTACAGACATACATGGTTTGTATAAATTTAATTTCTGTGGTAAGACGACATGAAATGACTCAAAATTAAAATGGTATGACTTTGGACTCGACTTGAAACTTGTTGGCTTTGACTTTTGACTCGACTTGGGACTTGCCTCATCTTTGACTCGACTTGACTCGGGACTCGAGGGCAAAGACTTACTTGTGACTTGCATAACAATGACTTTGTCCCACCTCTGGAACTTCCTGTGACAAGTTGTTGTCATGGTAACCAATGCATGCTTGTGCAATTCAAATAGTTTAGTGTCAGCCTATTTCAAAGAAGTTGCCCACAGTTTTAAAATGTGGTGCATTCAGTCCTTTCCACAGCCGGTGGATAAGGCTGGTCTGCTGCTTTCCATAGCAGCACTTTTAGGTGGGCACGTCTTCCATGAAGGCACATATTGCGCTCTGTAGGAGGTAGTGCCTTCAGTGCTGGGTGCCTTTGCGCTTTCGGTAAATTTCATACCGGGCTCCATCCAAGGTTACAAAGTTCCTCTGATTGTACAGAGCCAGAAAGAAAGCCTTTGTTGCTTTTATGATCTGTAAATCTGTGGCTTTTCCCTCTCCAATACAGTGGAGAAGCTTACCAGGTACGACTCTCATGGCCTTGAGTGCAGACACCTTCCCCTTCCCGACAGGATATGAGGTGATATCTCATCCCGAAAGAGCATGCATGGCCAGAATGGAACCACATTGGTCACCCAGATTCTCTGCAGTTGCATTTATGCAGAGAACAGTGCCATTCCATTTTTCCATCTGTAGGTTAGTTGTGATACCAGCCTTCCAACACCAATAAACCATAAGCACAAAGACATCTGTGTCATCACTGAGAATGTGAACAGTTGAAGCCCCATGTCTGACAGCATCTAACATGTAAGATATAAGTGATATATCGGCCTCATCATGAGTGTCAATGCTGTCAGCTTTACTGACCATCATGATCTTACTTCCTACATTGAAACTACACAGGAGTTCGCTCAGCCTTTGTTTGTTGTGCTTGTTTTTCAAGACTTTGTCTCGACTAGGTAGAGGTGTAGTCAATGAGAGCTTGTACTCTGTTCAGCTCTCTCCAGCTCTTCTATGTCTCTCATGGTCCTTGCCAGACACCTGCAAATATCTGTCAAAGATGACAAAAGTTTGGGTGTCATAAACAATTAAGCCGACGTCCCATGCTGGCTGCAAGATCTGCCACTGTCCCAGATGATGGCCAAACTACATGATACATGAGCTGGGATGTATCCACAATGACAACATCTTGTGGCTGGGGATTGCAGACTGGAATTCCGAGCTGCTGGACAAGCACTGACTTATTGCCCTTTCGGAGGCATCCATTGTCATCAATGATAGACAAGGGGACTGGGCTAAGCTCATATTTAAAGAGAGTAGAGAGCTCCATTTCCCTCCCACCACCAACAGTCGAGCAAATAATGACTCAAGGTCACAAACAACCTTCCCACTGACCTTTATTTCCTTTTTCTGGAACTTCATAGTCACTACCTTGTTAGAGATGGGTGTATGAAATGCCCCCGGAAGTGATGAAGAAAACTTTTCACACATAGCCTGGCCAATCTTCAGCGCATCTTGCACATTCACTTTTTCATCAGCCACCTGTCCATTTATGATGTGGTAGAGCAAAGTGCTCTCTGTCATGAGTGGATTTGTGTTTTCCCACAGCATCGTCACAATTTTAGAGCGGTCCTCAGCATCCAACTCCCGTCGTGCTTCACTCTCCTCTTTGTGTCTGTTGGACGCAGTCTTCTCTGATGCTACTGTATCACTGTACATATCATCCAATGACTGAGAGAGATGTGAACATATGCCAAATGATTGGATCCAAGCTGCAACCTGGTCAGGGTTGGTTGAAATACCCTTCATGCCCCCTGCTCCCTTCCCTTGCCTGATGTATGTCTGCTCCCCAAACATATCGGCACTCACTGCAGGTGCACCATCTGAATGGCGGCACACATGACTTCCGACAAGAAGGTCATCTTTTGCAATGGAAGGAAGGTGCTGCATTTCACGTAAATGCCAAGTGATCCATCTAGCATAGTGGTGATGACCAGCAGCAAAAAAATAGGGTAGCATCTCTTCAAGGCAGTGTTGTTGCAGCAGCCAGTCACCCTCCCTCTCTGCTCGCCAGAATCTATGTGCAATTAAGGTTGGAGTGATAAAGCAATCCACCCATAATCGGCCTGTTGGGTGCTGTCTTGCCTTTTCCAGGAATTCCAGTATCTACTGATGACTCTTTTCTCACTCCTTTAAGAATTCATGAAGAAGAGCATACATAACCATACGGAAGGCCACCATACCTTTCCATTGAAGATAGATGCCAGGCCGCCAAATGATGCACCTACCAGCTCCTCAAGGCCTGTTGAATTCATCAGCTCCCCAGTTGAGCCAATGAATGACATCAGGGTGTGCATCATTCCAGGGCTGAGCACCACTGATGCCCATCTCTGTGGGTCACCCCATTTGATCTGGCAAGCAATCTTGTACAGCTGCATGTCAAATGTTATATGACTGTAGCTCATGCCAAGCCGCTTGAGTGATGTGTCCAGGTATGTAATGGTACAGAGCACTGTATCAGGATGAGCAGGAGGTGAGTTGAGCAATGGTCCAAAGACACTTATAGTCTTCATTTTAGACACACCTTCATCACTGTAACGATCTTGCTCAACGTTGTAGGCCGACCAGTCCAGGGGAAGAGGAGTAGAATGGAGCTGACAGAGCCAAGCAGCATCCCTCCTCTGTGCTCTAGAAACCCTCTCTTGGATGCTCTCTTGGACAGTAGCTGTTCTTGGCATTTCTTTCAGAGCGGGTGAAGTCAGCTTCTTAGGGCCTGTATAATGTTCAATGGCAAGACTGCTGTTAGCTACCGGACAGAATTTCTCTGCTTGGAGCTTTGTCAGACGGGGTACTTTTAGCGATGTAATCCCACCGTCTGGAGTCGCCACTCCAGGGAACAGGATCCCTGCAGGATTTTGCACAAACTGAGTGGCCATGGCATGTGTTGTGCGGCAACCATTGGGTGTGAAGACTACAAGATCAAAATTATCACCCCAACTGTGAATAGGGCCAATGCACCTCTCCAGTCCTAATACCCGCAGGTACTTATCTGCATCATCTGAGGCATATTTGGCAGCTGACTTCCAAAAACGGAGGACCTCATCATATGTTACAACAAGACCATGCTCATTTAGGTTCCGAACCAGTTCTGAACTACCATACTTATGATGAAGTTTAACAGCTAGCCCCAAAGTTGTCTGATTCCAGCTTTTACTGATGTGCTGCTGGATGCATTGAGCAAGTGTGAGTGCTGGTTTGGTCACTGTTTCTTCCTTGGACACAAGACTGGAGACAAGTCTTAGGAGAGTTGGACTTTGAATCTTGAATGACCCTTTCATGCGTAAAGCTGCCAAGGTCGTATTCACGAGGCAATGGAATATTCTGGACCTCTGCCCGCACTTTTCTGACAACCTGGTTGACATCATCATCGTCATCATTGAAGAGGCCAGTTTGTCCTACTAATTTGAGTGATTTACCTATGTACTGCCTAAAGCCAACAATTGTCTGGCATCCTTCAACTCTCAATACAATAACGGCATCACCATAATAATCACATAGGTTGGCTAGCATTTGCTTCCGGCACAAATTCCCAGAATTAGCTACAAAAACATCATGTAACTCGGAGACAGTCCAAGTCACTGACTTGTTTGCACTCATGTGGTCTATGACCGAAGCTAGGCAGCTGTCAACTGGTTTACTAGCAGTTGAACTTGAGTCAATAGGTACCTTCCTGAAAGCATTGTAACACTTGGAGTGATACTGAGCATCAGCTGCAGGTAGGTCCATGATGCCATTCACCCGTAGCTTCACAACTTCTGCCCAATCATCCTGCCATTCATCACATTTAGACAAAATCAGATCTTTGAAGGATGGAAGGCCTGACCTATCTAAAGTCTGACATTTTTTAACTGGATTCCACCTGTTAGGATTTTTAGAGTCTTTTTCTTCACAAATAAGACCACAGAACAAGCACTGTTTTGAATACTCAAAGGCAGAGAGTTGAGAACGAATGACTCGCTTTCCTGGCTGACTCTGAAATGAGTCTGGCTTGCGTTTGCTCACATTTCTAGAACGAGAAGTATATGAGCTGTAGCAAGATTTGTGACATAGCACAGAAGCTGATGAAGCACCGTCAGTAGCAATAATGTTTGATAAAATCTCATGTATGGCTGTGTCTCCGAGCTCCTCGCTTCTATTTAGCAGAGTAGCAATTCCTTTGGACCCAGATATTTTAAAGTCGCTATCTTTGCCACTGCATGGTGCAAACAGACACTTCTTTCCTGACATTTCAACCTAATCAAACGTCTCTCTTTGTTTTGAAAGTACTTAACCCTAGATCCGAATGGTTAAATTAACACTAATAACACTGAATATCAACTTTTTTTAATCCTTTCCTGATCAAATCACAAGAAGTCTGAATTTTTAGAAAAGAAGAATACAAAAATTTTAAATATGGTAACTAAGTTTAGAACACCAGATTCACCCACAAAATTGATCTGAATAGAAATTCACAATGTACTGAACAATACTGTCATTATAACTCTGTCCACTTGTTATCTTAATGTGAAAACATAAGTAATTTCAACAATAAAATGTCAACATTAAAGGGGGGGTGAAATGCTATTTCATGCATACTGGGTTTTTTACACTGTTAAAGAGTTGTATTCCCATGCTAAACATGGACAAAGTTTCAAAAATTAAGTTGTACGTTTGAGGGAGTATTTCTGTTCCAAAAATACTCCTTCCGGTTCGTCACAAGTTTCGGAAAGTTTTTTTCGAGTATGGCTCTGTGTGACGTTAGATGGAGCGGAATTTCCTTATATGGGTGCTAAGGGCACGTCTGCCGGAAGAGCGCACGCTCCCGTATAGCACAGCACTGAGAGCACAACAGACTTCACTGATCAGAGCGAGAGTGTCGCGAAATGTCACAAAAGCAGTGTTTTTGGTTGCCAGGGCAAGACGACCCTGCACAGATTACCAAAGAAAAAACAGCATTAAGAGACCAGTGGATGGAGTTTATTTTTACAGAGTATCAACGGAGTTGTGCAAGTGTTTGTGTTTGTTCCCTGCATTTTGAAGATGCTTGTTTTACAAACAAGGCCCAGTTTGACGACGGATTTGCACATCGTTTATTTCTTAAGGATGATGCAATCCCAACGAAAAAGGGTCACGATTGTGTGTTGGTACCGCAGGTGGTGAGTAAAACTGCTTCAAATATCTCTGCCTCCTTGTTAGTGCGTCCGCCTCCCATCGGAGACACGGGTTCGAGCCCCGCTCAGAGCGAGTCGTTGCTGCTGCTGCTCTCGTTCAGTTTCAGCCTCGGGATCTGATTCTGGATCATAAATAAACGGCTGAATCTGACTGTTAGCCATGGTCTATTTTGGATGATGGTTTTTTCCTCAAGGTAATGTCAGAGCCGTTAAATATGTTTTTCAATGGCTCTGGGTAATGTCACAGCTTCCACATGCTCTCAACGCAAAAGCCTACTGGCATTCGTGATTCTTTAGCTCCGCCCACACGTCACGCCTCCAGTTGGTCGTGTTTTTCCGGGAAAAATCTGTACAGACTATCTTTCTCTTATGAATATAATAAAACTAAAGACTTTTTGGAGTTATGAAGGATGCAGTACTGCTCTATAGGTACTCAAGATTAACAGGATATTGACTGAAAACGAGCATTTTACCCCCCCTTTAAATCCCTTGACTGACTTTTGTACGAATATTAAGACAATATAAGAATATAAAAATATTTGCAAGGTGAATTTGCTCCCTTGCTTTACAACATACTTAATATAACTACAACAGCTTATTTGCATAAAAACATGACTGGACCTCAAGAAATGTAAACAAATTGAGGTTATCAACATTCACATCAAAGAGCAAGAGTTCTTGTGATTCTGAAATGTGAGAATATTGTTTACCATGAAAATAGCCTAAAATTTTGTCCGAAATTAATAAAAAATGTGTCTAAATTTATCCAAATTTGTTATAGAATTACCATTTTGAAGTCTGAAAAAGCCAGAAATGAAATCAGCAGCCTCTAAAACCACTCACATATTGTAGAAATTGGCCATACAGTGCAAAATATGTGGCCAAAATGGACGATTAAGCTAATAATGCTAAAACTTTGGTGTACTCAACATTTCCAGGTTCATAATGGAGCTCTATGGGCTGGCTACTAGACTATATTCTTCCCTGGACTATCAAGCACACACTTTTAGGTTGACAGTGTCTTAAGCTCATAACCTTTGTTTTATCATGCTCGCATTTGTCCACCAAAATGTTAAGAATCAGCTCAAAGGGGAAATATGAATAATCAATCATAACTAGTTATAAGTAGTTATAAATATTTAGATCCACTGTAAGTTTTTACTTGACCTCTCAGTGTCAACTGTCCGTCAATTCTAAGAATGTTAATTTCCTGGTTAAGGAAAATAACTTTCTTACTGTACAATACTACTCAGAACATGTAGCTAAAATCTGAATAATTAGGGACTTCATTTATGAGCAAACAATGAGCAACCTCAAGTGTGATACAACTAAGACTATATTAACTACATAAACTCTTAAACTAGTCTAACACACACACACACACACACACACACACACATGCATTAAGTGGGCATAGGAAAAAGGGTTAAAGCTTAAGCAGTAAAAAGAAAAGAAACAAAGACATAAAGCTATGGTACAATTTGATATTCAGCATATCTATAGCCTGAAGGAAACATCAGTTTCTTAGTTCTTAAACACCTTTGTAAAAGATGCATATGATAATTAATGTATCAATTAATAAGACTAAGTTTGATATTTGCGAGTCTTGCCTGTTTGATAAAGAGTCCTGATGCACTTTGGGGCTCCAGTTGGTCTCTGCTGAAGTGAATTGATGAGACCAGTTTGAATCAGAGGATTTGATGAGTAAATGGTCAAGGCCGAAGCCTGGCACAAGCTTAGCGTGGTTTTGAAGGCTCTTAGCTCAGTATCTTCCTAAAATTCCCGAATCTAGAAGAACCGCCTGATCTGGTGATCAGTGATCTATATAGGGGATGATGTCACACCCTCAGGATTTGATTGAGTCAATGAGGAATGGTACCTTTATTATTTTTATTTATTTATTTGATCAGTAACCATTCTGCTCAAAAGAAGTGGGCCAAAGCAAAAGAGCTTATAAGCGCCCACCCCTTATAAGATGAATACAATAAAAAAATCTAATTTCACACTGGTACAAAGGAACATAGTGTTTAATTCATCACGTAATTCATAACAACCAGTTCATGGAACCCTCTTTGTATTTGACTTGGTAACAATTTGTGTCTTTATTTAAATAGCATTTGTATTTATTGGAACTCAACAATGTCATAAAACTTCATGATCTTAGATTTTAAAAATGAGTTTGTGTGATCCAAAAACCCAACTTTATGAATTAACCGGATAATTATTTTTTGCAGCTTTACTATAGGTTTTAATGTGCTTTTATAAGTACTACCCCATACCACAGAACAATAATGTAAATAGGGCAAGCTCAAATAACAGTATAATATATGCAGAGCTTTTATTTTTAAAATATGCTTTACTTTCGCCATTACTGAAATATTTATTGATATTTAGTGATTAAATATTTAATATGAAAGTTCCAAGTAATTCTATCATCTATAATAACTCCAAGGAATTTAATTTCATGCACCCGCTCTATAACAACACCCTCTATCTGAATTGATTCCTGAACAATGAAATTACCATTGCCAAATATCATCATTTTGCTTTTACTCAGATTTAGTGATAATTTTGAATTTATTGTTGAACTTATTAACACATTTGAGTTCCAAAGCAACAATTTTACACAGTGCGAAAATATTTATGTCTGCAAACAAAATGAATCTCAATATTTGAGATGTTTTACAAATATCTTTTATATACGTGTTAAACGATTTTGGGCACAGAATGGAACCTTGTGGGGAAACCACCCACAATTTATTGATAACTTGACTGATAATTTCCTATTATCACACATTGTTTTCTATTTTTTAGGTAACTAGTAACCCACTGTAGTGCTACCCCTCTAATCCCATACTGTTCTATCTTATTAATTAAAATATTATAATTTAATGGTACAATTTGTAAGATATTTGCAGTAAAATATCCAAAAACCACTAGGCTAGTGTTATATATTTTGTCCAGCTGATTACTAACAATATCTCTAATGTTTTAAACTACTTGTAAATCATGAGAAAATTCCCCTTCTAAACAGTGATGCGGGGCAGTGCAGTCGCCTGTCAATGATGTTAGTTACCCTTTGTTACCGCCTTTACTGACTTAGAAACCACATGACAACAGTGTCGTGGAAAAATGGGGAAGTAGTGTCTAGTGTCCAGCAAACCACTAGTTTGCTTCAAGCAGTTCCTTATTTACTTCTTCTTGCACGTTTTATGGTGGATTGTGTTACTTATTTATGGAACATAATTACTGTTTACCGTCTGCTGCTGGTTCTGTTGACAAGGACAGCTCCTGTAAACGTAAACATACGGGTCAACCAAACGACCCAAGAAGAGTTTGGGACAAGAGGAGAGTAAGAGCGAGGATCGGTATCGGTGTTGCATTTTCTAGATGGAGAGAGCTTCGCGACAATCTTCAACTAGAAAGACATGCTGATCTCACTTGCGTTTTACTCGACAGGTGAGTTGTTTCGATTCGTATCTTTATAGAAAATGTATGCTATTATAACGACCAACAAGATTAGTATTATGGGGCAGATACATGCCAAACGCGGGGCAGTGCGTCTCTAGACCCGCGCGAGGACGCATCTGATCCATTGTCTGATCGCGTCTTTGCATTGATTTTGTATGTAATCTACTCGCGCAAATCGATGAACCCGCGTTTGAAAATTATGACATCAAACACAACATTTATAAAACTTTACCCCATCCGTTAAATCCATGATTTATCTTTACGTCTGATTGATGGCAGTCAGCTGTTTTGTAGAAGACAACAAATCCCATCATTCCACACTCCTTCTTAGCGTCATCAAACCACGCGATTGTTATTGTTTTGGTAGTGCGCCCTCTAGTGGCAGGTCCTACAACATGTACATTTAATGTGTCGAATGCTTTACTTAGGTCAATAAATAACCCTATTGCATATTCCTTGTTGTCTACAGCGTTAGTTACTTCCTCAATTGTATCAAAGAGTGCATGAGAAGTTGAACAATTATTCCTAAAACCAAACTGATTATGTGAGAGTAATTTATTTCCTTCAATAAAGCTATCAAGTGTTGAATTGAAAACCTCTTAAGATTTTTGAGAATTGCGGTAAAAGTGAAACAGGCCTACCTGTACCTTTTGGAGGGAAGTTTTACAACTCTTTGTCTCTAGTCTGGTGTCTTGCATATGTGTCGCATAGGCATCAACATATAATATACACTCTCATTTAGATCATGAAAATACAAACTCATAGATAGCAAACATCATATAGATGAGGTTATAGTGATCCATCATAAGCATGTATAAAACATATACAATACACAAAACACAATATACAAGAACAGTAACAGCATACACAATGCATGAAAGTATATGTGAATTAGAGTCCCTTTTATGTGCATTATGTGTCTGTTTTTAGAGACTTGAGTTAAGAGTGGCTTAGCCACATTTTTGGGCGTCGTCAACCTAGTGTTATCAGAAAGTGGGCCTTTGGTTGCTAGGGAACCAGAGGCCTGTTCCGTCCATTTTGAGGTGATGGCTTCCTTTTGGTTAGATGAGGAGGCGTTAGATATTATTTGTTAAATGTAACCAATAGTTGTGTGTCTTATTGGTCCAAATGCTACAGCTGGCAGTGTGAAGTAGAGTCCTGCACGGGTTCGGGTACGATGGGTGACCCGCAAATTTGGCTGAAACGGGTGAAAAATAACCAACTGTGTCGGATACGGGTGCGGGTCGGGTCGGACACAGGGGAAACACGGGTCTAAACACGGGTTCAAAACAGTCACGTGCAAACTTAAAAATAGGCCTAAGTTCCACTTTAAAAAAATCACAGCCGCGCGAACGGCTGTTAGTTAACAGATTTAAAAAATCAGCCAGCTGTTTTTTTCGCTGTTTTTGTTTTCCGTTTATATATATTACACAGAATCTGAATTAAAATGTGTTTGATTTAAGCCTATTTCAAAATTTTTGTCATAAAATTATATTGCGCTTACAGCTCAACTAACGCGATCGTTATAAACGTGTTTAAACAACAATACACTTCCACTTGCATGTATTTGCAATCGGAGTATCAGATATTTCATGCCATAGCTAACACATTTGTGAATATGGGCCTAATCTAGGCTATCCAGGTTTTTTTTTTTTTTTTTTTTTTTATTGCATCTGAAACGTCTGTTTATATACTCCATTAATAAAGGAGTCCAGACAAAAATATCAGCCCACATGCGTTTTATATTTAATATGAGGGAAATAGACATGCATGCATGCGTGACACACACACACAAAAAAAAAAGCCTTTAGGTAGCAAAATATTTTTTAGTAATTCTGTCAATTGAATCTGCTATATATTTGCTTCTTATTTATTAAATGCGGGCAATTGATTGATAAAACATTGATCAAAATTAAGATAAAATGTATAAAAAACGAATATCTTTTAAAAAGAGTTTTCCATAAATAACTTATGTATGACCTGGCAATAAAATATGATTTCGGGTGTGGGTCGGGTGTCAGTTCTATATTAAGCTGAGCGGGTCGTGTCGGGTGCGGATTTTAATTAGTGCTGCTCTCGGAAAACGGGTCGGATGCAGTTTTAAGCACTGCGGGTGTGGATTTACAAAATCGGACCCGTGCAGCTCTCTGGTGTGAAGGATATTTCACATCACTGACTGCTTTAACTGATCAGCAGATCAAAACTTTGATTTATTCTTCTGAAATAATTATTTCCTGTATACAAACATGCTTGCAACCAGTGTTTTTGACCTTTAATGATATTTCATATTGAATGGCAGTTTCAATAGATAAATGTTTATGATTCAATAAAAAAAATAAACATGAGTAAATAATCAATACAGGTGTATTTGTGTCACAGTTATGCAGAGGGCTTCACCCAGCTTTATTTAAAACTGGTTCACTTTCATATATTGTGAGTAAGAAAAGCATTAACAGACATTCACATCCAGTTGAGTTTAATCACAGTCTCCATCATAGAGCTGATGAATCAGGTGTGTTAACGAACTAATGGAGACATTAGGAAAAATAATGAGATGACACTGAATGAGATTTGACAGGTGCATAAATGTTGATCTGTTCCACACAAATTGGTTCAAGTTTCTTTATTTTTCACACACATATTACATACATGTAATGAAATTTTACAGTACATGTACTTTCCTATCTTGTACCTACAGGAAAGGTGTCTTTCAAGAATGATGATGGGGCATTTTCTGCATCCACCACAAACAGATTCTGTGTTTTAGCTAAAGAATTTTGTTTAAGAGATGTTCAGCTAAATACAGTATATCCTCAACATTTATATAGTATTTTAATTTTATATTGTATTTGCTATCCATCCTAATCACTCAAATGGAAATGTGTAATTATTAGGCCTAAAGACAAAATTTAAGTCATTCCACTTCCACACAATATTGAAAGAGACTAAAATCTGATTATTGGGAACTACTTCTGCAGCTTTATACAGATATGAATGCCAATCATTCTTTTTCAGCATCATTTCTCCATAACATTTATAATGATATGTTAGAAGAATGCAGAGATATAATATGAATGCAGAGTGAGTGTTTTGGCCATGTTATATAGACAGTGTTTACTTGACTGTACACTTTATAATGCATTCACTTTATTTATTTGTTTTATTACTTTCTGAAAACAATGTATGTCCAAGTAACTTAATTAATTCCAAGAAGAAGTAGTAAACTTAAAATTTGTTCAAAAATGTGATTTTAAATATACTAAAACTTCAGGTTATTTAATAATGTACTTTGAAAGTATAAGTTACAATGATCACTTTGAAGGGTTAGTTCACCAAAAAATTTAAATTATGTCATTAATAACTCACCCTCATGTCGTTCCAAACCCGTCAGACCTCCGTTCATCTTCTGAACACAGTTTAAGATATTTTAGATTTAGTCCGAGAGCTCTCAGTCCCTCCATTGAAGCTGTGTGTACGGTATACTGTCCATGTCCAGAAAGGTAAGAAACATCATCACAGTAGTCCATGTGACATCAGAGGGTCCGTTCGAATTTTTTGAAGCATCGAAAATACATATTGGTTCAAAAATAGCAAAAACTACGACTTTATTCAGCATTGTCTTCTCTTCCGTGTCTGTTGTGAGAGAGTTCAAAACAAAGCAGTTTGTGATACTCGGTTCGTGAACGAATCATTCGATGTAACCGGATCTTTTTGAACCAGTTCACCAAATCGGACTGAATCGTTTTAAACGGTTCAGTTGAAAAAGGCACCGATTTCGTGGAATGACCTGGGAAACATTCTCACCGGACCTTGAGGAAAACTCGTTCCTCAACAGCAGAACAGAATTCTTCAAAAGATTTCTGATGTGAGATTGAGACCATTTTACCAATCACACCGAGACATTTAAAATGATACCAAACATGGAAGTGAAAATAATAATAGATTCACAAGATACATCATATGTGGTGTAAAGACATCTTTAATGAACTCTCAGTGACTTGAGCCTGGTGAAGGAGAAGAGGGAAAGAGGACTCAAAGATGAGTGAGGAGAGTCGTTTGGAAAGTGTTGTATGCTCTTTCTCTGAGATCTCTCAGAAATCAGATTTTTGATTTTGTGTTCCGCCTTGGCAGGAAAACTGTCCTTACATGAGTAGGTACTTATTATGAATAAGTAAATACATAATGACTGCTAAAAGAGTATACTATATAAAGGGCTGGGATAAACTATTATTTTTCAAACGATTAATCTAGCGATTATTTTTTCGATGCATCGATTAATCTAACGATTAATTTTTTCAGACCAATTCGATTTCGATTATCTCCCCATTAATTGACTACTAACAATTTATACATGTTGATTTACATATCTTAATGAAAAAAACATGAATTCCTTAACATTGCAATATATGTTTATTGCTCTTAAAATTACAAAATAAAAGACTGACTAAGAATGCATTACTTTGCACTTGTATAATGATAGCATTCAATAAAACCTTGAAGCCTTGAAAACACATAGCTTACTGAACGCATAGGGCCTAGCTTACTGAAAAAAAAGTTCTTCTTTCAGATGAAAATAACAACAACTTGATGTCTAGCATTCAATAAAAAAGGTCACCCAAAATACTTGTTTAGAGCAATTGAAAGAATACAGTAACCAATGTAAACTTGAGGGCTTTAAGCTAATACAGAGAGTGCTTTTACAAAAAAATTAAAAAATAAAAATTAACAGTGGGAGCCAGCAGCCTGTCATGGAGAAAAAAAATCTCCGAATGCTCCACGTGAAACTTTGGCGTTCCGCCCTTTTTGTATCGTGTCTAATGATTTTGGTTAATATGCACGAGGGAGAGAGAGAGAGCAAGACAGCGCTCGTGTAGTTTGAAGACTGTGAGTGCGCGTGAAACTTTGGTGTTTTGCCCTTTTTCTATAGTGTTTAATGATTTTGATTAATATGCACAAGGGAGAGAGAGAGCAAGAACCGCTCGTGTTGTTTGAAGACTGTGAGTGCGCGTGAAACTTTTGTGTTTTGCCCTTTTGCTATCGTGTTTAATGATTTTGATTAATATGCACGAGGGAGAGAGAGAGAGCAAGACAGCGCTCGTGTAGTCTGAAGACTGTGAGTGCGCGTGAAACTTTGGTGTTTTGCCCTTTTTCTATAGTGTTTAATGATTTTGATTAATATGCACAAGGAAGAGAGAGAGAGCAAGAAGCGCTCGTGTTGTTTGAAGACTGTGAGTGCGCGTGAAACTTTGGTGTTTTGCCCTTTTTCTATAGTGTTTAATGATTTTGATTAATATGCACAAGGGAGAGAGAGAGCAAGAACCGCTCGTGTTGTTTGAAGACTGTGAGTGCGCGTGAAACTTTTGTGTTTTGCCCTTTTGCTATCGTGTTTAATGATTTTGATTAATATGCACGAGGGAGAGAGAGAGAGCAAGACAGCGCTCGTGTAGTTTGAAGACTGTGAGTGCGCGTGAAACTTTGGTGTTTTGCCCTTTTTCTATAGTGTTTAATGATTTTGATTAATATGCACAAGGAAGAGAGAGAGAGCAAGAAGCGCTCGTGTTGTTTGAAGACTGTGAGTGCGCGTGAAACTTTGGTGTTTTGCCCTTTTTCTATAGTGTTTAATGATTTTGATTAAAGACAGCAATAAGCGCTCGTGTTGTTTGAAGACTGTGAGTGCTCGCGCGCACCCGGGGCTCTCTCTCATACACGCCCTGTCAGGCGCAGCACTCATTCTATTCATTACATCACTCACCGATCAAATAAGGCTTTGACAGCCGCCAAAAAAAAAGATCAATGCAGAAAAACCCCTGGATTGGTTATATAACGTTAGACAGAATGTTGATCTGGCCATCGTGTATATTCAGCGCACATAAGGAAAACGTTTTGCAAACGTTTTTTTGAGAAATAAAAACAGGTTGATGAATCGATACGCATATTTTGCGTTGACATATTTTTTGCGTCGACGTCATCGATGACCTCGACGCGTTGTCCCAGCCCTAATTATATATATATAAATATAAGGGACCAAAACAGCTCCCTTAAGTCAACTTAAACTCAAGATACGATGGCTAATTTAGTGTTAATTGAAGAGGAGGAAATACCAAGGCCTGTTATTAAAGATGGTAATAATCCCTTGGAGACGATGAATGCTACACAGTTATTGAGAGAGTATAGGTTTGACCGCCAGTCAATCCTTCGTCTCACTTGAACATGACATTTACGCAATTCCAGCACTTCTTCAAGTTTTAATTGCCGTGCTGTTTTTTGCCTGCGGTACATTTCATTCTGTCATCGCCTTTAAAGTACACAAATCTACTGTCTGCAGAACTGTACAACGAGTGGCCTTTGCTCTGTGTCGCCAAATTGACAAATACGTACAATTTCCTTCCAAAGACGAGGATGATGCAATAGCGAAGCATTTATTTTGCAGTCGCTGGATTCCCACACATTTGCGGAGTAATAGATGGAACATACGTCCAAATTCAAGCCCCTCACCAATATGAAGATCAATTTGTTAACCGCAAAAACTTCCATTCCATGTCCAGCTAATATGTGATCCAGACTGCAAAATAAAAATTGTTACCACTGAGTGGCCTGGGAGTATCCATGACATTTATCGCAGTTTTGACAATGGATCACACGGGCTTACTTTTGGGGGACAGTGGTTATCCCTGTTGTTCATGGCTGATGACACCTTTCTGGAATCCAGTAGGAGATGCACAGGCATAATGTATTTACTTCAGTTAAGTTGTTTATGGATAAATAAATAAGCATACAATTAGTAAAAGTAAAACTGAATATTTTTTCCTATTGCAGGAAAGATAGAACACTGCTCTAACAAAAACTAGAGTAATCATTGAAAGAACGATTGGGCAGCTTAAAAGGAGATTTCACTGTCTTCACGGGGAGCTACATCTAGAACCAGCAAGAGCAGGGAGAGTCATCATTGCATGCGTCGTCCTCTTTAACATATCCAAATACTTAACCTGAAGGCGTAGTGTAACCAAATCATATCGTGGAGGATGTGACAACAGAGGGACATGCTATCCGAGATGTGCTTGTGCAAAAAAAAAAATCCTAATGTGAGCCATAAAACATTTGAAGAGTTTCGTTGCAAAACAAGATATATCCATTTTGAGAAATGTTGGTTATTTGACATTATTATTTAAGACATCAACAGTCAAGTTTATTCACAATTTTTTGTGCATTAAACTATTACTTGAGCTCAGTGAAGGCCAGGGACACAATATTCTTCAAATCCAGGATATTTTTTATTTAATTTTATGTCCAAATAGTTCATAAATAAGTCAAAAACCATGCCAAAATGCAACATATTTATCTTAACATTGTTAAACATCTTAAATTGGTTAAAAAAACAATACATCATAAATATATGGAATAGTATATACAAAGATTGATTAATAATTATAAGATTCTGAATTAGTTTTGGCCAGAACATACACAAAATAACATTTCTTTTCTTTCTCTTTTTTTTTATGCAAAACGCAATGGAAAGGCATGTTTACGCGCGTCTGGAGATCTCGCGGCGTGAAGACGTATAGCGTGACGCGGAAGACGCGAATTCGCCTCATTCACACGTCTAGAGACACCTTTGACTTTCAAAATAGGGGTTTTAAAGAAAGATTTTCTAGAAATCATTCGCGCCAGACGCTCTATTCGCGTTTGGTGTGAACACAGCAACCTCCCTGGCTTTATTCTTGACATCAGCGGAGACTCGTTCCCTGCTGCATTGTTGACAGACACAGGAGTATTTTATCCTGGTCCACTTTTCGTTAAATCACTGAGCAAACTCGGAGCACTTCACCAGCAGTGACTCTCTCCTCGCGTGACATCCTGAGCTCGCACAGCATCCTGAACGTTCTATAGCCTATATCGCACTTTGTAAAGAAACTGGGCTGGCGGATATCGCGTTTTAAAAAAAAATACATTTTGTAGTAGGCTTAAAATGTAAATTTTCAAATCTTATTAATGGCAGCAATTCACACATAGATTAAGGTACATCTGAACAGTGATTTCCAATAATAAAATCCAAATGTCAAAAAATGGCGTTTATCGCGTTTTGCAACCAAACTCTTCATTTACAGTAAGCAAATCACATTAGGTATTGTTATAGTATAGTATTGTTATATAGTTGTTAAATATTTGTATATTACAAATCATTTGAATAATAAGCACCCTATCAACAGATCAAAGTTTGTGTTATTCTTTGCCTACTGGTTGTATAGTTATTAATCCATCTCGAGCAAGTTTGTTAATTTTGTATTGCAGAACTATATTCTCCATAATCAAGGTTTTGTTTTCCAGTTCTATTTTAGAAATCTCCAACTCTGCTTTTCCCTTCTGCAGCAAAATAACTTGTCATTGAAGTTCAGCCAGATATTATGTAGCCTTGGTGGTTTCCAATCCTCTTTCCTCAAACGAACGTCTGAAAACAAATCAAATAACCAGTTAGTTACCTCACAGTTACTGTAGTACAGTTATACAATGTTATATCAGTTACTGTAGTATTGAACGAACAGTTATACAATGTTTTATATATATATATATATATATATATATATATATATATATATATATATATATATATATATATATATATAAAATCAAATAACCTAGATGTTACTACCTTGGGGCTGTATTGCTGGGAGTGGGGCTTGTCACATCTTCCCAGTTATGAGTAGGTAGGCTGAAAAGTATTATTATTATTATTATTATTATAACCACTTACGAAAACAAAACATGTTTTACAAACTTCACGCTAAAAATGCAGTTTATACATATGTGACCAATCACGGAAAGTAGGGACACAAGTCGATTCTGGGGCATTTTGAGTTATTCACAGATTCTGAAAGTGTAGTCTTCAAGCTTTCCAACGATGTGTAACACATGGAAATCTGATAATATTTGGAGAAGTTGTGGCCATTTGAAGGTAGGCACTCAAAAAAGCTCAAAAAGCAGAACATAGCCTTTAAAGATTGTGCAGTTCTCACTGCTGCATGTGACAATGAGGCTCATTTACATCTCATTTAGATGAGCAATACACCCTGCATAGCAACGACAGACACAACGGGAAAAATCGGACCGCATACTATTAATAATAGAGAATGTGCATTGTAAATGTCAGGAATTTATCTTTTTTGACTTTTATAAAAATCATTTAGAGGCTGAAATATGTGAGTTTTATCTTTTTATAAAAAAATATTTAATCTTCAAAACGTGGCCATCATTTTTAATGTTATTATTTTAATGTTTATGTAAACAAAAAGTACATATTGATGCTAATTTTATTTTTTATTTGCTGGTTTTCTACATAAAACTTGGTGAATTGATTTCATTGTTTAGCATTAGGACTTTTTTAACAGGATTCTGTGATAACAGATGAGCTAGCTAATAACAATAGGTAGATATGGGAAGGTCTAAACATGGACAAAACATGAGATAATGTGTACGTGTTCTTAGAATGAACACAAAACGACTAACTTTGATGTTTATGGAAACTCACCCCATAAGAAACAGAAAATTATTCTTGCAGATCTCGATTCCTCCAATGAAAAAAGACGTTCGGGCACACTTTCTCTTTGTCGGGGTCTTCTTTGTGGATGTAACCATCTCCGAAGTTTGCACTGTGCATCTGTTTGCCTCTAAATGTTACGGATTTCCCCCATTATCCCCATCAAATGTTACTATCGATATAGCCTCTGATATCTTACGGTCCAACTCGTCTGACGCCAGTCCAATACATTCTTCCTCGTCATCATCTTCGCTCAGTTGTAGATTAGGGATATTATACAGTCTTATTATGCCGCTTTCATCATCGCTCAGATCGTCTGCAGAATCAGTGAGCGCTTGTTCATAAGCATCCGGCTTGTCAAAGAAGTACTTCAAAGCATTTTCGGTGTAACGGCCACGGTTCAGCTCATCTGCGTTCATCTTTGCGGCGTACATCTTCACAGAATTTTGATATCAGCTAGAGCCGGCCAGAGTGCTGCATACTAAGTAGCCACGCTTCCCTCAGAGTGCGGGGGCAATAACAAAAGAAACAAAAGCCGGCTTATCCAGTATGGAAATACAGACAGACAATGAAACGCCCCTACTGCGTGCTAGAATCTCCGACAAACAACCTGATTTCAACCTCAAAATTTACGCTTTTAAATATACCAATACTGCTATCTCAAACACGGAGAGGCTTCCTCCTGATCTCAACTAACAGATTCTGCAAAAAAATGAAAATCACCAATTTTGAAAAAAAAAAAAAACGCTTCTTTCTCATTTTGCTCAAAAGTTGTGCTGCCGACTTGTGTCACTGGTTTCCGTGACGGGTCACATATGTATGTAATTTAGGTTGTAGCGCTCATTTGCATTATTTTACCTGCTTCCTGAACTGCTTTGAGGAACGCCTGGAATACCAACTAGAGTAGGAGAATCCTTCCCTAATATATCTTGTACCAATTTTGCTGTGTCGGATAGGTCTTGTGGCGGTGGCCCTCCTCCTTTACACAACAAAACAATAACATTGTTCCATACCAAGAGCAATACCTTTTTGATACAATTTATCAGGCACGAGCATGAACGTTACTCACCGGTCTCTGTGGATTCTTTTTTATTGTTTGCTATTTCTTTTCTTGAACTTTTTCATAACTTCTTCTACTGTTCGCTTGACAGCAAGATTTCTTGAATTTATTTTTTCTGTTATCTCCTGCCAGGCTTTCAATTTGTGCGAATAAGTGACTGATGGGTTATAGCGGCTTTGGAGAATGTTTTTTTCTTTTTGTGAATTCTTCTAAAAGAATTGCCTTTTCGTCCTCTGTCCAGTTTGGTTTATGTATTTTGTTTTCTGTTATGTTTGTACTCTCCATAGCACTAATATATTAATACAAGTGTGATTTTAGCAACGGTTTGGCTTTGTGGTTCATTATGTTCTGTTTACTGTTAGAGGTAGTGACTATAGCAACCGTGGCGATCTTTGCCGTATGTTGTCAGAAACTACTGTGAAACGCTTAGTATAAACACTTAGGTAAGGGTGACAGTTAAGAGGTTTCTTGCAATGCTCTTAATGCTTCAGCAAATGAAACACATCTGACTCCTGAAATAACAGGAATAAATCAAACTCAGTCATGTATCTTTAAAGACACAAGTTTTTAATTACAGCTTCATTAACTCACACATGACACCAGAGTAATTCTCTCCATGTTCATTTCTGGAGGTACACTAATATTCTCCACTGTAATAATGCTGCATGTCTGAGACACTGATTCACACTCCTTTATTTCATCACATAGATTCACCACTGCATACACCTGCTGTGGAGGATGTACTGGAAAATCTTGTTTATTGATTAACAAAAGTTATTCAGAAATATGACTGAAAACATACTCTGTGTATGTGACACTGAGACAGACGTCGAGAGACGAGACTGTGTCCCTCTTCTGACTGACTGCAGTAGAGTTCAGCATAGAGATAAACCTCAATATGAACTTTTGTAGACATGCAAAAGAAATCAAGTCAAACTGTTTAGGGATAAGTGAAGCTGGGAAAGCTGTTTGTGGAGTTGTTTAATCATCCTCTGCTGAGGTATTATCAGATTTAATATATAGTTTATCTCATCGAAGGCTGTAAGGCTGGAAGTCAGTTGGAGTTGTTTCTCTTTCATTCAGTGATTCTTCTTGTTAACAGCAGGTGTTCATCACTAATGCTCAATCAGCACTTCATTATGTCATTAACTTCTTTACACTCAAGTACAAACTGATATAAACACAGAGCAATGTTCATTTAACACTGGGAATTTTGCAGAGTATGAGGCGACAGTCTTAACACTTCTTCAGCACACTTCCTCTTATCAGTTAAATGACACTTTTCACACATCATGTTTGACCTTAGCTAAATTTACAGCATCTAGATACAGTCATTTTAGATACAGTCATTTTAGTGCAGGACGAAGAGTGAATGTAGAATAATACCAATGTTGAGCTATATTCCTAATATTATTGTGTGTAAATATGTCATTTTGTAACCTGTAAAATATGTATATGTGCATATGTTAATATCTATATGATGATATTTTGTAGTGTATATGGGTTAAAATGTAACAAACTTTTCTTTTGATAGCGATAGAAACACCAAATGTCAACTTTTTGATTGATGACTTCCTGTTTGACATCTTAATATAACTCCAACTGGATTCGTCTGAAAAAAGGAAGTCATATACGCCTAGTATAGCTTGGGTGAGAAAATCAACTTCTGTTGAAAAAAGTCAGATCTTTGCTAGTTTCAGTTTGTCATCGTTTGCATTTTCCCGTCCAGCGCCACATCGTTTAATTAGCAAATTAATTTGGGCCCATTTGTGCGCCCATGGGAATGCTGGTCTAAAAAAGAGGTGTTTTCAGGCGCATTGCTGGTGCATTTATATTTTAAGGAGCTGAAAATTTGTGTGGTTTTGTTGCGCTCCGACGGAGAAGAGTAAGAGTTGCGTTTGTGTTTGTCGCCATGTCATCGAAACGCTGTTATTTTCATCTCAGAGTCCAATCACCTTTGTTTGGGCTTCTCAGGGATGCTGTACTTAGAGATCAATGGTTACAATTTATGTTTAACTCGGTTCCCGAAAATTATAATCCACATGTAAAACTATGTGCAGCACATTTTGCTGAGGACAGCTTCCTCAATCTCAATCAGTTTAATGCCGGACTCGCACAAAGATTATTTTGGCACAACATATGTTTGCATAGCTTTCTTCTTCATTTTATACATTTTGCTCTATTTGACATCTGTTTCTATAGTATATTGTTTGCCAAGGCAAATTTGTTTTTCTTCATTTTTTAATACCTTGATATATATAGTTTTTCACTTGTTTGCACACACAAAGTATCTGTAACTTTAATATATTTAATGTTTTGATGATAGTTTTTTACCCTCATTCATTATTCCCTTTATTAATTTAGTGCAGTTGAAGTAGTGAATGAAAGAGTATGAATTCAGACACTGAGTTTGTGCTTGCTGTTTAATAATCATTTGATTTACTTCGCAAACTGGCAGCTCCAGCTGCAAACTAGCATGCGCTAACCTTATTCAAACTAATTAATAATCAATTTCAATGAAATGTATACCTTTTTGATTTTACGCTGTACACACATTGGGTCTCATTCATGAAACACGAGCAAAGCAAATTTTTGTGTAAATCGCGTGTAAAGTGGTTCTGGCGTAAATTTTCAGATTCATTAAAACGTTCGTATTTTCCAAATGTTAGTTGGTACGAAATAAATCTACACTTGCTCCCAGCCACACGTAAATAGTGCGTTTAACGTCTGAACGTCTTGCTCATTCATACGGCTGCATTTTAATTCATAATCGGGTACATATTTACACAGCATTTTGAAAAAATATGGGACGTTTTTTTTTTTTCACTTCTGGGACTGTTCGATTAACAGATGAAACTCCATTAACAGCATCTGTAATATGCTGCCAAGCTTCCTTTTTTTAGGACCTGAAACGCCATATAGGCTTGAAAATAAAATGTGGCATTTTGAATTAACTTCTGATAATAAAACTTCAATTTCTGCAGCTGAGAAATTTACATTTTTCATTCTCTTTTGAGAATACATGTTGAAATCCTTTGTTTGGTGTCATAATATGATGCTCATATAAAGTTGTCAGTCGGATTTAATAGGCGGGATTTATGGTAATTGAGAGTGAGCGTGCACGCGCGTCCCATTTACGACTGATTGGAATTCATTAACACACACACACTATCACATCTGACGTTTACAAAGTTTTTGTGAATCGGGAGAAGAGTTTTTCGGGAAGTTCTCTTTACGCGCAAATCACTCACATATTTACTCGTATATTTACGAATGTTTCATGAATGAGACCCATTGGAAAAGAGGTTTGGGAAATGGATGAGTGGATGATTCAGATGAGACACAGGAATTAAATTGACAGGACCATCACAGTGCATTATGGGTATTCTCTAGCTGCTGAGTGTATCAATTGTGCACATTAGTGTGGTGTATTATGGGATTGAATGAGTGCACTTGATAATGTCCACTATGGTTAACACCTTAAGTGTTTTCTCAAATAGTGCCCTTATTGATGGTAAAATGCCAATTTCAGACACAGCCCCGGTATTTTCTGTCCTGTGCCAGATTACTGCTGAATGTACCCCTCATGTTCAGCCCTGTTGAACCTTGTTACTGGTCTGTTTTCTCTTACAAAGAAGTTATTGTGTGTTTGTTTGAAACCCATTAAACACTGCTCTTGAGTCCTTGCCTCATCCCTTACCCACAAAACCAGAAGAATGGTTTATTTAATACACAGTTATCTTCAAGAAACCAGGAGATTTGTGTCAGGCCCTTTCAAATCAAGTTACACTTTTTATTGACATTGTACTAATACATGAAGATAATAAATGAGAGAACAGAAAATTATATAAAGAGATAAATGATCTATGACAAATTACTATCTCTATTTTTCTGGCTTACACATTCATCCATTATTTTTACCTTGTCATTTATTTATGAAAGTTTTTTGCCTATTATGGATACAAGAGCCGGAAATGTAATAATTGATAGAAGAAAATCTTAAAGTAACATTGATACATGATGTATATTATCTGATACAATTGAATGATTATATGATTGCTGAGCAGATATTTTGGATGCTGGCAGTACCCTGTATGTATGCATAGCTGTAGACTAAGTGAAGTAGAAGCCCAGAGCATTAATTTCATCTCCACTTCTGCCTGTAATGCCATTAATCATTCCACACCTCGTTTCCAAACTCACAGGTTCACCCAGTTCCTGACACTGGACAGAAAATGTTGTTTGTCGATTGCTTTTAAACTCAAACCCCCCAAATCTGTCACCAGTCTTATTTGGCCACAGTTTGGCAGAGATTATAAATTCATTGTCATCAATCACAATTTCTTGATTGTTTGGTCCTGTTGAGTTACCCACTTTAATCATGTGTCCACAGTTGAAAATCACCTGGATTGAGTTCAGTGTTGTCTAAAAGGCAAAAAAAATAAAATAAGTTAAATTAATAATAAACATGAAAGAAGTAAATGAAATGAAAATTATGTGGTTAAAATAGTAGGAATAAATATGCTACAATAGAATGAATCTAAAACACACCTCACTGTAAGTTACGTTGACCTTCTTAATGGTGACGTAGGAGGCAGACTTAAAGGAGAAATCATCACCTCCCGTCCCACCCACAATCACAGCTTCTTCTGAGAAAGATATTAAGAGTCTATCAGATGGTCACAAGTCTTTAATCTGGAGTCAGAGTCAAGTCTGAAGTCATTTATTGGCTCATTAAAAAAATCCCATTCAGAATCATCATGTATTGAAATCTTCATATTTATGAAGCTGTTAGTCTATAAACAAAATATATGATCTATGATCTACTTTGTAAAAAAATTAATTTGTTAAGATGTAAGGTTACTGTGGTACGCGGAAGACGTTCAGGCGGATGATGTAGGACATAGGTGTTGTGCACACACCTCTGAGATATAAAATAGCTAGTCGAGTTTGTTTATAGGAGCAAAGAAAAACCAGTCTCCTCTTGGTTTGTATCAAAATCTTCAGACATTATTCTTTACAAATCCTTGTTTTGTGCTTCTAATTCGGGACAGGCATTTAGTTTTGTCACCGTATTCGTCACTAATCACCTGGATCAACATTACTGCCTAAAAATCCAGACCTAATCCAATCCCTACCCCTAAACATGGCCTTACCTATAATTTATTCCTAAAATCAGAGGGGAATTATAGCTGATTAACAAGGGTGTAAAAGCACCTAACTCTGAATGTAAGCCTAAAACTGACATTTCCTGAAAAGTTATCTTTTAATTCTGATTTGTTGATGGAATGTTGATCCAGGAACATGTTGAAAGTGGTCAAAACCTGCTCACTGTTGAAAGGGATTGAATAAAAATCCTTTGGCTTTAGCTGAAAATACTAGAGGATATAGCACTGAAAGATATGACCATAAATTATCCTGAGCGCATGCTATGTGATCCGCTGCGCTGTTTTGACAAGCTGTCTATAAAATGGTGCTGTGTATTACGGCTCGCGGTCCGGATGGATAACCCTGTGCACATGCCGTCCGACTTTTGAAAATCAGTTACAGAAGTATTTAAGGATAAAAGACTCAAGTTGCTTTAAATATATATTTACGAGTCCTTTTCCTCAAGTCAAGTCGAGTCAAGTCTGGAGTCATTTCAGTTCGGATCTGAAGTCAAGCAGAAGCCTATAAAGATGCAACTCGAGTCAGAGTCACTAACTCGACTGCTCGTGTATTAATCAATTTAAGTTGTGAATCAGTATATAGAATACTTACATGTACCGTATTTTCCGGACTATAAGTCGCACTTTTTTTCATAGTTTGGCTGGTCCTGCGACTTATAGTCAGGTGCGACTTATTTATCAAAATTAATTTGACATGAACCAAGAGAAATGAACTAAGAGACATGAACCAAGAGAAAACATTACCGTCTACAGCCATGAGAAGGCGCTCTATGCTGCTCGGTGCTCCTGTAGTCTACTGTACACTGAAAACACAGAGCGCCCTCTCGCAGCTGTAGACAGTAATGTTTTCTCTTAGTTCTTGGTTCTAAATAAATGCGACTTATAGTCCAGTGCGACTTATATATGTTTTTTTTCCTCGTCATGACGTATTTTTGGACTGGTGTGACTCATAGTCTGAAAAATACGGTACATGAACTAATGATTTGTTTAATATTATGTAATGTTTAATTAGTTCATTAGTAAAAATTTACAAGCACAATATTGCATAATATTTTTAATACACATTAACTAATGAACTTTTATATTGTATGATGTTTTTTGATGATTTATTAATGAAATTTATTATAACGTTACCATACTTCTTTGTGGATTCACAACTGGATGAATAAGGAAACACAATTTTTACTTCACACAACATACCAGGACACATACCAGGTCTTCCTTGGTCTGCCATTTCAGTTTTCTGTAATACCTGGTCTGTAGAAAAAAAAAGGGAATATTTTTAAATTGTAAATATTTTAATAATTGTATTATTCCAAAATTGTTACAAATCAAGTTTTCTAAAAAGGTAATTCAAATCAAATAAATATACAAAAAATGAGGATTATTTCAAGCCGTGTTTAAAAATGATGTCCAGTGTAATCTAATTCTTTTTTTTAAATCCAACAAAGACAAATCTTTCCTTCACTGAAAACTATCCATTTAACAATTTCTACATGACATTTGCATCTGATTAGTCTAAAGATATTTCTTTTACCTAATGCATTTTGAAGCTGCCCCTGCATTCCTGCTGGCATTTCTACAGCTAATCATCTGTTGGTTCTGCACACTGTCATAAAACTACCTGTCTGTATCATTGTAAGTCACATCTCACCTGGAGTTTACGCAGAGTCTGTGGTATATTAAGAAGTGAAGCTGACTGGAAATGTCTTCGACTGAAGTCTGAAGCACACTGGATTTCTTTAGTCATATTTATAGTACTGTTTATCAGGAAATGATCTATGAAAGCTTTTTCACTGGAAGAAACACTTCCACAGAAGAATCTAGTTTGAATGCATATTACCCAATAAGAGGTGATTATTGATCACCCACTCCCTCCTGTGTTCTGGTTTATCTGCACTGTTGGGAATGTTACTTTAAAGTAATTAGTTATAGTTACTCACTACTTGTTCCATAAAGTAACTGAGTTAGTAACTGAATTACTCTATAATAAAAGTAACTAGTTACCAGGGAAAGTAACTATTTGCATTACTGTAAAAAAAAAAAAAAAAAAAAAAAAGTTGCTATATGTCAAATATATATATATATATATATATATATTTTGAGCAGTTTTCACAAGTCAGTTAAAATGAGTAGAACAGACAGAGGTGTTCGTACATAATTTTTAATATTTATTGCAGGTCAACAGACAGCAAGAGTTTTATCCTGCACTTCCAAGTATTATCTTTGTAAGAAAAGTGTTTTTGGCCACTAGCTTTGTAGATGCTTAGCTTTGTCACATATTACATGTACACATTACATGCACGTTCTTGCCTTTGAAGTAGTGCTTATATCTCCACCTTGAAAATGCCAACTTTTCATCGGATTGCTCCTGACTCGCCATCTCTGCTGCTGCTGCAAATCTCTCTTTAGCTGTTGCGTTCGCGCGCGCGCGTGTGTGTGGGTTTGGCGCCACTGGCGTAAAAACACTGGCTCTGATTGGCTACCATCAGGGATGTAGTGGAGGCTAAACGCACGTAAACGCACGTAAACGCCGTTTACGCACCTCCCAAAATTTGGAAATAGCGTTTACCCACCTCGAAAGTGTGTTTATTCACCTCTAAATTGAGTTTATCCACCTATAAATAGCCTACAGTTCCTATGACATTTTAAATGAAGCTTATGTTGTTTTAGTTTCATATTGTTCATTATTAGTTTCATAGGTTGTTTGTTGTTAAAGATGAAATCTTTCACATTGCGCTGCACCTTGTCAGTAGTGGGAAGTTCGGATCATTTTACTGACTCGGATCTTTGAGTGAACTAATCTTTTCTCTTCCCGTCTCTATGGGACTGATAGGAAGAATAAAAGACTCCTCACCTGTCGATTCAGAACCCATATGTTGTGTAATGCGCATGTGCGGTCCACACAAAATGAATGAATCACTCTCTGAGACCATTCGGTAGTCCTGAGTCATATTAAAGATTCGTTCAAAATGAACGACACGCAACAGACTGCATCAAGATTCAAAAATGGATATCCGGCAATTAATAATAATAATAATAATTACGTTCGTTATTTTTAATAGAAATCATCACTCATACAGCAGCCATTCAGCTCATCTCCAGTTTATTTGTGTTCGTATACATACAATATCCACGATCCACCAGGGCTATGGTCCAATGGTGCGCACATTTGAATAGATAATAATTTTATGACATGTTTGTAAAACATTTCGTCATATAGAATATAATTTCTATTCATTTTACACTGATTTATGCGATCTGAAGAGCTAAAACAGCTAACAGAGCTAGCGATTACTCTCCTCTTATTGATTCGCGTCAGCTATGACATCAGTGCAATATCATTAGTTTGTAAAGCTGTCAATCATCTCACGTGAACCACGTGATCAAAAGGATGTCCTTCTACAATGAAGCCGTCTGTGTCATTGCAGTCTGTGTCATTGATAAAATATATTTAAAAAAAAATATATATATATTTGATTCTAGCTTGTTAAATGTGAATATGTTCTAGTGTCTTCTCTCCTCTGTGAAAGTAAACTGAATATCTTTGAGTTGTGGACAAAACGAGAGGACCATTCCAGGGCTTTTGGGGAAACACTGATCCACATTTTTCTGACATATTATAGACCAAACAACTAACCGATTAATTGAGAAAATATTCAACAGATTAATCGACTATGAAAATAATCCAAAATCCCTAATCATTACGTAGAAGTGCATTGCATTGGAACCCCTGGATATAAGCCTCCCTCTCTGTTCCTCTTTTTAAAAAATTGTTCTCTCTGTTTTGTCATTTAGTAAACTTTATAGATTTCAACCTTATTATTCTTTCTTGAGTCTCTTTAACAAGAACTTAGATTAATGTATGAATTGAATAGTGATTGTGTGACCTTTATGAGGGAACAACCAGTGATACCCTTGGTAGTAATATCAAATGATAGCCAATAGTGATGTCATCAGGATACACATACACCGGTAGGCAGCGGCCCACCTTACCGTGACCACGATGTGGTCACCCAGAATTTATAGTTTACCCACCTCTTTTTTTATCACTACATCTCTGGCTAAGGCAGAGTCATGTGTTTCATGGTAGCCAATCACAACCGCTTATCTCGTCATTAACCCACCTGCTCACTAGCTGTGTGAGCCAGGGGTGCGTTCGGATTGCATAGTTTATTAAATCAATGCATAGTAACGCACCGCATTTAACGTCCAGTAATGTTAACAGCGTTATAACCACGTGAAAAGTAATTAGTTAGATTACCCCGTTACTGAAAAAATAACGTCGTTACCTAACGCCGTTCTTTTAAACGATGTTATTCCAAACACTGTTTATCTGTCACTGTTAATGCCTGTCCCTAAGCTCGGCCCGTGACAGGCGAAATGCTTGGGGTGCTGTCCATTCATAGGGTTTTCTTTTATTTTTTAATATATTATTTTAATTAGGGGTGCAATATTGCATTATGGCTCCATGCCATAGTCATATCACAAAGGTTGCGATTTAATTAAATAAAAAACACCAATGTGGTGCAGTTTTCAATGTGTTGGAGTGTAACTCATGACACACAGTAGTTCACTCTGAAAAACAACCAAAATAAAAGAAGTTCAATATTTGAATTTGAGCAGAGATGCACTGATCGATCATAAGTCAAAACCACACTTTTTTTGTTTTATTTCAGAGTCTGTAAATGGTGTTAACAGAGGCCAGAGACGCTAGGATGAGAAAAATAAATGAGCAGGCAGAGCAAGCTCCCTGTTCACAATGCGTGAAGTATGAATGTGTCTCTGAGGGGAACCGACTGTCTAAAGAAACAGTTTAGATGGCATTTTCCTCTCATCTTGCCTCTGTATAATGCATTTAGCGTTTACAGCGGTAATCAAGGAAACAATGCATCACTGCTGTTCCTTAAACAATGACACTTAAAGTTTTGAACTAAAATATTATTTCAACCATATAGTCTGTCAATAATTACAATGTATACTTTTTAATGAAAGAACGCTTCTATAGTGTAGGTTGCTTCTGGTGTTTGGATTTGTACTTCAATATAATGAGCTCCACGTTTAAGAATAGCCCTAGACTAGGTTTTTTTATGTATTTTTTCTCTTTCTATGTAACAGCATTAACTTACAATTAAACACGTCTTCCTTCAAGCAGACTGAATGTTTTCCTGTCTAACTAAATGTTGGACTCATGATTAATAAGTTGTATTCACCCAAACTGATTTAGTAAAATCAAAGCACGGACGGTGAAGCTGGGTGAGGTAAGAATGATTTTTGCAAAAAGATTATGATGATTATGATATTTATGAATGATTTTCAAAAGAATAAGGCTGCTGTGAGTGCATATTTCATCCCAGTAGCATGAAAACAACACAACAAACAGACCGGCCCACCGGGAATCCTCAAATGCAATAGGATATAAATATGAAAGATGTTCCATTATTTCCATTGTTTATACCAGATAACACCTGAATGACAAAATTAATGCAATGTCTTAAGATCCTGTAAAAGCTAAGGATATTCAGTGAAAATAGTTTGCAGTGTTTTACAAATAACTGATACATATGCTTAAAACACACATTTCTTTCTTGGCAAGTCGCGATGGCTGGCTTTGTTCATTGGTCAGACTTCGACCAATAAAATGTCTTAATTCGCACCAAAGCCCCGCCCCCGGCTCTGCTCTCTCACATTTACATGTACAAGTGAGTTTTGCAAAAAGAGAAATAAAAGTCAGAGCGCTAGGATTTGAACTTGTACTCCAGATCTGAGAGGTTGTAAGTGCCGACTTGACGTTGTGCAGTGAAACTGAAGTAAAGTGCAAAAGTAAATATGTCGTAAACATTTGTGTATGTCATTTTCTTTGTGTGAATGTCATTTTACACATTTGTTTTACACAACTATTAATCTACAACTTCCAATTCAAAACACGGGTGTTTTGATCATTGTCTGTGTTTGCAAATTGAAAGATTCAGCTTTTCACATAATTTCAACATACAAATACGAATGTTTATATTATAAGTTCTCACATTCAGATTTTCAACCTCTCGAGTTTTGCTACTGTATTACCTCCATAGTCAGTGCGAGGAAGCGAATGGAGAAAAGGCACTGCTCTCAGAAAACAGACAAATAAGGATATATAGGACATTTTCTGCAGATGCTGATGGAAGGTCAGCCTCTGACCCAGCTGACTATTTATTTGGCTGTACAGGAGAGGAGAAACCGATCCTTCACTGGTAGATACAGTCAGCCTTCACAGGGAGTGAGCAACACACCTTGTGTTTTAAAGGGCATATATCAAACCATAAGCAGCTGAAGACCACCCTTAAATATTACATGGCAATGTTATATGATAAAACTAACAAGGTTTTTTTTTTGACCTTGTTTCTAAGTAATGTCTTCTTTGTCTCATACAGTTTGGATGAAAGGACCTTTTTTCCAGCAAACGACATGTGTTCACGTCACTTCTTGTATAAAATCAAATTTTTCCTAAGAAATGTCCTTTACATACCTGTATCTTGTCACTACTTAGAAACACCTACTCAGTGGAAGAAGGTAGAAACCGTCAAATAGAGACCTGTTGTGTAACTCATTCTTCAACGTATGGACAGATTTCAACACCTGATACTTCATACATCACATGACAGGCCGTTTTACGTACTCTATAATGTACAAGTAATAAAGATAAATAGAAACAAATTATGAGTTATAAGAGATGCTGTAATCTCCTATTCATGTCTTATTTATAATTATTTAGAATGACACATAAGCAGCCATATGTGTGATAACTGAAGAAATATAACATTGAAAGAAAGAGAAATTACTTATTTTACATTGAACGCACATGTTTGTAGCTGACATTTTACTATTCATTTGAAGCTTATAATGAATGTTTAGTTTTTGAGTAGTTCTTTCAAGAGCGATGCCTTATGAACAGAACAAGTCTGTCGAGTCCAATGTAGTAGTTTTAATATGAATAATAATAATAATATTAATGCATTTTATTTAATGGCGCCTTTCAAAACACCCAAGGTCATCTTACAAGCAATATACAGGTCACTGCATGGTTTTATTTTATTTGAGTTCAGTTTGAGCTTAATTTTGATTTATTATTTGTGTGTGTCATTGATGATTTTGAGTTTCTAACACTTGAAACAATGTTATTAACCCTTTAAGACCTGCCATAGAACAGTCCCGCCAGAGAATATCTTAGTATTTTACACGCTGTGCTGTCATTCTTTTGACTATTTTCATATGCCATATATAAATACAATCCTTACAACCACAGTTTTTTAAGGCTATACAAGTCAGAAATTCATAGTATCTAGAAAACTAGCTCAAAAGTGCTGTGTATTGCAGCATTGTCAATGAAATGGTGCAGCACAGTCAGGTACCACATCCTGTTTTTCTTTCATGAGGAATAGTAGCCAGTCAACTGATCTGAAAGATCAACTCCTCCATGAAGTGATTGTATTCTTTCACAGCCGTAGGAACTGGAACATCCACATTCTTGTACCCACTGCTGGATTTTCACACTCTTTTCACAGTGTCCCCTGAGTATGCAGTGTGTAGTTTAGTACACACACTCACCTCTCGTGTGTCCATCCATTTGGAGAAAATGAGTGATCCACTCACATCTTACACGACTTGGAATTAAGAAAAATGTTTGTGTATGTTTAATAAATTTTGTACTTGGACATTTATTTTCAAAACAGTTATTGCTGGCTAATTGTAACATTGTACGTTGGAAACATAAAAATAACATCACTTGAATACAACAATTGCAAGCAATTGCAGCTCTGCGTGTATGTGTGTAACAAACTAGTACTTACAAAAGGTATTAAAGAATTGTGATGGGGCAATAGGGGGACTTTGTAACTGCTCTTGACTACGCCACTCCAATTAAATCCAATTAATATCCAATTACATTAATGAACTCGAGGCAAAACTACTATAAAATCAAAACATCATTTTATTAAATACATGGATTCTGGTCTCATTTGATTTCACTCAAAGGCTAGCCAAACTTTCAGTTGACAGATGGCAGTAAAAGTGACTATGGAGGGTAACATACTTAAAAAAAGAAAAGAAAATGCACACAACAAATGAATAAATACAATAAACCCCCAAATAAATTACAAATTTCCCACACAGCGCACTATGTGCAAACATACACACCAAAACTCATTTCACACCACACTGGTGTATAAATCTTTCCACCCCTAGTTACTATATTAAAAGCTGTAGAAAATGACCTAGCTTAATTCACAAATAAACCATAAAGAAAAATACAACTGATTAGTTTCTGGGCCAACAAAATACAAAAATGAAAAATTTATAATACTAAAAAATCACCAAACCATAAACTAATTATGGAAAAAAAAAAAGTATGGAATACATTTGTCAGTTGCACAAAATAAATCGAACTCTTAAAAAAAAGAAAATAAACTTCTTGATGTAAAGTATATTAAATAAATAATAAATAAATAAAATAAATAAAGTATCCTCACACTAACTATGATGGCAATACAGTAGCAAAACTCGAGGGTAGGGATATAACGGTATGAAAATGTCTTATCACGATAATAGTGACCAACATGACCACGGTTATCAGTATTATCACGGTATTGTTGTGCTGGAGATGTTAAAAAAGTACATACACATAAATCACTTAACCAAGTTTTATATTTAAAAATTAACAAACAACATATAAAATGACTTTTTGTTTTTTTGTTTGCATAATCACTAAAACAATAACATTACCAATGATGTCCGGACCCATATGGAAAAGATATAGATAAATTTTACTAAATGTTTATATCTTTTATCTGAAATTTGTAAGTTATATATTACAGTCAAACAAGACACAAAATCCTTAGTAAAATTGTGTAACATGAGATTTAACCACATACTACATTTGGTTGCACAGCCTTTGGCCAAAATATTCATGTTCAAGAACATCTTGTAGTCAGTAAGTTAACGTTAATGTGCTTTCAGTATTTCTCTAACGTTACCGTCTGTTAATAGGAAACACCGAACCCTTTCTGGTTGGTTGTAGGCTATAGAGGCTCCTGTCAGGTAGCACTGGGCTAACGTTATATGAAAGAAATGAATATCACAAGAATCATAAAGACATATCACATTATCTGCTCACCTCTATTAAATCACTTAACCTATCAATAACCTAATCTGCAATTTTCAGATTATATTCCTTTGGATATTTCAAATCAAATCTAGAAAGAAATGTGTTTAATATGTGCTTGATATTATCAATTTAGACAACAGAATTGTGTATCACAATATATTCAAAATGTGTCTTAAATTTCATTTTGAGTGGCAATAAAGTCTTAATTAAAACTTGCCTATACCCTGCAGATACCTAGTATTAGAAGTGTTTTTTGTCAGAATACTGATGTTAAATGTTAGCTTAAAGGGGGGGTGAAATGCTCGTTTTCACTCAATATCCTGTTAATCTTGAGTACCTATAGAGTAGTACTGCATCCTTCATAACTCCAAAAAGTCTTTAGTTTTATTATATTCATAAGAGAAAGATAGTCTGTACCGATTTTTCCCGGAAAAACACGACCGGCTGGAGGTGTGACGTGTGGGCGGTGCTAAAGAATCACGAGCGCCAGTTGCGTTGAAAGCGTTTGGAAGCTGGGGCTCGAACCCGGGTCTCCGATGGGAGGCGGACGCACTAACAAGGAGGCAGAGATATTTTAAGCAGTTTTACTCACCGCCTGCGGTTCCAACACACGATCGTGACCCTTTTTCGTTGGGATTGCATCATCCTTAAGAAATAAACGATACGCAAATCCGTCGTCAAACTGGACCTTGTTTGTAAAACAAGCATCTTCGAAATGCAGGGAACAAACACAAACACTTGCACAACTCCGTTGATGCTCTGTAAAAATAAACTCCATCCACTGGTCCCTTAATGCTGTTTTTTTTTTTGGTAATCTGTACAGGGTTGTCTTGCCCTGGCAACCAAAAACACACTCCGTTTGTGACATTTGGCGACGCTCTCGCTCTGATCAGTGAAGTCTGTTATGCTCTCAGTGCTCTGCTATACGGGAGCGCGCGCTCTTCCGGCAGAAGTGCTCTCAGGACCCATATAAGGAAATTCCGCTCCATCTAACGTCACACAGAGCCATACTCGAAAAAAACTTTCTGAAACTTGTGACAAACCGGAAGGAGTATTTTTGGAACAGAAATACTCCTTCAAACGTACAACTTAATTTTTGAAACTTTGTCCATGTTTAGCATGGGAATCCAACTCTCTAACAGTGTAAAAAACCCAGTATGCATGAAATAGCATTTCAACCCCCCTTTAATAACAGTTTCTGTCTGCCAGTCATTTATTGATTGATAAGCCAAACAATGATTTTTATTTATTTGATAATTTTAGAACACATGGAGAGGAAGTTTGCAGTGGTGCGGTGGAGTGAAGTGGAGGATTTTGGGAAGCTCAGTGACATAAAAACTGATGCCATAAGGGGGTATGATGATTCCAAGATGGACGAGGAAGGGAATCCCTTTGCCACCTACTCAGCCGTAATTAAATGGTGCCATGGGAGGAAAAAACGAGGAGGCTGGCACCACTACAGAGGCACTGTCATTTTTGTTAGTGGTAAGTTAAGAGTTACTAACTTACTCTAATTCACACAAACACAAGAACTATGTGGTTTTGACACTGTAAGTGCCACAATCAGTATGTCATCTGACAACTATGTCAAAAATGAACTAAAAATTTAACTATGTTAAAAATGAGATGAGATAATAATACTTTGACAGTTGAAACCAGGTTGAATAAAGCTTTTTGAGTAGTTGTTTATGTCAGGTGTCATGTATACCTTATGCATAACCCCCTGAATATTTGCGTAGAGTATACATAGGGTATGCAAGTATACAAGTATATGAGCAATACATACGGAGCATGCATGCAGTGCTAGCACTTATTTTGGAGCACACAGCACATCACTAACTTCACGTATAACTTCACGTTTTAGTGTTACAAGAGGGTGATCTGGTGTAATCAGCTGTTTGAGTCTAACTCTGGTCTATTTGCTTTGTTTTCTAGCTACTCGTTTTGAGACCATCCGTAAACTGAACTCACTGCTGAAGGAAGAAGAACCTACAGAGCTGACAAAGAGGGTCTCAGTGGCCCCCCTAAAATATGGGGACGATTCAGATTGCTCAACTGATATTGAAACTCAGTCTCAGCAAGCAAAGGTGACGTTAATTTACTTTTAGTTCCTATGCAATGACCATATTTCCCAGTAGTACAATGTGCATAGAATGTGTAAGGAGTTGGTACTATTGTGTAATAGGCATTACTATCTAGCTAAATCTGTAAGGATTCTTGATATTGATTGTACATAATGGCTGCTCAACACCAGCAATAGCTGTCTTTATATTTTATTTTTTATTTTTTCCTATCTCTTGACACCCAGAAGTCAAAGGCTCCAGGAGGATAGACCCTGCAGAAGAGTTTCTTAGGTGATACGGTCAATCACAGCCTTCTTCAGATAATCACAACAGTCCGACTCAGACTGTGGTTGAATTAAAGCAGGAGATCAAGGACCTGAAAGAAGAGAACGTGAAGTTGAAGGAGATTGTTCTTTAAGGTATCATTGATTCATATCAAATACTGAACCATCAGACAAGTAATAAACCTTTCTCTAAATGACTATAGGCTGAATTGGCTGTATTGTCCTAAAGGAGTGATAATAATAAATTATTGTTTTTGATGTACTGTGTCTAGATGTGCCAGGACTCCTACTGAGCTGAGGAATATAATAGATTCGGCTACACCTCCTAAGAGATCCAGGGTGGAGCCTACCAAAGCATTACCGGCCCTTCCAGGGTCTCCGCAGTCCAGGTCCAATTCTCCATGTGCCACTTCGCTGTCCCTCCCCAGATCCAGTTCCACATCTGTGTCTCCATCCCTGACTGCCTCCCAGTCTTCTAAGGTAATTGTTTTTTAATACAGCATATAAAATAGATCTACTGCTTGCCAGACTTGCTTTTAATTCAATTCAATTCAATTCAAATTTGCTTTATTGGCATGAATGTAACAACAATATTGCCAAAGCGTCCCACAAACCACATAAAAACAATCAACCCCATACATTTCATTAAACAAGTAATTACAGTGTAAAGTAATGAGTATGGCAGATCTAATCTGCTTATATGTCTAAAGTCTGTTAGGCTGAAGAAGTCAGACATACTGGTATTTTAAACTTTAATGCTCACCTTGTGTCCAGGTTGAGAAACTGGCGTGGGCCTATGCCATCAATGCCAATTCGGCAACAGTCTTTGTGAGGCATCTGCTCACCGCAGTCTTTCCAGTGGAAACACTGCTGGTGAGCAATCTTCGGGGGAACAAACGAGGCGGAGGAGTGGCTCATCAACCATTAGACCACATTAAACTGTTTTGTTTGCTCTGAGTTTCACACAGGTGTGTCACATAGTCCTTGGCCCTGGGGCAAAACAGGTTCTGACTACTGTCTACCGAAAGTATTTACTGCTTATAGTGCCTGTTTATTCTGAGGTATCCAGTGTGCAGAAAAATAAAACTGGCATATATGTAAGCCATTAAGGCATTTGAAGTTTACATTCTAAAATGTTTTTGTTTGTGTACTTTGCAATTTCAAAATCGAGTATACTCAAAATATCTAAGTAAACAGTATAGGCAATATTAGCATTATGCTCAGAGCGATTGATTGCACTTAAGCCCCATGCCTCGTTCCTTGAATGTGAATACACCTGTTTGTATTGACAATGTTTAGTTGTTGGTGACACTGTTCCCATGTTAGAATAGGAATAGGATAAGCATGTGCTCCTCAGGTTTGTATGCAGGCTTGTAGTTTGTGAAAATATCAAATTGTGAAAGATATTCCTATGTAGTCACAAGTTCATTTAAATCTAATATTTGAAAACAAATTGTTGTTAGGATTAGGGTTTACTGCTCTCAGTACTGTAATCACAGAAGAGTTTAACTGTTAATAAAGACTATTTTCAAGATATCCTAGCAGCTTTGTTTTTAATATTACAGATGTATTCGGACTGCATATATGTCATTGTGTGGTAGAAAGTAGTTGATCTGGGTGTTGACCAAACCCTTGCCAGTTTTAACTCTGCTTCATCAAATGTTTTTGACTGTAGAAACTCATATGAAATTATATAATTCCATACATAAAAAGTATGTTTGTAATGCTGCTATGTTCATTGGCTGACCTAAGAATTTTATAAAAAAAAACAAAGACAGCATAGTTTACAAACAAAAATCCTATACAGAATGGTATATATTCATATATAAAAAGTATATGCTTTTATACATACATGGACATGTTACTTGGCTGACATATAACAAACTTATAAAAACATAAAGAAAGCATAGTTTACTTTTAAATTAGATACACTTTACCCACAAGAAAGATGTAATTGTAAATATTAATATATAAATTTTATATGTCTTTATAACTAAGACATGTTTTACACAGTAATTAAAAATGCAAAAATGATATGGAACATACTTTGCCATGTACTATCCTTATAAACAGCATATATATTGTTTGTTTGATTCATACATAATCCATATAATTACATTGTATGAGAAAAATGCGAAAGTGGCCACTTTCATGAGTAAATCATAATATGAGACATAACTCATAAGACATAATGCATATAAAACAAACATTTACTATTGTAGGCAATAGGAAATTCTTACAAGTTTTTTCTGTTTCTTTTCCATATGGGGACAGTCACCACTTATAAGCTACTACTAAATATTGTAGAAATTTAATTTTCTGTTTAAGTTGCTTTGTAATGATTTATATCGTAAAAAGCGCTATACAAAATAAACTTGAATTGAAATAGAATTGAATCAGGGCCAAAAGGAAATGATGATAATAGTCAAATATAGTCTAAATAGTCAAAATTTACAACTTTTGTGTTCTAGGTGAGAAATTTACACCAATAAAAAGGTGTCATGAACCTTATGAAAACAGCATGTATTCCGTGAGGCTGTTTAACGCCTCGGGCAAATAATTTTAAATGTAGGTCTGTCAAATGAGAAAAGTTCAGTTATACATTTAAAAAGTTTTCTGATGTAGAAATGTTGTGTTTGTCAAACACATATAAAGAGTTTTCTACTCGTATGAGAAAAGCACTTGGGTGCATAAATTATCTAAAGAAACATCAGGTTATTAAAAAAATTAAAGACAATAGACAGTGGGTCTTGCTTTAGTGATACACACTAAATTTTAGGTGTAATTATTTTACTGAGTTTAAGCTAAATGTGTCAGGGTTTGGCAAGGGAGGAACTCAAGTGCAGACAGGATTCTCAACACGAAGGGTTTAATAACACAAAAGGGGAAAAACAAAACCCACGAGGGGGAAAACAACGGCTTGGGCAGAAACTAAACAACTTAACAGGACAGGATCGACATGATAAACAAACTCTTAAACACTAACTACAAACAAACACTCATGGTTATACAAAGACTTCAAGGGATTCAGAAACATATAGAGACACTCACGATCTGGTAAACAATTACATGTAGGAACAATCTCAGTGGAACAGTTTGAGGAAACAATGAACTGACAAAAGACAGAGCACACTAGGAGATCTAAATAGGGGAACTAATTAAGACACGACAGGTGGCAATCTTAGGATTCTTAGGAAGACGGGACGAAGGCTGACGACGGGGGGTTCGGGTCGGTCTGGTGGTCTAGGGTGGGGAGTGGTCTCAGGACAACTGACAGAGGACTTGGCAGGAGAGGTCACAGGACACGGGGCAACATCTACAGGACGAGGTGCTACATCGACTGGACGAGGGGAGACAACAGCTGGACACGGGGCGAAAACAGCAACGGGACACGGGGAGACATCTACGGGACACGGGACTACATCAACAGGACACATGACAACATCAGCTGGACACGGGGCAACACTTACGGGACACGGGGCAACAGCAGGGGAGACTGAAACTGGGTCAGGAACTGCGCTAACTACGGCGGGCTCAGGATTTCTGGGGACAGGACAGGACTGGTAAGGACTTGCAGGATCTGGACAAGTCGAGACAGATAATCAGACAAGGCTTTAGGGGCAATAATAACTGGCATCTCCTTACGAGAGGAGACAGACTGTATTAGAGTTTCTGCTGCAGAGTCGGCCGCGGCTCTCTCCTCCGCCCTCACGACTGCAGACTTGAAAACAGTTCTCATATTCGCCGGTCCGGGTTCAATGGTCACCGCTGCTGGCTCGGGCACGCTCTCCGCTGCTGGCTCGGGCACGCCAGTGCTCACTGCTGCAGGAGGAGTCAGAGTCGCAGGACCGGAAGACCCCTTCTTCCTCTTCCTCCTTGGCTGCGGTGCAGAGGTCACAGCTGGAACCGAGACGGGTTGGGGGAGTTTGGCCTCAGGCAGGGCAGACTCTGACGCCAACGACTCTGAAGCTGACTCCCACGACAATCGTCTCCCTCGCTTCCTGGGGAGACTGCTGGCTGTGGAAGGCGCCTCAGGACTCTGGGGGGGATCTGCCTGTTCCCCAGTGTTGTGACGGCCAGGAGATGACCCTCTGGGATCATTGGCAGCTGGGTAGGTGGGGGGGGGCCTCTGCGGCTCCTCCTGGGAAAGACTCTCCCACAGCCGGGCATAGTTGCGGAGGATCCACTCCCCCTCGGGCGAGTATGGGAGGGTGACCCCCTTCCTGTCGGTGGGGGATGATGTCCAGCATTGCCTCCGGAACTCTGCCTGTCGCTGAAGCTCGGAGGCCCTCCTGCCTGCTGAGTTCCTTGGTGGTCGGTTCATTCTGTCAGGGTTTGGCAAGGGAGGAACTCAAGTGCAGACAGGATTCTCAACACGAAGGGTTTAATAACACAAAAGGGGAAAAACAAAACCCACGAGGGGGAAAACAACGGCTTGGGCAGAAACTAAACAACTTAACAGGACAGGATCGACATGATAAACAAACTCTTAAACACTAACTACAAACAAACACTCATGGTTATACAAAGACTTCAAGGATTCAGAAACATATAGAGACACTCACGATCTGGTAAACAATCACATGTAGGAACAATCACAAATGTGGAACAATCTCAGTGGAACAGTTTGAGGAAACAATGAACCGACAAAAGACAGAGCACACTAGGAGATCTAAATAGGGGAACTAATTAAGACATGACAGGTGGCACAGATAGGACAATCACGGCAAGACTAGGATAACAAGGAGGGCGGGGCAAGGGAACGAGACAACACAAGCACATGGCCCAAAGACAAGGCCATGTGCTTGTACACAAAACACGGGTCTGTCATGATCCTGCCTCTAGACTAGAGGAAAGTCAGGACATGATGGCAGAAACATGACAAAATGTATAGTTTGTCTTTTACAGTACACATACTATCTACAGGCTAGATTAAAATGAAGACATTGCTTACGTAACAACAAAAGGTTAACACAACAAATATGATTTTGCTCATATTTACTCAGTTTACTGTGTGTGTGGTTCAGGTATACCCTAAGTTATATGGACACTGATGGTAGTGTGGTGTATTTTGCCGGTTCTCCAAAGGATCAATGTCAGTCAGGGATTTTTCTCTCAGAAGAAAAGACTTTATTTTAAGCAAAACAAAGCCGAGAGCTCGTTGCAAGGAGATCTCCCGAAATGCAATTTGGTTTCTCCTTATATACACTATATGGGGCGTTTCCAAATAGTCAAACTTTTCCTTATGCTTGCAATTTTGATCCCTCCCTAGGGAGGAGAGGCCCCTACTTGTTTTTGTATAACGAAAGGCCCTTTCTGGCCATATGTTTCTCCTCAGTTCTGAACATTCCAGCACGTAAGCAACTTCCTTTCTCTCCATTACCTATAGGATTATAATGGAAAAACAACTAGCAACAAAAATGGCTAGATTCACATTGATTATGCTTGATTGATTAAAATCTTAATAATAAAAATCTTCCACAGTAGTGTCCAAAATCTTAAAATGAACAAAGTTTTCTGTAAGAGGTAGGTTTATGAGTAAGGTTGGTGTATGGTGACTCAAAATACAATTTGTACAGTATAAAAACCATTACGTCTATGAGATGTGTGTGTGTGTGTGTGAGTGAGTGAGAAAGAGAGAGAGAGACTAAAGAATCAGCTAAAGTGTTGATTCGTTGATTCTTCATAAGCAGGTTTTATTTAAAATGCTGGGGCTTATTTAAGATTTGCTTTGTCTTGTCATATATTATGTACTTTAATTTCTTTTAAGCAATATTGTTCAGCACAATAGTCAAGCATTGTTGTTTTATTGTGCTTTACGAATAAAATGAACTGAACTAAAGCATGATTCTGTGCACATAATATGAGGTGGATGTTGTAATTATTTGTACACAATTCCTGGAAGCTGAAAACATCCTAGTTCTTGGATGGCCAGCATACTCACCGGACATGTCACCCATTGAGCATGTTTGGGATGCTCTGGATCGGATATGACAGTGTGTTCCAGTTCCAGTATCCAGCAACTTCACACAGACATTGAAGAGGAGTGGACCAACATCCCACAGGCAACAATCAACAACCTGATCAACTCCATGCAAAGGAGATGTGTTGCACTGCGTGAAGCAAATGGTGCTCACACCAGATACACACTGGAACCTCTATACAGTAAAACTGCACATTTTAGAGCAGCCTTTTACTGTGTCCAGCCTAAGGCACACCTGTGCAATAATCATGCTGTCTAATCAGCATCTTGATATGCCACACCTCTGAGGTGGATGGATTATTTTGGGCAAAGGAGAAGTGCTCACTAACACAGATTTAGACAGATTTGTGAACAATATTTGAGAGAAATAGGCCTTTTGTGTACATAGAAAAAGTCTTAGATCTTTGAGTTCAGTTCATGAAAAATGGGGGCAAAAACAAAAGTGTTGCACACACCCTACTACATGTACAGCGTTAAGCTAACCAAGACTTGTCATTTTCACTTTTATATTGTTGCTCTTATGTAAGTTTTGACTGCTTTTATTGTCGAAATTTGTAAGTCACTTTGGATAAGAGCGTCTGCTAAATGACAATTTAAATATGAAGCAAAAAAACTTTTGCTGTATCTTTGGCATATAAAATTTTAGATATAGGAGTCAATGTTCAATCAATGTTCTATAAAAACCTTATTACACAAACATTATCTACTGAAACAGGTATGAGGAATGAAGAGACAGGGAGTCCGAGGTGGAGATGAAGAGTCTTTTATTAATGTTGTTTACTAGCCAAGCGTCAGAGAAGTGGCAAATTGGCCCAGAACACAGAAATCACATCTACATAAATCTTCGTCTCTCCCTGCTCAAGCATTGGCACATATCCCAGTTCCTCGATTGCACCATGTACTTGTTTATCAGTTCTTAACAGAAACATGGAGGTAGTTCAGCCTTGCGTATAAAACTATGATTATGTTACGTGGTATAAGAAGAATTTTACATGTTAAGGAAAACAAACATAAAATAAACAAAATGCAAGCACAATACAAGCAGAGGAAATCAGATTATGCAACAAACTATTGTGTATAATGTACAATTGTTTCTACAATCGAGGTTGTAAGTGCAACAGATGTTGATAAAATCACAGATACACATCGTCACTCACACACACTCACACACACTGATCTTAATGTCTATATGAGGATTTATTACAAATTTATTCTGACATGTTATTTCCGTGACCTTATTCAGCTACAGTATTAATGTCATGAAGAGACTCTATAACATCTTACTGTCACTGATTTATCATGCAGCTCAAAGCATTATGGGTAGAATCTCTCGTCAGTCTCTGATTCATCCACACAGTTTCACTGATGATCCAGGATAAACTCTAAACCCAGGATAGAGCGGCTGAGTGAATGTGGTCTGGACTGTGTGGATGAGGCTCATAGTGTCAGAGACGCTGTAGAAGGACAGAGTTCCTGCTCTGGGATCTACAAAAACTCCTATTCTCCTGCTGATGGGCTCTACAGGGACATTAGTCCCTATATTATTGTGTAGAAATGAACATCTGAAGGAAGAGAAGATCAAACTCCAAGACTGATCATTTAATCCAAACACACACTCTTTACTCCGTCCCTTCCTGCTGATGCTCTTATATGACACTGATATTAACACACCATTATCTCCACTCCACTCAATCTCCCAGTAACAGCGTCCACACACACTCTCTCTACACAACACCTGACACACATCATCAAATCTGTCTATATGATCAGGATACGGCTGTTCTTCCTCAGTGTAAGTAACCACTCTGTTGCTCTCAGACAGAGAGAGGTTTTTATTAACTATGTTTGGATCCAGAGTGAACTGATGGGAATCTAATGGGGGGGAAACACATAAGAATCAGGATTTATGAGTATGTCTGATCTTTTTATGGGGTGGGGCTTGTTTTTTTGTGACTTACACTGTAGGAAGTCATTCCTGGTCTTGGGAACAATGTTGGTAAATGTGACTGTGGAAATCAACAGACAAATGATGCATTCTGCATTCATTCCGAAGACATTTATAATATGATTTATAATATGATGTTCTACCATGATATTAAATGATGGTGGATTCATTTCTAAGAGCATATGAATCTCTGGTTCTTTACCTCTGTCTGAGATCCTTATGATGTCCTCTTTGCAGAAATCCTTCAGTTTGTCTAGCAGCTGATGGACAATTTCTCGCAGGACATCGAAAGAGAAGAGAGAAATGAAGGGGTTGTCTTTCATGTCTGTGGATTCAGGAAGTTCTGAGGGAGTCTGGAAAATCGACAGTAAACAAACAAAAGCTAATCACATATGCAGTTCAGCCAATGACCTTCACTACTGTCAGATTTGTTTGACTCTGAATAATCTTTAGTGATACACCCTATCAAGCAGTTTCACAGCAGCAGCTAAATTATTTTCATATCATATTAGACCAATAATTCTAGTATTTTCCACTTACATTATATGTCAAATTGTTTGGATGATATAAGATTAAATAAGAATATAAATGTCCATCTAAAGGCACAGGTATACTTCTGTTTTCATGTTCAGTGCACTGTTGTGTCTGCACAGCTTTCAGTTGATTTGTGGATAGGTGCTAGTGGATTTTTTTCACCTCATGGCTGCACTGTTGTACACACTTGGGTGCATGGATGTTAGCGGACACTCCTAATAATAAAAATTGCATTACTTGGACAGTGTGTGGACTGTCTTAGAATGCAGACGGCCAAAGTATTGTTTGGGCTTAACCTGTTAACCAGCACCCCTCCATTATGGGACTCACAGCTGAAAATGACATACCTAACCTAAAATTGTAATAGTTACGGACTTCAGTGTGCTACACACACAAGATCCTTAGGGCTTTACTGTCCACCATCCGGACTTGATAATGCTCAAAAAGATTAAAGTAATAGATGCTGAAGTGCCTTGAAAATTTTATTAACACTGAATTTCTTTTTATTTCATATAAAAATACATGACAAAAAATTAACCAAATGTATTGAAGGGATATATTTTACTCATTAAACATACCACTGCATAATTTGTAAATTATAAAACAATAGACAGAATCTTAGACATCGTATAAGTGATTTAAGCACTAGAAAAATACAATGAATAATGAGTAATGATAAGAACTAATATAAAAAGGGGGGTCACGTGATGCAGGCGATGAGGAAAGACATGCTCTAGTGAGCTCCTCTGACTAGCTATATTATTAATCAAGAATCCTATATTAATCTCCCTAGTTGGTGGATTTTCAAGCCCATTAAGGAATTGGACAGGAAATATTGTTTATGGCAGAACACAATTTGCACCGAAAAGGACGTAAAACTGACCAATTAACAACAAAAATCCAAGGGAAGCGATATGGTTTAGTTTCTGTCATCATCCCGGAGATCCTTGGCATCGAGAACTTTCCTCCAACAATTGAGAGGGCCCACAGAACGGGAAATACTTTGTCGTATAGGGCGACCCCAAGGATAATTGTGGCAAAACTCCTGAACTTCAGAGATCAGCAGAAAATCCTTCAACACGTGTGCGAGAGAAAGGTGGTTTTCTTCGACAACCGGCGCATCCACTTTTTTCCTGATTTCAGCGTGGAGCTCCAGAATGCTGGCAAAGCTTACACGGAGGTGAAGCGAATGTTGATAGATCGGGAAATTGAATACTCCTTTGTATATCTTTCCAAGCTTCTGATTATGTACATGGGTAAAACAAAGTTTTTCTCCACTCCACTTGAGGTTAAGAACTTTATTGATTCTATTGAGGCCTCTATTACGGATTGAGAACTGATAAGAGAGTCAACTCCAAGGCTTTCACACAAAGGATATCCTGTGAGTTAAGACTATAATGTTTTCATGAAAGACTGTTGTAATAAACAAATCTCCATATTCATCGGGAAGAAGGAGGCGGGAACCGGCGCACAATCAAAAACACTTTAATTTTCAAAGTAAATACAAAACAGCGCGTCAGCCCCTCACGGCGACTGACGCGCACAAATAAAAGCCAAAACATAAAATAATATCCCAGGCCTGGTCCTCTCTCGTCCTTCACGGTCGTCACTCCAGTTTTATATCCTTCCATCTCCTACGTGGGACTCGATACTAGCGGTGGGGCTCAGGTGTAGCTCATCTCCAATAACTACACCTGGCCTCACTCCTCGTTCCCACGCCTCTCGGCCCCGCCCCACTCGCCACATACCCCCATCGCCCCTCGCAGGCCGGGGGGTACCCTCGAGACTGCGCTCTACTCCCCCCCCCCCCCCTTCCCTCCGGGGGGGACCGCTCACGGGGACCTGCAGGAACCTGGGGGTAGGACAGACGAGGCGAGAGAAAAGGAGATGGAAGGAGGAGCGACAAGGACGAGAGAGGGGAGAGAGAAAAAAAAAAAAAAAAAATCCGGTTCCCAGACGCACTGCTGCTCGGCCCTCCACCGGCTGGGTGATCTCCTCCGCGGTGCCTGGCGGTGGCACTGGACGGCCCTCGGCGGACGGCGCGACACTCCTCCGCCGCCCGATGGACGGCGACGGCTCCTCCGATTTTGGGCAGCGGCAGGAGTCCCCCGTTCCCTGCCCCTCCGGATTCCGTCACGGAGGCGGCAGGCTCCGGCCCCCTGGCGAACGGCGCCGACTCCTCCGCTCCCTCACGGACGGCAGCCGCCCCTCCTTGTCGTGGGCGGTCGGCAGCGAGCTCGCCCGTCCCCGGCAACTCGCTCCAGCCCACCGCCTCGAGCGTCCATGGCGGCACACACCTCGCCAACTCGAGGGCACCGCGGATTCACCACAGCGGCGAGGGATCTTCAGCAGCGCGTCCCTCCTTCTCCCGGGTTTCGGCACCACTGTAACAAACAAACAAATCTCCATATTCATCGGGAAGAAGGAGGCGGGAACCGGCGCACAATCAAAATCATTTTAATGTTCGAAAATAAATACAAAACTGTGCACCAGCCCCTCGCGGACGACTGGTGCGCGCAAATAAAAACCAAACACATAAAATAATGTCCCAGGCCTGGTCCTCTCTCGTCCTTCACGGTCGTCACTCCAGTTTTATATCCTTCCATCTCCTACGTGGGACTCGATACTAGCGGTGGGGCTCAGGTGTAGCTCATCTCCAATAACTACACCTGGCCTCACTCCTCGTTCCCACGCCTCTCGGCCCCGCCCCACTCGCCACAACTGTAAACTTATTTCTTTTTATATACGTGACCAAAGGTTATAACAATAAATATTTTCTATTGTTGCCAGATTACAATTTAGCCACTGGTGAAAGTTCCTCTAATGTACATTATACTAGTAATACTATTTGAATTGTTCCGCTAGTTCGCAATATAGTCTAATACTTGATTTATTAGCTTCACCATTTGTTCAATGTCCGCACCTAATTACAATGTTAATAGAACATATGACTATCTGACTAATATAATTTCATTTTGTTTTTATTTATTTAGTTCTAAAATAGGGAGTTTTATCTTGCCATGTAGGATACTAGCTATTTGTATAAGGCTATGGCTATTATTATTTCTGTAGTGGAGATTTTTCAGTTATTTTTAAGATCATGATAACTAGCTAAGATAACTTGTGTATCATGGAATGTCAGGGGTATAAATAATCCGGTAAAAAGAAAGAAAATACTCTCATATTTGAAAAGGGTTAACACGGATATAGCTTTTATTCAGGAGATCCATCTTACGGATCAGGAAAATAGAAAACTCAAGAGAGAATGGGTTGGTCAGGTCTATTACTCATTTTCTTCCAGTGGTCGAAGGGTAGCAATATTAATCCACAAAAAAACTACAATTTAACAATCAGTTCATACAGTAAGTAGACAGCCTAAAGGCCCAACGCAAAGACAAACGCATCACAGCACGTTTTTCGCAAATAGACGTCAGTTTCGCCTCGCTGATGTGTTACATTTGACGGCTTCATTTAAGGAAAATGCAAGAAAAGCACTATAATTAAAATATTTAATATATTTATTATGCAATATTCACAGATGAAAGTTTGGTACTTATGAAGTTATGTGCATTTCTTAGAACGAATTCAAGCAGGATAAATGTCAAGCCTGTGCCTGAGCCTGTGCTTATATTTTCTCTAAGCTACATGGTATTAAACCATATTTTAGATTTGACACATTTAAAAAGTGTGCAGTAATATTTATATTATATGAATTATGCATTATATTATTCAAAAGAAATTGTGGTTTACTTTGCATCTGAGAATTAAAAGTGGTATCCTATTTTAGGGGGGTAGGCTACATGGATTAATATGCAATGTCAATATTTTCATATCTTATGCGTATATTTTAATTTATATTTTAAAATTCCTTTAATAGAACAGCATGCATTTTTGTTATTTGTTACCTGTCCTTTATTTGGACAGATAATTTCTTGGGAAAAAGACATTTGTCTGTAAACTGATTAAGAAATTGTTGCATGTTTAAACGTGAAGCGCTGTATAATTTCGTTCACATTAATTATGCCTAATTAGCCTAAAACAAGAAACGAATAAATTAAACCTTCATGATTTAGCTAAATCTTTGAAACTCTAAAGCATGGACGGATTAATAAACCGTCCTCACGATTAAACTCAAGTTCTCTTATTATAATCAACAAATTGCACACAATGTAAAAAAGAGCTTCATTAACTGACAACATAAGTGATTTGAAAGGGAGCCTTCTTTACTTGCTTTTAGTGCTGGGCGATGACATATGGCCTAAAAAGAAAATCAGATTTATGATTTAAATCGATTTTAAAATCAATATTCAAATGACAAAGACATTTTTCAAAACAAGTTTTAATATAGTTATAAACTTATAACTGAGACAAGATGATAAAAAAAACTGTAATGTTATTACCTTAATGCTGGAAAGAACTTTTTTTATTTTATTATTATTTTTTATTATATATTACTTTTTATTATTATTTATTTTTTGTGAATATTAGCTCATCAGCTGTGCAAATTTTGTTTGTGAGGAAAATAACAGTACATTTTCGTCAGTTATTTTATCTAAACAGATCGATTAATTTCTTCAAGATTTCAAAATCAAATAGCCTACTGATAATGTAGTAGCACTGTAAGATTACATTTGTTTGAATGCATTATTGCTAAATCTATTGCGTGTGAATGTGCTTTATCTGTTTAAATCATGCTTTAACCCCGAAAATAATCAGTAAAAGAAACAGACAAACTCACATAGCCTTTAACATCCCGCTCGACTCTTGCAGTCATTATAACCTGATCAAGCCATAGCTAAATATGTTGAACATGAATTCTTGCTGAATATGCAGTTATATTATGGGCTGTTGGCATGAATTGTACTCGTGATGGAGGCTCCAGTTAGAATCACACCGCTCCGCTCATCCTTTGCTCGGCGGCGTGTCTCTGTCAGACTCGGGGGGGAGGGTTGAGCCACTCTGAACTACGGGAGAACTGAGTGGTGCGTCGGTGGATGTTAAAAAGAAAACCGATTTTCATTCAAACAAACCGATTTAAATTACAAATTCGAGTTAATTGATAAAATCGATTTATCACCCAGCCCTACTAAAAATGCAGCTTTATTTAAATGCAGGTGTGTAAAATATGTGCAAGATTTGCACTGCATGTGTGATGGTAGATGTGCAGCTTTTATTCTTATTTATTTTATCTTCATTACAAATCTTGTTTGGTTTCATTTTGGAAAATTGCATGTAAAAAATAATTTTAGTTGTAATGCAAAATGTAAATTAATATTCATATGCAAGTATTTGTGCAAAAATTATTAATTCGCATTAATGACAGGGCGCATTAAAAATCAACATTCAACAATCTGTGAATGTTGCATTTCTCTGTCGGAGAGAGCCAGCACTGTGAATTTCATCTTGCAGCAGACAAGAAAACATTTGTTTATTAATAAATCATTAAAATGTCTAATTTTTCACAATTATTAGGCTACTTCTGCATGTACTTTGTGGCAAACTTAATGCATGTGCTTGAGCGCGGAATACAGTTTTGTTCAAAATAATAGCAGTACAATGTGACTAACCAGAATAATCAAGGTTTTTAGTATATTTTTTATTGCTACGTGGCAAACAAGTTACCAGTAGGTTCAGTAGATTGTCAGAAAACAAACAAGACCCAGCATTCATGATATGCACGCTCTTACGGCTGTGCAATTGGGCAATTAGTTGAAAGGGGTGTGTTCAAAAAAATAGCAGTGTCTACCTTTGACTGTACAAACTCAAAACTATTTTGTACAAACATTTTTTTTTTCTGGGATTTAGCAATCCTGTGAATCACTAAACTAATATTTAGTTGTATGACCACAGTTTTTTAAAACTGCTTGACATCTGTGTGGCATGGAGTCAACCAACTTGTGGCACCCCTCAGCTGTTATTCCACTCCATGATTCTTTAACAACATTCCACAATTCATTCACATTTCTTGGTTTTGCTTCAGAAACAGCATTTTTGATATCACCCCACAAGTTCTCAATTGGATTAAGGTCTGGAGATTGGGCTGGCCACTCCATAACATTAATTTTGTTGGTTTGGAACCAAGACTTTGCCCGTTTACTAGTGTGTTTTGGGTCATTGTCTTGTTGAAACAACCATTTCAAGGGCATGTCCTCTTCAGCATAGGGCAACATGACCTCTTCAAGTATTTTAACATATGCAAACTGATCCATGATCCCTGGTATGCGATAAATAGGCCCAACACCATAGTAGGAGAAACATGCCCATATCATGATGCTTGCACCTCCATGCTTCACTGTCTTCACTGTGTACTGTGGCTTGAATTCAGAGTTTGGGGGTCGTCTCACAAACTGCCTGTGGCCCTTGGACCCAAAAAGAACAATTTTACTCTCATCAGTCCACAAAATGTTCCTCCATTTCTCTTTAGGCCAGTTGATGTGTTCTTTGGCAAATTGTAACCTCTTCTGCACATGCCTTTTTTTTAACAGAGGGACTTTGCGGGGGATTCTTGAAAATAGATTAGCTTCACACAGACGTCTTCTAACTGTCACAGTACTTACAGGTAACTCCAGACTGTCTTTGATCATCCTGGAGGTGATCATTGGCTGAGCCTTTGCCATTCTGGTTATTCTTCTATCCATTTTGATGGTTGTCTTCCGTTTTCTTCCACGTCTCTCTGGTTTTGCTCTCCATTTTAAGGCATTGGAGATCATTTTAGCTGAACAGCCTATCATTTTTTGCACCTCTTTATAGGTTTTCCCCTCTCTAATCAACTTTTTAATCAAAGTACGCTGTTCTTCTGAACAATGTCTTGAACGACCCATTTTCCTCAGCTTTCAAATGCATGTTCAACAAGTGTTGGCTTCATCCTTAAATAGGGGCCACCTGATTCACACCTGTTTCTTCACAAAATTGATGACCTCAGTGATTGAATGCCACACTGCTATTTTTTTGAACACACCCCTTTCAACTAATTCAACTAATTGCCCAATTGCACAGCCTTAAGAGCGTGCATATCATGAATGCTGGGTCTCATTTGTTTTCTGAGAATCTACTGAACCTACTGGTAACTTGTTTGCCACGTAGCAATAAAAAAATATACGAAAAACCTTGATTATTCTGGTTAGTCACATTGTACTGCTATTATTTTGAACAATACTGTATATTAAGATTTTGATTATGTACATTTACGATATGTACAATAATGGCGTTGCAATGATGGGAAAAGTAATTAGTTAGATTACTCCGTTACTGAAAATACTCCGTTAGTAACGCCGTTATACTTAAACGACGTTACTCCCAACACTGGTGATGGGGCATCATGATGGTGAGTAATGATGCAGGTTGTTTCTGCTGGTATGACAACACACTCCCATCCTAAACTTTTCCATAGGTGGAATCCAGCGATGAATCCTCCCTGAACATCCTGATTGTGGTGACCAAAAAAGATGTAGTTCTGAAAAAGTCCTAAAACAGCTGAGCCACAGAGAGGTCAGGAGCTCATGGTGACACTTCTGTACTCCTGTGAAAAAAAAAATATGTAGAATATGAATCCTACATTTAAAATAAATATTTTACCAAAATCTAAATATTAGTCAAAATGATTGCGATCCTGTTCTCTTCAATTATTCAAGTTCACACGCATCTATCAAAGCATCTGACAGGGCATACCACAAACAAAATGTATTTTCTCTGCTCCTTTTTTGTGTTCTGTGTGTGACTTAAATAATCCAATCTACTCCAGTTATAAAAGATGCTGCTGGTTAAGACTTTTAGTAGTATGGCTGTCGCCATCTTTGATAATTCTTTACTCGCTGTTGCTATAGTAAGAGGTAATAATCACAAATAGAATACTACTTGACTTCAGTTACCCATGCATACAAACAGCATTCGAAACACTATTGAAAGTAGTTGTTTAGAGAATACTGAGTAGATGCAGTTGTTACTCCCAAACAGGGAGTGTGTGAACAGTCAACCTATGAGTCATAAGTTTGTCCTTTTGTTTTACTTTACTTTTATTTCTATATTTTATATATATAAGTCTCTCTCTCTCTCTCTCTCTCTCTCCCTCTCTCTCTATATATATATATGGGTGCAATGTCATCTACTGCCATTGGTCCATTGTGTTTTTTGTAAACCAAAAGGCACCGCACCCCTTTACCAAGAAATGATTTCATTTTCCAGCAGGATTTGGCACCTGCCCACACTGCCAAAAGCACCAAAAGTTGGTTAAATGATCATGGTGTTAGTGTGCTTGACTGGCAAGCAAACTCACCAGACCTGAACCCCAGAGAGAATCTATGGGCTATTGTCAAGAGGAAGATGAGGCAAAATGACTCTGATTGTTCAACTCTGGACAAACTTTATTTCATAAGAATACATCATTATATGTATTATTCATGGTGTATTGCATATCCTATATTCCAAAAAATTTGTTCCTCAATTTGCATTCTTTGAAGATGACTGGAAATAGTGTGGAATAACTTGACTTTTTGATATATATAAAGAAAATAAAATGTGGTATTTTATCCAATTAACCTAAAATATTCTGATGATTAAAACAATGGTTAATTTTTTTTTTTATGCTGCAACCATTCAAATATAGTGCACTTTACAACTGTTTACTAAACTGGGATTTACAGCTGTGGATTTATTTATGACTCGTTATTACGATGAATCTGGTATGTACTGCGTTTCCATTGTCCATGTTTTGATGTGTACTGCTTACACAAATCTAGTCAAATACAGTCTTTATAAGCTTTCCAATCAAAAACAGCGATCTGTCATCGATGCTTGAGGCTTAGATCTTTATAATGATACATAGTTTGTCAAGATTAAATTTGTTCCATTTCATTTAATCTATTCGTAAACACTGACACCTGCGAGGGCACTGTACTGAACTGTACATGTGGCAAGTGATGCAAACAACAATAGCAGGAGAAGAAGCCATTACTTACAGTGAATGAAGAATGATTCTGACTTACCAATGTTTTTTGATAAACTTCTGAAAAATGGCGTGTGAGATAAAAGAAATGAGGCAAGAGAAAAGAAAACGGTAGTAGATGCGAATAGAAGCGCGAGTGGAAATGTGAATGACAAGCTAACGAATGCTAACGCGGTGTATACGCAAAGCATTTGCAATATAAAGTTTAAAGCTGTAAGGGAAACATTTAAGATTTTAAAGGGAATTTGAACAGAATCACTGTTTCATGGCTGATCACTGAGACGCCCTGCGACTCACTGAACGAGCCATTTAACATCAAATCTGCGCTGAATATTAATATCCAAACTATAGTGAAAACACTATCAATTAGCACAGTAACTAGATCGTCAGTTTAAGACATTAACTTGTAAGCACAAAACACAAGATACTTCTCTTTTCAATATGAATAAGGCTTTATTAGATAAATCTAAGACATATAAACTAATCTAACAAATAAATGCATGCACTCACACATTCCCTAACTTTCGATCTTCCTGCAACTTGTGTGAAAGATGAGTTTAAGAGAATGGAAATGTGGAATCCCAAGTTTACAGCAATACGTGAAATTGCATAGACATGAACATCCATCAATCACTTAATTAACCCTCGCATTGAGTTCCTCAATGAGGTTTAAATTATATTAGATACACCAGTACAAATGTCTGAAGGTAAATTGCCTGTTTAAAGATGTCCCTTTGTTGTCGTTGAAAGGGGGTTTCCGATGTCGCTGATTGGCTGGAAGTTCAGTAGTCGCTGAAGTGACGTCTTGGGAAGCCCGTGGTTGGGCGTTGGCTGAAGATGCAGAGTTGGTTGGTTGGTTATCTTGCTTGGGACTTGTGGCACAGAATGTTTTAGGACTTCCTGAGGAATTTGGCTCGTGTTTCAACCACAGTCCTGATCGACTCTTTAATTTGTCTGGTTCAAGTCAGATCGGCTACAAAGCGAATGGTCAGATTAGTTTGAAAGATAATATCGAATATATGGTGGGAATTAAGTTTATATTTGATCACTTTAGACAACAGAGAGTGATAGTAAGATGGAGATTCAACAGAAAAGCAAAGCTACATGGAGCTACAACCACACATGGAGCACTTATACACACGATGACAACTGGATGACAATTAAAACAGGAACTTGGAGAATACACCGGAGTGATCACTGGAAAGTGGGAGCACAGGTAAGCAGTCTATACTCAATAGAGTGGCCACATGCGCCGTTCATACGGGACACGTCCCGGCCAGGATTTTAATATTGCCTAAAATATCCAGGTTGTGTGACATTCATGAGCTATAGAGAGCAGAGCAGACCACTCCTAATACTTTCGATTCACTCTCTCGAACCTTTTTTTGATTGGTGTGCAGCAACGATTCAAGTCAAACGACAGAACAAACACATGTTTGCACCGCTTTGATCGTTCCTTGTAGTTCTCACCTTCTCACGCGCAGCCCCACAATTGGTCAATTATGAATAATACCTGCATGTTATTGGTCAAATTGCTTTGGATGTCTACTGTCTTAGGTCTTCTTTGTCGCATCTTCCTCTTTATGATGCCCCAAATGTTTTCTAAAATTGGGAGGGGGGCTATATAAAATAAAATTTCAGTACAAAATATTATCCAATTATTCAATAGCTGCATGATAACCTTACTAGACATACTCTGTCACACCACACAGAGAATATGTCCAGATCAGGGATAGGCAATGTGGTCCTGGAGTGACGATGTCCTGCAGAGTTTACCTCAAACCTTGAAAAAACCAACACCTGCCTGTAGCCCTTGTAACTTTGAAGACTTTAATTAGCTTGTTCAGGTGTGTTTGATTAGGGTTGGAGCTAAAATCTGCAGGACAGTGGTACCCAGAACCAATGTTACCTATCCCTTGTCTAGAGTGTTGAAATTAACCCTTTAGGCGCCAGAGGTTTTTTCCTAAAACGTTCGATTTTGACATCTTAAATTTCAAAAGGCTATATCTTAAAATTTATAAAAGATAGAGACTTTCTGTCAATTATAAAAATATTAAGGATGACCCAATGTTTATGTAGGGATTTTATTTTCCCATCTAATTTGCATACTATGACGTCATATGGTGTGGTCATCTTGAATTATAGAATTTTTATGAAAAGTCACATATTTAAATGATAAAATGGAGCACTTCTTTCCCCCAAAAAAATTTCCCTCACCTTCTGTGTGCTATATTGCACAATACTGAATGCTCAGGTAAATAGTAAGCAGTAAACAAACTGTAAATCATTACTAATAAATGGTAGAAACAAACCGAATGCATGTAGCGGTTGGGATTTTCAATTTACTACATGCAGCAGGCACTCTGATTCCATGTATGGGGCACATATATATTACTCATATGACACACAAACACAAGTAGACAAGACCTGTTTAGTTCAAAAGCTATGCCCCGTGTCGCATCGCCTCTGCTTCTGCTATCAGCAGCGCGGCCAGATCTGCGTCGCGCACGCGCTGAATGTGCGCAGCTCGGACTACTGTCAGGGTCATTGCGACTCCCACCTTGCCTCCTAACTGTCCTATGAATACTTCGACCTCGTCTAACATACCCAGTGGCATTAGACAAAGTCTCCACTACAATACTGTCGCCGCGATTGCGGAGTGGTGCGGTCAGAAGACAAATATACATGTCTAGCGCGGTAAAAATCTCCCGCCTCGTCCCCGCAACAAAAACTTGCCTGCTAATTTCACGATGAACACTCCGACCCTGGCAAACATTGTTCACACCTCTAACATTTGGCAAATGACCATTTATTTACATTGGGCAAAGGATTCACCATTTGTGCTTGGTGTAGGGCTATACTTTCACTTTCAATATCACCGTCATCTTCTGAATACAGATATTCCCCTTCAGAATCAGTGTCCGCGAATAAAAGTTCCAACACCTCATTGCGGCTTTATTGAAACTTTATTGATGCCACTAGATAATAATAATAATGAAAATAATAATAATCTAATGCCAATACTCGCTGACGTTGACAATATTGTTCAGATAAAATGGCTCACTCTCACACAAGCTCCGCTTTTTTTCGCACTGATTCAATGCACTCTATCTCGAAGATTTTGTATAGGAGCATGGCGTTTTTTTCAGTCAGAGATGAAGTATTACATGTCTGCTATCTAGTGCAGGGGAGGTTGCATGAAATTTGACACCATATTTGACAAAATCGTCCGTTTTATTCAGTGCCGCATCTTGTCGAGTAAACTCGACCGTGGCGCCAAGAGGGTTAATAATCAGTTATCACTTTCAAGATATTTAAAAGGGTTTCCATATCTGTAAGAATTTCTTCGGTTTACCAGCAATTTCACAACAGAATTTCTCCATATGTAGCACACTGCTAAACTCTGTTAGCCACATCTCAAATTTGTGTACAAACTTTCTTCCACATCTTCAAAATAGTATTTTCTTTGCTATGTTCATCCCATGCTGGACTGACTGAGTTTGACTGGGACTCTGGGTTTCCAAATATGGAGACCAGCCGAATTCTAAAGTGTTTCTTGTGGCTTCCTCCTGTTGAGCGGATTCTCTCTAGTGTGAATCCTCATGTGATTCTTTAGGTATATGTTATGTGAGAAATTCTTTTCACAGAGTTTGCAGATAAAAGGTTTCTCTCCAGTGTGAATACTCATGTGGACATTAAGGTGAATTTTCTGTGTAAAACACTTTCCACAAATTTTGCAGGTGTAAGGTTTCTCTCCAGCGTGAATTCTCATGTCAACATTAAGGGTATTTTTCAGTTTAAATCTCTTTCCACACTGAGGGCATATGAATGGTTTCTCTTCACTGTGAATGCTTGTGAATCTTAAGCTCTCCAATTTGTGTGAAACTCTTCTCACACAGCTCACAGGTGTAAGGTTTCTCTCCAGTGTGAATTCTCATGTGGCCATTAAGGGTATTTTTATGTGTAAAACACTTTCCACACAGCTCACAGGTGTAAGGTTTCTCTCCAGTGTGAATTCTCATGTGGACATTAAGGGTATTTTTCTGTTTAAATCTCTTTCCACAATAAGGGCATATGAATGGTTTCTCTTCACTGTGAATTCTCTTGTGGAGATTAAGGTGCTCTTTTCGTGTAAAACACTTTCCACACAGCTCACAGGTGTAAGGTTTATTTCCAGTGTGAATATTCATGTGGACATTAAGGTGATTTATATGTTTAAATCTCTTTCCACACTGAGGGCATATGAATGGTTTCTCTTCACTGTGAATTCTCTTGTGAATCTTAAGCTCTCCAATTTGTGTGAAACTCTTCTCACACAGCTCACAGGTGTAAGGTTTCTCTCCAGTGTGAATTCTCATGTGGCCATTAAGGGTATTTTTATGTGTAAAACACTTTCCACACAGCTCACAGGTGTAAGGTTTCTCTCCAGTGTGAATTCTCATGTGGACATTAAGGGTATTTTTCTGTTTAAATCTCTTTCGACACTGAGGGCATATGAATGGTTTCTCTTCACTGTGAATACTCATGTGGACATTAAGGTGATTTTTCAGAGTAAAACACTTTCCACACACTTTGCAGGTGTAAGGTTTCTCTCCAGTGTGAATTCTCATGTGGACATTAAGGGTATTTTTCTGTGTAAAACACTTTCCACACAGTTTGCAGGTGTAAGATTTCTCTCCAGTGTGAATTATGTTGTAATTAAGGGTTTTAGTTTGTATTTTCTGAGTCTTTTCAGTCTGTGAACAACTAATTGATTGTTCTTCAGTTTTGAAATCATGATGTTTCTCATTTTGATCTTTCTCTTCTGTTTCATTCAGTCCTTGACTCTCCTCTTTCAGTGCCATCAGGTCTGAGGTAAAAAGAGACAAATACTAGTTTAATTACACAAAACAACAGACATCTAAACATTTAGACTAATGCTGTCAAGCAATTACAAAATTATTAATTGCATACTTTCAGAAAATAAATTGCATATTAATATATTTGTATATTGTCACAACTTCACATTGAATCTCCAAATTAATGTAGAAACATTAATTTGTTTAATTAATTAATTAGACATGTCAAGTCTGCTTTATTGTCAATTCTACAGTACAGTACAGTAAATGTACAGTACAGTACATACAGAGAATTTAAATTGCATTACTCTTAAGACCCTCGGTGCAAACAGGTAACACTAACGGTAGAACATTAAATACAGATAAAATATAAATTAAAGCTGCAAGAAGCGATGAAAGGGCCCTCGCACCTGGGCTCAGCACCACCCGGTTGCCATAGGAGAACAGCGAACGTTGGGCCATATGCTTATAAAATGGTAAATATTTGAGCCACATTTCCTGCTGCCAACAGGTGGCGCTATGATTATAACTGAATATCGGCATGTAAATTTGTTCAGGCCAGGATTCATCATTGAATTCAGTTATGTCATCTCTGTTCAGTTTAAATAGTGTCTGTGCATTTATTTGCAATCAAGTCAATGATATCGCTGTAGATGGAGTGACCCCAACTAAGCAAGCCAGAGGAGACAGCGGCAAGGAACCGAAACTCCATCGGTGACAGAATGGAGAAAAAAACCTTGGGAGAAACCAGGCTCAGTTGGGGGGCCAGTTCTCCTCTGACCAGACGAAACCAGTAGTTCAATTCCAGGCTGCAGCAAAGTCAGATTGTGCAGAAGAATCATCTGTTTCCTGTGGTCTTGTCCTGGTGTTCCTCTGAGACAAGGTCTTTACAGGGGATCTGTATCTGGGGCTCTAGTTGTCCTGGTCTCCGCTGTCTTTCAGGGCAGTAGAGGTCCTTTCTAGGTGCTGATCCACCATCTGGTCTGGATACGTACTGGATCCGGGTGACTGCAGTGACCCTCTGATCTGGATACAGACTGGATCTGGTGGCCACGATGACCTCGGAACAAGAGAGAAACAGACAAATATTAGCGTAGATGCCATTCTTCTAATGATGTAGCAAGTACATCAGGTGTTATGTGAAGTGTTTCCGGTTCCAGTTTACCTAATTAATGCAGCCTAAAAATCCTTTAACGGATTTGGATATTAAAAGCATAGTAGTATGTTATGTGTAAGCCAGGTTAAAGAGATGGGTCTTTAATCTAGATTTTAAACTGCAAGAGTGTGTCTGCCTCCCGAACAATGTTAGGTAGGTTATTCCAGAGTTTAGGCGCCAAATAGGAAAAGGATCTGCCGCCCGCAGTTGATTTTGATATTCTAGGTATTATCAAATTGCCTGAATTTTGAGAACGTAGCGGACGTAGAGGAGTATAATGTAAAAGGAGCTCATTCAAATACTGAGGTGCTAAACCATTCAGGGCTTTATAAGTAATAAGCAATATTTTAAAATCTATACGATGTTTGATAGGGAGCCAGTGCAGTGTTGACAGGACCGGGCTAATATGGTCATACTTCCTGGTTCTAGTAAGAACTCTTGCTGCTGCATTTTGGACTAGCTGTAGTTTGTTTACCAAGCGTGCAGAACAACCACCCAATAACACATTACAATAGTCTAACCTTTAAGTCATAAATGCATGGATTAACATTTCTGCATTTGACATTGAGAGCATAGGCCGTAATTTAGATATATTTTTGAGATGGAAAAATGCAGTTTTACAAATGCTAGAAACGTGGCTTTCTAAGGAAAGATTGCGATCAAGTAGCACACCTAGGTTCCTAACTGATGACGAAGAATTGACAGAGCAACCATCAAGTCTTAGACAGTGTTCTAGGTTATTACAAGCAGAGTTTTTAGGCCCTATGATTAACGCCTCTGTTTTTTCTGAATTTAGCAGTAAGAAATTACTCGTCATCCAATTTTTTATATCGACTATGCATTCCATTAGTTTTTCAAATTGGTGTGTTTCACCGGGCTGCGAGGAAATATAGAGCTGAGTATCATCAGCATAACAGTGAAAGCTAACACCATGTTTCCTGATGATATCTCCCAAGGGTAACATATAAAGCGTGAAGAGTAGCGGCCCTAGTACTGAGCCTTGAGGTACTCCATACTGCACTTGTGATCGATATGATACATCTTCATTCACTGCTACGAACTGATGGCGGTCATAGAAGTATGATTTAAACCATGCTAATGCACTTCCACTGATGCCAACAACGTGTTCAAGTCTATGCAAAAGAATGCTGTGGTCAATTGTGTCAAACGCAGCACTAAGATCCAATAAAACTAATAGAGAGATACACCCACGATCAGATGATAAGAGCAGATCATTTGTAACTCTAAGGAGAACAGTTTAAGTACTATGATACGGTCTAAATCCTGACTGGAAATCCTCACATATACCATTTTTCTCTAAGAAGGAATATAATTGTGAGGATACCACCTTTTCTAGTATCTTGGACAGAAAAGGGAGATTCGAGATTGGTCTATAATTAACAAGTTCTCTGGGGTCAAGTTGTGGTTTTTTTTATGAGAGGCTTAATAACAGCCAGTTTGAAGGTTTTGGGGACATATCCTAATGACAATGAGGAATTAATAATAGTCAGAAGAGGACCTATGACTTCTGGAAGCACCTCTTTTAGGAGCTTAGATGGTATAGGGTCTAACATACATGTTGTTGGTTTAGATGATTTAACAAGTTTATACAATTCTTCCTCTCCTATAGTAGAGAATGAGTGGAACTGTTCCTCAGGGGGTCTATAGTGCACTGTCTGATGTGATACTGTAGCTGACGGCTGAATGGTTGCAATTGTATCTCTAATAGTATCGATTTTAGAAGTAAAGTAGTTCATAAAGTCATTACTGTTGTGGTGTTGGGAAATGTCAACACTTGTTGAGGCTTTATTTTTTGTTAATTTAGCCACTGTATTGAATAAATACCTGGGGTTATGTTTGTTTTCTTCTAAAAGAGAAGAAAAGTAATCAGATCTAGCAGTTTTTAATGCTTTTTTGTAGGATATGTTACTTTCCCGCCAAGCAATACGAAATACCTCTAGTTTTGTTTTCCTCCAGCTGCGCTCCATTTTTCGATTTATGTCTGTCACAACCTTCTGTAAGCAGAGTGATCACACAAACAATTACAGCACTTTCAGAACATCTTATTGTGTCGCAGTTCATTTAGTTTCCACTGGATATTCCCACCTTGCAGGCTCAAAAAACTGCATTTATGAATATAGCAGACTAGTGTTGTCACGATACCAAAATTATTGTTTCGATACCGATACCTAGTCAAGAATTGCGATTTCGATACTTTTCCTGAAAAGGGAAAATACACTCTCAAATATCATTGATGTGCTTTATTTTAAAACCGGGACAACATTCTAATCATATAACACACTAATAAATTAACATATGAACAGCAGATATATTAAACATTTGAACAAAATATAAAATATAAAAATGTAAAAAATAAAATAGAGCAATGACATTCAAGGTAAAGAAAGAATATATTTAGCAGCATTATCTCAGTTATCATAAGAAACATTAGAATAATAAATGTATCTTGATTCTGAACTTTGAATAAAAATATGAACAGCGATTTATATTAAACAATGTTTATGAACTCAGAAGATTAAATGTCAAAAGATAAATAATATAAATTTAATCAATGGCATTCAAGTAAAAAAAAAAAAAGAAAGCTAATAAAATGTAGCGGCAATATCTCAGATATTGTAACTTATTCTGTCAGTTGTGCAACCTTTTCTTTCAGAGGAGAAAACTCAGCCAGTGAACTTTAATGAGCGTCATCTTTTTGTACCAGTCGTGGACCGGCGGCCACAGTATCACTTGTGCTCGCAGATGCAGTCTAGTGATGCACGGGTCGGGTTTTTTTCCAACCCACGGCTCCCGCTTTTATGAAATTATTTGGCCTGCCCCAGCCCAGAAATAAAGTAACATTTTTTTACCCACCCGGACCAGCGCATCAGGGACATCACGGAAGATACGTTGCTACTAGACTCGCTTGTTCACTGAAGTTCCCATAGACAGTAAAAGTTCCTCCCTCCACAGCAGCGCGCGAGCTCGGCGCTATTAGCAGCACATGCGCAGCTCGTGAACAGCTCTGTGAACTGTTTCATCCTTTCAAAGAGTTACTCAAGATGTGATGGAGCATGTGATTTGTTGAATGTATTGAACGAATCCGCCCTTCACTGAACGAGATCGAGAGACCTTCTCATTGGTGAACGAGCTGAATGATCTGATACATCTCGTTTATGAATGAAATGAGTGAGCCAAGCATGTAAATCTCGATCAGCAATCAGCAGATACAAAGCAAGTTATAGCTGCTGTGCAGATACGCTTTTTTCATTTTCATATTTAGCATACAGAACATAACTCCATGTTTAATCCCCGATTAATGTGAATATTATATATGAACTGTCTGACCAAACAATTAAAATGTTAATTATGCAAGAAAACCTCGTGCTTTGTTCATCTGAACAACTTTTCTAAACTATTTAATGCGATTATGCACACATTTTAGTAAAGTAAAATCAGTTTTGTAAAGCCACTAATGCAGACATCTCGCTGTAGTGCTTTTTTGCTGCTTGCGTGAGGAGAAAACACACAGACGTCCATAGGGAGGCACTGGAAGCGTGCATTGCACACACCAACATGAAATACGTCTCATTCAAATATGGAACTCAGTCACTCTTTGAAGTATCAATACTAATAAATTTAGGTATTGTGACGTTTTTAATTTACGAGTATCGCAATACTTTTGAAGTATCGGTGCACCGTGCAACACTATAGCAGACTTATAGGTGCGCACAAGCAGGGGGAATGAACCGTTAATAGTTTGTGCTATATGCTCCCATGTCTGCTTCTTGTCCCTTGCTGTGACACCTGGCCCGAATTTTCCTTTAAGAATGGCCTTGTGTTCATCCACTAACTGGGCTAACAGTAAACACTGTTCCTCTGTCCAGTTGGGCTTTCTCGTCCTTCTTGGTTTTGATTCCATGTTTGATACATTAAAACCAACATTCAAACCGCCACTTAAATAGGACAGCATTCACTGTAATTGGAAAGAGTCGAGCAATTTTTATCATTATAAGCCAATCAAATACCTTATAGGAAATTACAAGCATGGTAAATAAAAAAAGGATATACACACATATAATGTATGTGTGTGTGTGTGTGTGTGTGAGAGAGAGAGAGAGAACGGTCAAATAGGATAAATTACGCATGTAGATTCAAAGCGAGAATTAGAATAGACCCTATACTTAAAATCAATCTTTTTTTCCTTCTTGGACAACCAACCAATCACACTCTTCAAAAGACTGTATCATACATAGCAACGGGGTCAACCCCGCCTCCTCACTAAGATGAAAGTTTTTGTCTTTTCCTTACTCAGAGTTGCTCTCAGATCGGTCCCGAATCACTCTTAAGCTAAGACTCCAACGTAAAAGGTTTTAAACTAAATTAAGAGTTTTCTGAGAGGATTCTTAGAATCTTTATGAATACGGGCCCAGAAATCTTATCAAACGTGAAGTTTAGGGCAGATCAGAAATTTTATGTTATATATGTTTTAAGTTTATGTTATAATTTTAAGTTATATAGGAGGAGTTCACCAAGGAGTTCACTCACGATCACCAAGGTGCCAGACAAACAAGACTGAAAATCTCAAATAATAAACTGTCTGCACACTTGAATCCTTAAAGCATATTTAATCACCAAGCATTCAGTCAAACGACCTGAGGATTAATTTATTTAAAATAACATTTCCTGTTGCCAGCGGGTGGCGCTATAATTAATTTAATATTAGCCTTTAGATGTGTTCAGGCCAGGACTCTAATCAAACGTTTGAGGCAGATTGGACATTGTATGGACAAGTTATAGTAATGTTCTAGTTTCACTGCATTAATAGCATGTTTTAACACTTAGCTAAGTGTTGCTAGCTTTTAGCATGCTTCTAAAATGTTGCCAGCCTATTACACACTTGTTGATGCTTTTTATTATGTTGCTAGAACTCCATAAATGTAAACCATGTCACTTCCTGTTACCAGCAGGTGGCGCTATGACTATAACTGAATTTGGGCATGATGATGTGTTCAGGACAGGACTCTTGTCAAATATGTGAAGTTTGGGGCAGATTGGACATTGCTTGCCTTAGATACAGCAACTTTCTTTATCCCTGCATTAGTAGCATGCTTTAGCACTTGGCTAAGTGTTGCTAGCATGTTTTATTATGTTTCTAGCATGTTGCCAGCCTATTTAGCACTTGCTGACACTTTTTAATATGTTCCTAGTAGTCCAAAACAGTGTTTACCATGTCACTTCTTGTTGCCAGTAGGTGGGGCTATAGCTATAACCGAATACGGGTTATGTTGATGTGTTCAGGACAGGACTCTTGTCAAACATGTGAAGCTTGGGGCAGATTAGACATTGCTTGCCTGAGTTACAGCAACTTCCTGTTTCACAATAAAACAACAACATTTGTCAGGCCGCCAGAGAGACACCCCTTGATGAAACCTCAAAATCTTCACAATTTAACATCACAAAGGTCTTATGATGATCCTCACTTCACCAATTAATCAAATCACAGTCGCGATCTGAGACATTGTGATTTTGCTAATCGTAAAGACTGCGTTGTGGACATGATATTACTCTGTTCCAGAGCTGTCAGCCTTGAGTGACAGTCTTGCTAACCAATAGAGTGAGCGTACCTCCGTTCTCCCCAATCAGCTCTGCTCTAACCAACTGTGTAAACGCCCACCATAAAAAAGAGAGAGAGAGAGTGTTTGTGTGTGATTATGGCATCTGCAGGGTCGATAACTTAATGTAATATGAGATTACTTAGCTTCTAACTGATAGACACCAAACAGAAAAGGTAACGCTAATTTACAAGAGCTGTGTCACAACAATTATCAAGAGCTCCCTCATCGGTTCTGCTTTCAGTACCTAAGAATTAGGGCTGCAACAAACAATTATTTTGATAGTCGATTATTCTAAAGATTGTAGCCGATCTGACTCGAACCAGATGAGTCGATCAGGGCTGTGGTTGAAACATGAGCCAAATTCCTCAGTAAGGCAACAGGAAGTCATAAAACATTCTGTGCCACAAGTCCCAAACAAGATAACCAACCAACCAACGCTTTCACGGAACAGCTTTCAACATTAACACCACTAGAACAATTATTTACAATTTTAATTCGGAGAAGAGATTGTCAAATTTGTTGTTCACAATTGATAGGCAATGCTGGACACACAAGATCCTTTGACTTCCCCCCACCCAGCAGAACCAGACTGAAATTCCTAAGGGGAAGGGAGGGTCTTTGAACCTCTGGTCTCCACAGAAATCTTTGTCAAATGATAATGACGCAAAAACTGTCTTTTCTACATATATATGGACTTATAAATGAATATCAGTCTATCACTTCACTTCATATTCATTTATATGTAATCCACACATTTGACTATCATGTTATAATCACTTATTGTGTATGTCTTTTAATAACTATGGGATAGCTTAAAGATTCATAATCCTGTTTGGTATGTGTGTGATTGAATCTGCTTGCTTGAAACAGTCCTGACCATCAGTTATAGGAATCATGTCCAAAATTATACCCTGCAAGAGCGGGAAAATTAGGACCATGTGCTTGATAAAATAACATATGATTTATGAGACCCCTGACCCAAGACAATATCTGATTGATCAAGACAACATTTGAGGTGTGGCCAACAGGCCAGTTTAAATACTTAGGACACCATAAAATCTTGTTTTTTTATTTTTTAGCTATGCGTTTATCTTCTGCTATTAGTCATGCCTGCTTTTAGTTTGCTTTTAGCTTTGCTTCTTAGCTTTAGCTTTTAGCCATGCTGTTTGTCATCACTGTTCGAGTTAAGTTTTGTAACCGAGTTCAACTTCAACCAGCCACACAACTCTGCATCTTCAGCCAACGCCCAACCACGGGCTTCCCAAGACGTCACTTCAGCGACTACTGAACTTCCAGCCAATCAGCGACATCGGAAACCCCCTTTCAACAACAACAAAGGGACACCTTTACACAGGCAATGTACCTTCAGACATTTGTACTGGTGTATCTAATATAATTTAAACCTCATTGAGGAACTCAATGCGAGGGTTAATTAAGTGATTGATGGTTGTTCATGTCTATGCAATTTAACGTATTGCTGTAAAGTTGGGATTCCACATTTCCATTCTCTTAAACTCATCTTTCCCTAACTTTCGATCTTCCTGCAACTTGTGTGAATGTGTGAGTGCGTGCGTTTGTTAGATTAGTTTATAAGTCTTAGATTTATCTAATAAAGCCTTATTCATATTGAAAAGAGAAGTATCTTGTGTTTTGTGCTTACAAGTTAATGTCTTAAACTGACGATCTTGTTACTGTGCTAATTGATAGTGTTTTCACTATAGTTTGGATATTAATATTCAGCGCAGATTTGATGTTAAACGGCTCGTTCACTGAATCGCAGGGCGTCTCAGTGATCAGCCGTGAAACAGTGATTCTGTTCAAATTCCCTTTAAAATCTTAAATGATTCCCTTTGAGCTAAATTGACCTTTTTCCCTTACACGATTACTAGAACGATTAATCTACTAATCGCTGATTATTTCACTGATTAATCAATAGAATTTGATCAATTATTCAGCTCTTGCAATTAGTTAAAATACTGTTTTACATAACAAATAAATAAAAGATAGTCTAATCATTTCAGCTTTGGGAAATAATATTATGTAAATACAATTATTATATAATTAATTTATACAAATAAATATATTTGACAAAATGAGATGACAGAGAAACCATTTAAGTACTATATGAAAATTAACGGAAGGACACATCATTCTGCATAACATCTCCTTTCGTAAGTGTGTAACATGGATAAGAAACAAAATCTAGTTAAGTGATAAGATGTTTTCATTTTGGAGAATCCTTTTTATTCACAATATACACTACCACTCAAACATGTTTGAACAGTAACATTGTCTTTAAAGAAGTATCTTCTGCTCATCAAGCCTGCATGTATTTGATCCAAAGTACAGCAAAAACAGTAACTATTTATTTTAAAAAACTTTTTTATTTTAATATATTTTCATATGTAATTTATTCCTGTGATTTCAAGGCTGAATTTTAAGCATCAATACTCCAGTCACATGATCCTTCAGAAATCATTTCATTCTAATATACTGATTTGCTGCTCCAAAAAAACATAATTATTATCATTATTATTGAAACAGCTGAATATAATTTGTTCAGGTGTCTTTGATGTTCTATTCATCAGAGACACCTGAAAAAAATATATTCAGCTGTTTCAATTATAATAACAATGATAATAATCATAAGCAGCAAATCAGTTCAGAAGATCAGCATTTATCTGAAATAGAAATATTTTGTAGCATTATAAATGTATGTCAATTTAAAGCATCCTTGCTAAATAGAAGTATTAATTTCTACAATAACCCCCCACCCCAATAAAAAAAATTAAAATAAAAATTATATTGACTCCAAGCCTTTTAATGGTATTTGCATATAATGTTACAAAAGCTTTTTATTTCAGATAAATTCTGATCTGATTTATTACATTGCTGTTTGCTTTGATTTTGGATTAGATTGGTGTTCTTGTTGTTAGATTAGTTTTGGAGTATTTCACAACCCTAGTAATTTTGTTTTTAAATTAGAGTAATTTAGTTCATGGCGTCGCATACGCCAAAGATCACACATTTTTCTTTTTAGTTTAGAAGATAGTTACATTTACATTACATTAAAAAAAAAAACATACAAATGAAAATAGCAAATAGAAGCAATTCAGACCTATATAAGGGTAACAGTATTCAAGTGCTGTAACAAGCCTTAAAAAAGGGTCTTGCTGATGAAAAAGATGTTTCTTTAAACGTTTTTTGAAGATGGCTGCTTGAATTGAGATAGGCAGGTTCTTCCACCAGCTTGGAACAGTCCAGGTAAAGGTCCGTGAGAATGTTTTTGTGCCATTTTGGGATAATAAGACGAGGTGTCATTCATTTGCAAAACTCTGGAAGGCGTATAAGTCTGGAATAGCGAGATTAAGTTCTTTAGTGCAGAGCCAGTAGTTGTCTTGTATACAAGTGTCTTGATTTTGATGCGAGCGGCTATCGGCAGCAGGTGCAAACTGATGAAGAGAGGTGTGACATGCGCTCTCTTCAGCTCAGTTGCAGAGTCTTAATAGTACATGTTGGAAGGCCTGCTAAGAGAGCAATACAATAGTCCAGTCTGGAGAAAACAAGAGCTGTGTGAGGAAGGGTCTAATCTTCCAAATCTGCAGGACCGAGCCGTTGTAGTAATATGATCTGTGAAGCTTAGCTGATCATCAGTCACAACTCCAAGGTTCCTGTCTGTCCTAGAAGGAGTAATGGTGGACGATCCTAGCGGTATGGAGAAGTTGTGATGAAGTGCTGGGTTGACAAAAACCACACACAACTCATTCTGTCTTCACAAGGTTGAGTTTAACCCTCTGGAGTCGATTAACGCATATACACTTTATGAGGCATTTTCTCCTGATAACCACGAGTAGAACTTAAATTACACTTTCAGTTTTGATCGTACAGATAAGATCAATAGATCAATTAAATCTGTTAAGGGTCCAATTTTTTTGGGATACCCATATAATAACAACAGAACTTTGTGCATTTATAACAAACAAGGTGTGCTGTCTGCAGCCTTAGTCTGCTCTGATCTTCATTTACGAACACGTCATTAAAATGAACTGTAACTCCGTGAATACTCAACGAAGAGACACGAGAGATATATCTAAAGAAAGCCTGACATGTCTACTTTTAAACTAAACAAGTGCTGCCGAAAACAGATATTCTGTGATAAAGTAATCCATATGAAAACAACGCGATGTCTGTCATTATCTTCTAATGTGACCACGCCCCTGCGCTGAACGCTCTATTCAGATTCAAACTGAAACGCGCGGCTTGAATATGCACACACAGAAGAAAAAGCAGCGAGACTGTTCAAGTTTTTTGATTTTACTGTTTGTTTCGGGATGAGAGGAATAAGACATAATTCACCCCAAAAAGATGTGATGTGGTTGAGGATTTGGATTTCCTCAGAAAAAAAGAATGAAGCACTTTATTCAGCAGAGATCATAAACATGAGTAAGTCTCTTTTTAATTATTTATATACTCACGCGCTTTAACTTGCCCTTACTCCAGGTTCACACACTCTGTGATGCGTAGCCATTTTTTTGAGCCCGTGTTAATGGATCAGAGCGGTCACACTGCACGCAGTAAAAAGATGAGAACAGAAAAGGTTATAGATAGAAAGGTGTGAAAAGATGTAATATCTTGCGCATGAGCACAGAGAGAGTTGTGAGTGCACAGGACACAGGTTGAGCGAGAGGAGACACGTTGTGAAGCAGTGTGTATCTGAGCCTTACAGTCTATTGTCTGAGCACGTGTGTCTGGTTTTGTTAACAAAGGAAATCTGTGTGCGAGTGGATAGATTCGGGCTCGTGCATTATTTTATGTGCTTTCACGTTACAATAATGCGCTCTCGTCGCTGCTTCTGAATCACGTACACATAACTTACTGTAAAAGCACTGCAGATGGAGTACGTGTGAACCTTGGGCAATAAATATATTGGTAGGGCTGTGCAAAAAATCGAATGCGATTTTCATGCGCATCTCATCAGTAAAGACGCTCCTGTAATTAGAAGTATATCTCCAGCACGTGTTCAGATCAGGGTTGCCAGGTTTTCACAACAAATCCTTCCCAGTTGCTTCTTAAAACTAGTCCAATCGCGCTTCCGGGAGGTTCCCCGATAAAAATTGCTTCCCGGGGTTAAAATATACTTTTTTTGGAAGGGTTTCCCTGGTAAAATTTGCATTTTAGGGGCTGAACACGGGTTTTATTTTATTTTTTTATTAATATTTTGCCATATGTCTAGATTTCTTTGACATCTTTACTTAGTGATTATTTTGACTCGAGTCTGTTCTAGAGATACATTACAACTTTTTGATAAAGCTCTCATTGGTTTTCTTTTGGAAATATGTTTCAAATTTATACTGATTGCATTTATGACTGTAAAGTATGTCTGTGTCAAAATACATTTTTTTTTTTTTTGCATATCACACAGCCATATATGCAAGTAAACTGTTATAGATGCAATTTTATGAAATTCTAGATCCTTAGAAAAGCTTGCATTTCTACAGTATTAGTGTGTAATAATTTTGATTGCAACTGTATCTTTAAGCTGGCAGTTATCAACATCTCATCAAAAATCATGTTAGAGGACCACAAGACTTAGACCCAGCAGAACTGGTTTCTTACAGACATTTAGGTCTAAAACATTAGAAACACAGTGTCCTCTCAACTAGGTTCAGTTTTGTAATAGCAGTTTTGTATTAAATTCAAAAGATCAAGTCATAAGCCAAAAAACATAATTTTTCACAATTAGGAAACTAACTGTTGCTTTCACAGAAATAGTTTTTTTGTTAATAATATAATAGGCTTCTATTAAGACTACTTTTATTAATAACTGGAAATATCAACACTAGAGTTTAATGTGTTCTGTAGAGCTGGACATTTTATTTGGACATTTATTGAGAATAAAAACTAACCTGTTTGTTCCTCAGTCTCTTCATGTTTGACTCTGAATGTGTCTTCAATCTTCACGTCTTCTCTCTCCTCTTTAATAAACTCCATCTTTATAATATTGTGTGTCTCAGTCTCTTCATGTTTGACTCTGAATGTGTCTTCAATCTTCACGTCTTCTCTCTCCTCTTTAATAAACTCCATCTTTATAAAATTGTCACGTGGACCTCAGTTTATCTGTGATTAAGATGAGAATAATTAACACAAATAATCAGCTCTAGTTCAGTAGTCAGCACACTGCTAAGGGAGTCAGAGTTAATGGACTTTAAATGTATGACATTAAAAACAACATTAGCGTTCAAATTAATAAAAGGACACACATTGGTTTACATATGTATTAAGACGTATATTTAGTATTGATTGATGTGTAGATTATATTTAATAGATTTCACTTTCAGGAAAACATTTGCAGTTGGTTAGTAAAGTTATCATTAAACAGGTTTGTGTTTGTTTTCATCGCATTTACTCTGTTTTAAACAGCAGATGACGTCAGCGCGCGATGATTCGTTAGAATCACTGAATCATTTTGCGATTCAATTGATTCATTGCTGTTTTCTCCAACACTACTAACCAGTAACCGAGGTCTTGTTTAAAATGAACTGATTCACTATATAGGGAGCGAAATGAGACGCACTCTTACTTCTGTGCGGGAACACTTTACAAGCATTAACCATCATTAATAACACTAGTTAAAGCATTACAATGTGACACGGGTTCAGACTTGTTTTCACAGTGTAATAATATACGACTCTCTAAATGAGTTTAGTTGATTGAAACACTTCAAACTATTAAAATCACACACCTTTCTTCAGCCGAATCACAGACGCGGGAGTGCGCGCAGCCTTATGACGTCACACAGCCAGAGCAAAATAAAAGTTTTTTTTCTAAAAACATATAATTTTACATTTAAAAACAAATGCAATACAGTACAGGAGCAATCGAAAAGACAGTAAAAATATTTAACTGTTTAATCTCAATCTTCAATCTCAGTTTCTCCTCAGAATATAACAGGCAAAAAAAATCATCTTTATTTAGTTAAAGTGAATTATATTAAAATATTACAAATTAAATTAAATTTATGCATTTAGCAGACGCTTTTATCCAAAGCGACTTACAATGCATTCAGGCAAAAAATTTTTACCTATCATGATGGTAGGTTTAAAACATTTGCTTTTGATTCTCTGAATGGCAATCTTTAGTTAATTAAAATATTTTCTAAATCAGTGGTTCCCAACCTTTTTCAACTCGCGGCCCACACAACCAATGTTTAGTGTGTATTTAAAATAAGTATATATAAATGCACACACAATTAGTATATATTTATATATTTTTACTGTAGGCCTATATTTACATGTGTATATACGTTTTTATATTTACATTCTTATATTTTATATATAAATATATTTAATATATAAACATTTTTTTTTTAAATATATACATGCATGTATTTGTATTTATATCCATTTACATTTAGTTGTTTAGCAGACACTTTTATCCAAAGTGACTCACAAATGAGGACAATGGAAGCAATCAAATCTAACAAAACACCAATGATATATAAGTGCTATAACAAGTCTCAATTAGCTTAAACGCAGTTCACGTAGCAAGTTTTATTATGTAATAAAAAGAAAATGGGTAGAATAGAGCAAGCTAGTGTTAGAGGCCTTTTTGCTTTTGTTAATTGTATAATAAATAAAAAAAATAGATAGAATGCAAAAAGAATAGAACAGTAAGTGTTATTTATTTATTTTGAGAAAACACGTAAATTAATAGAGTTTAAGTCTAAATGGGGCACTTTTTTAAAGAATAGAATTAGAATAGTGAGTGTTAAAGACAGAGATGGGTTTTAAGCCGAATCTTGAAGATGGCTAAGGACTGAACTGCTCAGATTGAGTTGGGGAGGTCATTCCACCAGGAGGGAACATTTAATTTAGAAGTCTGTAAAAGTGATTTTGTACTTCTATCTTCAATCTTCTATCAAGATCTGTATACTACTCATCAAAAAATAAATAAATAAATAAATAAATAAATAATATATATATATATATATATATATATATATATATATATATATATATATATATATATATATAAATAAAACCAAAAGTTTGGACACACCTTCTCATTCAAAGAGTTTTCTTTATTTTCATGACTATGAAAATAGTATATTCACACTGAAGGCATCAAAACTATGAATCAACACATGTGGAATTATATACATAAAAAAAGTGTGAAACAACTGAAAATATGTCATATTGTAGGTTCTTCAAAGTAGCCACCTTTTGCTTTGATTACTGCTTTGCACACTCTTGGCTTTCTCTTGATGAGCTTCAAGAGGTCGTCACCTGAAATGGTTCTCACCTCACAGGTGTGCCCTGTCAGGTTTAATAAGTGTGATTTCTTGCCTTATAAATGGGGTTGGGACCATCAGTTGTGTTGTGTGTAGATGGCTGATCCGCGGTTGGTTGGCAACAGCTGGATTGAGAGTGGAGTGCGCATGGTAGGAAGCTGTGGTGATTCCGGAAGCGATCCAGAAATGGAGGAGATGAAATGGAAGGTAGTTGAAAATCGAAAAAGAAAGTCAAACTGGGGTCAGATTTCGGATTCTGATAGTGAAAAGGGAAGACATAAGTTAAGGAGAAGAAAGAAGGAATACAAGATTGATAATGCAAAAATGTAAAGGGGTGGTAAATTGTTATTATTTTGTAAAAAACACAAGCAACAAAAAAGCACTAGGAACGAAGATGTTATTGGGGAAAAAAGTAGTAAATTCAATTCCCGAAGAAAAAAATTGGGTAAGGGGGTAATAACAGGAATCCCGATTGACATGACAATTGAAAGAATCAAAAAGAATATCTCTGGAGCGGAAGTGAAGGAAGGAAGAAGACTTCAGTATGTCAAAGACAAAGAAAGGAAGGATAGTTTATCTGTGATGATACATTTTGATGAGGATAAATTACCTGAAACCGTATATTTAGGATACATGAGCTATATGGTTAGACCCCATGTACCTCCCCCGTTAAGATGTTTTAAATGTCAAAGATTCGGTCATGTTGCAGCAGTATGTAGAGGGAAACAAAGATGTGCCAGATGTGGAGGAGAGCATGATTACGGTAAATGCGAACAAGGAGTAAATCCCAAATGTTGTAACTGTGGGGGAGAGCACAGCGCAGGGTACGGAGGAGGTCAAGCGAGACAAAAGGTCTTGAAAGTACAAAATGTAAGAGTGGAAGATGGGTTAACATATGCTGAGGCCCTGAAGAAAGTGTAACAGGAAACAAAAACAAAAGAAATTGAGAAAGTTGAACCTCAGAGAATGAACCAAGGCTTAGAAGAGACTGAGTGTCTTTTGTAGCATTTATAGTTGAAGTGGTAAATTGCTCTGCACAAACGGAAGGTCGGACAGAGAGAATTAAAATCATAGTGAGAGCAGCAGAAAAGTATTTGGAAATAGATTGAATCAATGTGGAGATGATAAATGAAAAACTAAAAGTACAGGTAGGAAACACCCAGACAACATGTGGTGGTTCATAATGGTATTACAAATATTGCAGTGGAACGCAAGAAGTTTGATTGCAAACGGACAGGAGTTTAAGAACTTTATATTAAAACAAGAAAGCTGCCCAGATATAATATGTGTTCAGGAGTCTTGGTTGAAACCATGCCTTAATTTTACAGTACTAGGATATATTGCAATACGTAGAGACAGACCAGGTGGAAATGGAGGTGGGTTAGTAACTTTCATAAAACAAGATATAGGATACAGGATTGTAGAGATTAATCAGGAACATGAGGTAATGGTAGTTGAAATATGGGAAGGATCTGAAAGTATAAAAATAGTAAATTTTTATAATCCATGTAAGAAACTAAATATTAGAGATTTGGAAAAAATAGATGAGAAAGGTAAACAAAAGATGGTATGGTGTGGAGATTTTAATTCTCATAATACATTGTGGGGGAGTGAAAATACGGATTATAATGGATTGGTAGTGGAAGAAATGTTAGATTTAAGAGGATTCGTGTATAAGAGATAGTGTGCATAAATGATGGGTTGGGAACTAGAATTGATATTGGAAGTGGAAAGATGTCAGCTATAGATTTAACTTTGGTATCAGATAGTTTAGCAAGGAAAAGTACATGGGAAGTAATAACTCACAACAATCTAGGAAGCAACCATTTCCCAATATTATGTAAAATAGGAATAGATATTCAAAAAGAAAAGGTAGTGAGAATACAAAGATGGGCATTTAAAAATGCAAATTGGGAGCAATTTAAGGAGATTTCTGACGATTATTTGGAGGGTATTTTGGGTGTAATAGAGGATGTAGATGAGCTGAATACAAATATTTGTAAAGCAATACGGAGAGCAGCAGCAGAAGCAATAGGAAAAATAGAATAGAAAAAAAGGTGGTTCCTTGGTGGAATGAGGAATGCAGTGATGCAGTTTGTATAAGAAATAAAGCTCTTAGGAAAGTAAGAATTTTAATTTTAATGATTTAATAAACTATAAAAAAGCACAAGCAAAAGTGAGGTGTGTAATAAGAGTAGCAAAGAGAAAATATCGGAGGGAATTTTGTGAAAGTCTTGGTGAAGATACTGAAATTAACGAAATATGGGGGATGATTACAAAGATGAGTGGAATTCAGAGATATAGTAGCATACCAGTTTTAACCGATAAAGAAAAGTCAGCAGTTTTAGATAAAGAAAAAGTAGAAGTATTTGCAGAAACATTTATGAAGGTGCATAGTATTGATATTCCTGAGGAAATGAGAAGATGTAGAAGGCAACGAATTAGAGAAAATCCAAACATTTTAGAAAAAAGAGGGAATGCGGGTAGTGTAATAGAGGCAGAGTTTACAATGTATGCACTGAAGAGAGCACTCTCTGGGGTAAGAAAAACTTCTCCAGGAAAGGATGAAATTTGTGTTGAGTTGATAAAAAAAATTATCAGAAAAATCATTAAACCATGGAAACATGGGGTCATAGTGCCAATTTCTAAGCCAGGGAAAGACAAAGCTCAACCAAGCAGCTATAGGCCAATAGCACTGACATCAAACCTATGTAAGCTTATGGAGAGAATGGTAATGTCAAGGTTAGTTTATTTTATTGAGGAAAAAGGGTTTATTTTTACAGTACCAGAGTGGTTTTAGGAAGGGGCGTAGTACTATGGATTTGGTTGTTAGTCTGGAGGCAGCAATAAGGAAGGCTCAAGTAGATAAAGAGATAGTAGTCGGAGTGTTCTTCGATATTGAGAAGGTATGCGATATGTTATGGAAAGAGTTTATTAATGAAACTTGATAAAATGGGAATTACTGGAAAGACGTATGATTGGATCAAGGATTTCTTATTGAATCGGTCAATTCAAGTTAGAATTGGGACATATTCACAAATATATTCTATAGAAAATGGAACTCCCCAAGGTAGCTTATGTAGTCCAATACTTTTTAACATTATGATTATGATATTTATACACAAATTGACATAGGAATAGGGAGGTCACTGTACGCAGATGATGGTGCACTATGGAAAAGGGGAATAAATTAGTTATTTGTAGTAAAAAGTCTGTAAATGAGGTAGACAACTGGGCAAATGAGTGGGGTTTCCGGTTCTCAATTGCAAAAACGCAGGTAATTTGTTTCACAAAAAGGAGGAAAAATATTAGAGTAAGTATAAAAATGTATGGTCATGAATTGGATCAAGTTAAAATGTTAAAATTTTTGGATATGTGGATGGACTCTAAATTAACATTTGGTATTCACATTCAAAAGTTAATAGATAAATGTAAAAAAGGAATAAATGTAATGAGGTGCTTGGCCGGGGTTGAGTGGGGTGCGAGTAGACCGTCTTTAAGAAGAATATATAGCTCATTAATAAGACCAGCAATAGATTATGGTAGTCTGATATACTGCTCTGCATCAGAAACATGGCTTAAAAAGATTTAGGTAATTCAGAATCAAGCTCTAAGGATCAGCTGTGGAGCATTTAGAACATTTCCAGTATCATCTATTCAAGTAGAGATGGGAGAAATGCCACTAGAAGTTTGTAGGAGAAAGTTAAGAATGAGATATTTAAGTAGTATTCACTACTTAAAGAGTGTGATATTAACAAAGAGATAATTTTATTAGAAGATTTTAATATAAACTGGAGTGATAAAGCAAAAAGGAAAGATCTAAAACGTGTAATGAGTAATTTTGATTTTCAACAGGTTGTTGAAGGGCCGACTAGGATTACTAATTCTTCAGAAACACTCATTGATTTGGTCTTTACTAATAGGCCAGAAAGAAAAAAGAAATCCTATAATCTTGTTACCGGTTTATCCGACCACAATATGATATTGATCTTGAGAAAACTCACAAAACAGAGAATTAATATAACCGCAAACGTTAATCAAGAACATTATAAAGTTTCTAATGGACAATTAACTAATCTTGAAAATACAATTAAAGAAATGAATTGGAATGAGTACCTTGCAAATACAAATGTGGATGATAACTGTAATAGATTGATGTTCGAACTTCAAACAACTATACAAAGTTTTATGAGGAAAGTTAAATATAAACCAGGCAAAAAAAATTATCTACCGTGGTTAAATGAAAACATAAGGTCACTCATGAAACAAAGGGACCAAGCTCTTAAGATGGCTCTCAGGAACAAAGTGGATCATGAGAAGCGTCTATTTACCACACTGAGAAATAAGGTTGTAAAAGAGCTCAAAAAGGCTAAAGCAACATTTTTTATTAATGCTATAAGTGAAACAAAAGGGAACAGTAAAGAAATCTGGCGGAATTTGAATAAATTAACCGGGAAATATAATACCATTAATAAAAAAAATCGAATTAAATATAGATGGAAATGTGATTGATGATCCAAGCAGAGTGGCCATAGCATTTAATAATTATTTCATTGATTCTATAAAAACTTTGACTCACAATTCCCAGAGATTGAACTATTCTATCGCTCCTCTGAATACTAATGGTCCCATTTTAACTTTTAGAGAAGTGACTAATTCCAAAGTGTGTATGATTATTTCCTCCTTAAATTGTTCAAGGGCAAAGGATGTCTACGGAATGGACACAATATTTATTAAAACTCATAAGGAGGCACTCATTCCTCCTATTACAAAAATTATTAATCAGTCTATCATTGATGGAGTTTTTCCAAGTGCTTGGAAAACTGCTACAACTACACCAGTGTATAAATCAGGTGATCATATGACTATTAGTAATTATAGACCCATCAGTATTCTTCCATCAGTATCGAAAATTTCCGAAAAATGGATCTCTGAACAGATAACATTTCATTTAAATACTACATCTTTTACATTACATCCAATGCAATTTGGCTTTAGGAAACATCATTCCACTGAAACAGCTAATTGTTTTCTTTTGGAAAATATAAAGTCTAAACTTGACCAAGGAGGTGTAGTTGGGGCGGTCTTCCTTGATTTGAAGAAAGCTTTTGAAACAGTAGATCATGAGATTTTAATAACAAAGTTATCAAAGTAAAATTTTTCATCCAGTGTCATCAAATGGATACAATCATACCTTTTAGATAGAAAACAATGTGTTCCCATAGGCCATAAAACTTCGCAAGTAACTGATAATGACTTGGGGGTACCGCAAGGTTCAACTTTGGGTCCTCTGTTGTTTTGCCTGTATATTAATGATCTACCTGAAGTTTTTCCTTCTGCAGTAACTTGTCAGATGTACGCTGATGATACGGTTATATATGTACATGCAAAAAACAAGAGGCAAGCTGCCAAGGAACTATCAGCTACTATGGTCAATATTTCTAATTGGCTAACAAACTCTTGTTTACATCTTAATACCAGTAAATCTGTATGCATGTTCTTTTCAAAATCAGCAAATAAAGATCCCGATCCAGAAGTTACTGTAACAGGAAGAACACTGTCAGTTGTACAGGAGTTTAAATATTTAGGTATAATACTAGACACACAACTGACATTTAAATCCCAAGTTAAAAAAGTTGTAAACAGAATTAAATTTAACTTGATAAATTTTAGGCATATTAGAAGTAATTTGACCACAGAGGCCTCAAAGTTGTACATCGATGCCATGATATTGTCGCATATGAACTACTGTATGATCAGCTGGACGCAGACAGGAAGGACTGCATTACAGTCAGTAGAAACAGTTTATAAACGGGCTTTGAAAACTATGGATAATAAGTCAAATTCTTTTCATCATTGTAATATTTTACAGAAACATGTTTTTTTAAACTGGGAAAATATGGTCAAATTTGCTGATATCTTGCTTGTGTATAAAATGTTCCATGGTTTAGCCCCCCCTCCACTTAACGCATCCACCAGAGCGACTTCTAGAGGTGATTGTAAAATATCATATAGGAAAAGTTCCTCTGGACAGTCAGCCTTTTCCTACCGTGTAGCGCATACCTGGAACACAATACCTACAGAAGTAAGAAACATTACCTCTCTCACTGCCTTTTCAAAAACTATAAAACAGTGGTTGCTGGACAATCAAATATGTTGTTATAATCTGCAGTAGTGCAGTTATTCACTCACAGGTTGATATATCCTATGTGACTTTATTGGTGCTTGTTCGATGTTGACTGTGTCTATGTAATCTGTTTATGTTTTTAATGTGTATGTATGCAATGTTTTTTACAGTTTTATAATAACAACCTGCAAGGGACTCCAGATGAAAATTAGTCTGTACGGCTATATCTGGCTCATTTACATTTGGACATTGTCCTTATTAATGTGCATTGTCCCTTTTAAATAAATAAACAAATAAACAAACAATATTGGATCAATGTAAAAGGTTAAAAAGGTACTGGAAACCTGTTGGGAGTACAAATATAGATATATAAATAGTTTTGGCTGGGTAGCAAATAAGGAGCCACAAGAAACAGGTATAACTGAGATAGAGGTAGCTCCTTCTGTTGTAATTCCATCTATACCCCCAATGGTTATACCCAATGCCAGAAATAGACCTATTCATACATGGAGATACATAAGAACGAACTAGATTTGCCATTTAAAAGTAATTGTTCAACAATACATTAATCAAGCATACAGCAACACGACTCAAATATTCACAGATGGATCAAAAGCTCCAGAAACCGGTAGAGCAGCTGCTGCAGAGTATATTCCTCAGCACAATATTAAAATACTAAAAAGAGCAACAGATCATATATTTGTTTTTACAACAGAACTAATAGCTATATCATTGGCCTTACAATGGATAGAAGAAAAGCAGCCTAACTGTAGTGTAATGTGTACAGACTCATTATCAGCTCTGCAAAGTTTAGAAAGTGGAACATCTTTAGCAAGACAAGATATTTTTAATGAAACTTTACAGAAATGATATAGCATAAAGCACTTAAACGTAAAGGTGAGTTTTTTGTGGGTACCAGCCCATGTCGGAGTTAAGGGGGATGAGGAAGCTGACAGACTGGCAAAGGAGTCATTGAAAGATCCTGAGATCAATATAAGAGTACAGATGAGTAAAGCAGAAATTAAGGGGCTGATTGGGACTGAAGTGAAAAGAGGTGGCAGAGGATATGGGACAATGAAATAAGAGGAAGACATCTGTATAGTATACAAAGTAATGTGGGGGTGGAAAGAACAACTGTTAATAACAGGAAAAGGGATGTGATCATGACAAGTTTACATATTGGGCATACAACACTAAATCAAAGTTTATATAAAATAGTTAAACATGAAACTGGTAATTGCGAAAAATGTGGATATCCAGTAAATCATATATTACTAGAATGTAAAGCATACAATAGAGAAAGACTTGAATTAGTCCAGGCACTAAAGGACAGGGGTGTAAGAAATTATTCACTTAAGGAAATATTAGGAGCAGCCTCCTGGACCTCCATGCACCTGTTAAAACAAGAACAGTCACCTTCACCCACTCAGCACCCTGGTTTACAGATGGGCTTCGTAAGATGAAGGCAGCAGGGCGGGTCCTTGAGCGGCGTTTCAGAGCCTCTGGCCTCACTGTACATAAACAAATCTACCGGAAGCAACAACAAAAATATGCACAGTCCCTCAAAGAGGCAAGGTCACAGTTTTACTCCGATGCCATCAGAAACAGTCCAGGAAATTCCAAGCAGCTCTTTTCCACTATAAACCACCTTCTCAAACCACAATCGACCCCACTTACTGCCGCTACAGAAGAGCAGTGCAATAAATTCATGGATTTCTTCACATCAAAAACTGCACATATTCGCTCTGCCCTTTCTGGTCCTCCCACCCAAACTGTTCCCCCAACATATACCATCTCCCAACCCCTACACTGCTTTCCTGAGGTTTCATCAGAAGAGGTGCAGAACATCATCAGGAAGATGAAATCCTCCACCTGTCCCCTGGACCCTCTCCCAACCTCCCTGGTAAAAACTCATATCACCGTCCTAAGTCCCCTGATCACTGCTGTTATAAATCATTCCCTCAAAACTGGTCACGTTCCCCCTGTCTTAAAAAATGCCATTATCACACCACTGCTCAAAAAACCCACTCTTGATTCGGAAGTCCTATCCAACTATAGGCCCATCTCAAATCTCCCCTTCATATCAAAAGTACTTGAGAAAGCAGTTGCCAGCCACCTTCAGGACCACCTCAAAAATAATAACCTCTTTGAAAAATTCCAGTCAGGTTTCCGCTCTGCTCACAGCACAGAGACTGCCCTCGTTAGAGTCACAAACGACCTCCTCATATCATCTGATGCTGGCTCCCCTTCCCTCCTCATCCTCCTGGACCTTTCTGCTGCATTTGATACTGTCGACCATGGTATTCTTTTAAACCGGCTCCACCTCACTACTGGACTAAATGATACTGCCCTCAGTTGGTTCAGATCATACCTCACAAACCGGACAGAATACATCTCCCTGGGCCACTCCAAATCATATCCACACACAGTTACTTGCGGTGTCCCCCAGGGGTCAGTCCTTGGCCCCATCCTCTTCATTCTCTACCTCACCCCCCTTGGCCAAATCATTAGCCGTCACAAAATCTCATTCCACTGCTATGCCGATGACATACAGCTCTATGTACATGCCACAGCTGAATCCACACCCTCACAGTCATCCCCATCAAAACTCAGCACCTGTCTGGAGGAGATAAAGGTATGGATGGAGCACAACTTCCTTCAACTAAATAGCTCCAAAACCGAAGCCATCTTGATTGGCACTCCTCACCAAATCAAATCATCATCCATAACCAGTATCACCTTTTCTGGCACCAACATTCCCCTCTCATCAACAGTAACTAATCTTGGTGTAAAAATTGACTCCCAACTCACTTTTGAAGCTCATATAAATCACTTATGCAAGACCTCTTTCTACCACCTCCGTAACATCTCCAAACTCCGGCCCATTCTCACCTTTTCAGATGCCGAAAAACTGGTTCATGCCTTTGTCTCCTCCAGACTGGACTACTGCAATGCACTTCTCATTGGGATTCCTGGAAAGAGTCTGCAGAGGCTTCAATACATCCAAAACTCTGCAGCTAGGATCCTGATGAGAGTGCGGAAATATGAGCACATTACCCCCATTCTTCACTCACTCCACTGGCTTCCCATCTCCACCAGGATTGAGTACAAGGTTTCACTCCTCACACATCAATGCATCCATGGACATGCCCCCTCCTACCTAAAAGAACTTATCAACCCACAAACCACAACCCGTTCCCTCCGTTCCACTCACTCAAACCTCCTCCACATACCCAGAACCAGACTGAGGACAATGGGAGACAGGGCCTTTTGTACTGCTGCCCCGCATCTGTGGAATGGCCTCCCTGACTCCTTGAGGGCTCCACAATCTACTGATTGTTTTAAAAAAGGCCTCAAGACATTTCTTTTTAGCAAAGCTTTTGGTCCCTTTTAGATTATTATTATTAAAGAACTGCTTATCTTTTTGTTTTGTTTTAACCCTGTAGCACTTTGAGATCTCTGATGAAAAGTGCATTATAAATATAATGTATTATTATTATTATTATTATAGGAGAAGGAACAAATTATAATACACAAGAAATTATTTAAATTTTTAAAGGATACAGAACTGGTAAAAAAGATATTAATTATTATTAATAATTTTATTTTTTGTACCAAGTATATCCAACCAAATAATGCTCCATACTCCAATCCTGTAGGTGGCGGACAATGCACCTTTAGTTGGTTTGCCAACTGCCGTTAAAAAAACAAACAGAAGAAGAATCACTGACGTGGCGTACGGTGACTCCTCGCTATATTTTGAGAGAGGTTAATAATTATCTTTCAAAAATAGTTTGATTTATTAAAGAGCCAGTAAGATGAAAATTCTAAGCTTCCTATCACTGTTTATAAGTCCTGTACATTAGGTTTAAATCCATCCAAGGTTAAAAAACATTGTCATTTTGTCAAAATATCATTTTAAAATTACCTCAATTCTCAGAGATCCCCAAACGGTTCGCGCGAAGCTGTTCAAAAGATTCAGTTTCCTTAAACCCCACCTTTCGGTAGCATACTGTGTTCTGATTGGTCAACTGACATAGTTTTGATTGGTTGTTCCGCACACAACTGCATGGTAAACTATGCGTTAGCATCTGTATGGGGTGAATTATGTCTTATTCCTCTCATCGTGAAGCAAACAGTAAAATAAAAAAACTTGAACAGTCTCGCTGCTTTTTCTTCTGTGTGGGTGTATTCAAACCGCGCGCGGGGGCGTGGTCACATATAACGAAGGGAGACATGAAAAACAGACATAGCGTTGTTTTCATATGGATTACTTTATCACAGAATATCTGTTCGGCAGCACTTGTTTAGTTTTAAAGTAGACATGTCAAGCTTTCTATAGATAACCCCCCCATGTCTCTTCGTTGAGTATTCACGGAGTTACACTTCATTTTAATGACGTGTTTGTACATGACGATCAGCGCAGACAGGCTGCAGACAGCACACATACTGATAAGACGCTCGGGAGAAAACAAACACATAACTTCATAATTATACTTCGCGTTGTGATTCGGAGATGCTCGTTCTAAATAAAGTTGGTAATGAACCCTCTTTTAAGGCCAAACGCTTTGAAAATCCCGCTGTACTCACCGAGATTAGAAAAGCAGTCATCAGTGAAATGTTGTGAACACAACAAAAGGGATTTGTTGTACTGCTCTGGTATTGTGGTAAAAATGAATTGTAGCCATTGGTTCTTCTGATCTTCATTCTTTGGCAGTGAAAATAAAACAAACTTGCCTTTACAATTAAAAACACACTGTCTCCTCGACATGATGCTATCACACCAACCAGAGCGTCTGTGTGGGGGGGTGGGGCAGGTCAGAGTTCCGTTTCTCCCAAGACGGTAGGCGGAGATTATTATGCAAAGTGTTCCTAGTGACGTACATAGAGATGGGAAAAAGATTTGAAATCTATAACGACTCAATTACAACGTATTTCCATTTTTCTGACTTTCTGTAGTGGAACGCGCCCACGTGGATGCTATTCCCAGCCTCGACATCCGACTTCCGAGGTAAATCGGCCACAGCATTGATTGTTATTTTTGACCTCTCTGTTAGAGTTAATTCTATCTCATAAAACTTTAGGTTTCTACAGCATTACGGTT